>NW_023494810.1:25992131-26539631 GCF_904425465.1 Colossoma macropomum
ATTTGAAAAAGTATAAAAAAAGCCAAAATACTATGTCTAATGCACTTTACTGTTTGGATACCTTTTGAAATGAATTTGTATTCCAGTATCTTAATTTTAAATATTAGCAAATGTAACCTTGTTTAAAACTGCATACAACAGAAAAAAAACACAAATACAAATACATACATTTTTAATATACATTTAACACATAGATTCCTTGTCTATTTTCATACAGCGCAAACATATATTTGACCAATACATCTGGGAAATACATTTAAAAATGCATTATATATATAAAATATATTAAACAAATACTTTTATGGCCATTTTTATATATATATTTCTTTAAAAATATGGTGATACTTTGTTTTGAGTGGTCCTTTTTTAGATGAAAGAAACCCTCAACAGACTCTCAGTACCATATCAACAAAATATCAATGATGTAGTAGCAGTGAATACATTCAGAAGATTATCAAAAGACTTTTAATTAACTGCCTGAATAAAATTTGTTGTTAATCTGCTGAATTCAGTTGTTTTTCACTTTATTTGAAGTGTCTAAATTCATATCTGTGGATGTTTAACCTGCGAGGAACTGAACATGTAACAGGTTTAACACAGACCATCTCAACCTCCTCAACAAGCTGTTAGAGACATGCTGCTGACACCATTCTGTGACTGGAGCTTAACTGGACTAAGTTTTGGTTAAGGTTAGGGTTAGGATTAGAGCCTGGATGAGGGTTAGGATTAGGTTTTGGGGATAAAGATAAGGCCTGGGTCAGGATTAGGCTTAGGTTTTGGGTAAGTTTGAATAGGTTAAGCTTTGCTTAATGGGAGTAACAAAGTAAGTCTATTTCACCCAACATATTAACAGTATATCTACTAAACGTAAGTAATGTATCAACAGAACATACAAGATATTTACTTCAGTGTGTTTAAGTGCTGCACTACTGCTACTTCACTGATATTTGTTGATGTGTTTTAAAAATTAAAGTATACGAATTTAAAATATATATTTGATAAATACCTGGGATATATATTAATTTTCAATATGAGCCATTTTTGTGCTCCAGCTCTCCTTTGACTTCCATCCTGTTAATGGATTATTTTATCTAATTTCCTCAGAAATATCTCCTGAAAAAGAACAAGCTTTATGCCCACTTTGACTGGAAATCAAATAAATGAAGAGTGGTCTGCACATTGTACTGTAGACTTGACCCTTGGTTCCTTTCAGTGTCACTGTAAAGATAACTGAGTTAGTAAGTTTCTCTTAATGCACCATTTCGCATCAATCCACTCTGAATGTTTACATCTCAACAATTCAATCATACAGCAGTTATTCCTGCTTATAAGTGGTGACAGGTTACGCAAAATTCCAACTGAAACAGCATTTACTGGATGTTCATGTGGGCAAAAACTCTTAGCTTTCTCCAAACTATTCCTCCTACATTATCTCCGCAAATAGACTTTGGAACTGTAGATGTTTGAACAGCCTTCGGCGAGGAATTACTCTTCATCATCATCATCATCCCTCTGCCTCCTTCGCTCTCTCTGTTTGTCTTTATTTTTGCTGTCTTGTTAAACTCACTGGAATGACTTATGGTTTAGGCCTGGGCTTGATGAGTTATTGCCTTAGCGCACTGAAACAAAGTGCAAGCCCTGAGATGAATCATCCATGTTCATAAATGATGCCTCTTTCATGAATGCGAAACGAGCTCGCACGGTGAAATTACCATTGTTAGTACTCCCTTATAGAGTAAGTGCATACCTAAAGATGCAGTCCGGGTGTTAACTCATGGTTCTGGGAGATAGTCTGGTGTATATAAAATGGCACGCCATTCACACGGGGTGTAATTTACAGAAGGCGAAAAAGTCTTTGAAGAGGGAATATCGCAAGGCTGTCAGTCAATAGCAGCTGAGATCGCGAGGAAGGAAATGAACTGGGAGGCCAAGGGTTTAAAAGTGTGAACTTTAGAAATCTCGCCGCTTCTTTTAGGGTGGGCTGATGAACAGAGGCGTTTTGCAGGTTGGCTTGATAATGTCAGCGCCGTGCCTTATGGAGACGCGGCGAGACGGAAAAGAAAAGAAACAAAGAAAGAGAAACGAAATTCCATTATGAGCAGCGCTGACATTGACCTGTGCGCGTTTGAAAACATCGCTTCTGGTAAATGCGCGGGGGGTTACTATGGAAACAAAAGCTGTCCGCTAAAGAGTGAGCACATTGTGTCTGCAAGTAAGTAAGGAAGTAAGTAAATAAATATATAAATAAATAAATGAAAAAATAATAAGGCAAGTAAGCTCTGCGGCTCGAACGTCAAGCTTCTCTAAACAGCTCGAAAGTAATGCTGATATTATTCACCCTGGCCCTGCAAATGGATTATGCAAAGAGCTTTCGGGTTCTTCTACAGTTTCAATACAATAAATACATTATGGAAAATTTAGTATAGCCTCCAAACCTGTGAAGAAAATGGGCAGGCTTGTTGAAGCATCAACATTTCAAAGCACTTTAGCATGAGAAAACAAAGTGGGGGAAAAAGGGCCGTCTGGCAAGTATACAAGAAACAGGCTAATACAGAAAAGCTTAAATAGTTTGCGGCTTTTAGAACATACCCAGGTTCTGCAAAACATCTGAAATGCCCATTAGGGACACCTGCTCGTTCCTTAAAATGGACTAACAAAGTGCAGTTATATTCCGTAATTGATTTTGCCTCTTGAACCTTTTTCAGTCAGGGAGAAAACAGGTGTTGTGCCTGAAATGGCATCTTTTTTAAAAAGTAGAGGCCTGGCTTCTCGGGAATCTGTAAGGTTTGCAGAATTTAAAGAGAAATTTCTGCATTATTCAGTCACTGAGATGGAAACAGTAATTCAGACTGACTTAATGTAAAATGGTTCATTGTGGAGAAACTTAGATTTAGATAGAGAGACTCAGATTTCTTTACAGTGGTAGTGATGGGAACCAGGAGGTGCGACATCAACAATGCAAATATAGCCATTTTAGTTTCTGTCCAAAATGACCGGTGACCCCAGCAACGTCTTTGGAGTTTCTGTATGTAATGTTCACGAACTATTTTGACCGAGTCACCAAGAATCACCCAGTATCCCCTGCAAAATAGATCTCCTGAGGGCCCCATGTAAAGTTTATACCATCCAAATAGGACATCAAGCATTCTGTGTTTTATTAGTTCTTACACTTAAACGTTATTTTACATCACTTTTTGACACTCTTTTCAAAACAATTTCACCACCGGTAGCATCACCTCTTCTTTTCACCCTCTGCGTCCTGATTGGCTAGTTCAGTTTTATCTCCTGCAATGTGACTGGCTAGTGGAATTTCCACTCCTGAGCCCTAACTAGCTATTTCTTTTTTTCTCTAGCAATGTGATTGGTTAGTTGGAATTTACCTTTTACGATGTGATTGGCTTGTTGAATTTTAGTCTCATGCTGTGATTAGCTAGTTCATTTTTCTCTCCTGCAATATAATTGGCTAGCTGAATTTCCACTCTTGCACTCCAATTAGTTGATTTATTTCTCCCTCCTAGTGATTGGCTAGTTGAAATTTTACCTCCTGCAATGTAACTGGCTAGTTGAATTTCTACTCATGCACTGTTCAACATAGCTAGTTCATTTTTCCCTCCTGCAATGTGGCTAGTTGGAATTAACATCCTGAAGTGTGATTGGCTAGTGAAATTTCGACTCCTGCTCTCTGATTAGCTAGTTAATTTTTCCCTCCTGCAATGTGATTGGCTAGTGGGAATTAACCTTCTGCAATGTGAGTGGCTTAATGAATTTCAGCTCTGCTCTCTGATTAGCTCATTTTTTTAGGCTCATTTTTCCCTCCTATAATACCATTAGGATGACATTTCTTTACTTTCATTGGATGGTTTCATTTACCCTCCTGTGACCTGATTAGCTACTTGAATTTTCCCTGCTGCTAGTAGAATTTTCCCTCCATAAAGCGAGTAGGATTATCAAGAAGGCACTCAAACTTGCAACCCTTCTTCTGAGATGCAAGATCAGTCCCCACTACATTGCTGCTGATTTACTTTCACTCATCCTTCACTCCAGAAGAAAAGTTGAAGGGGTAAAAATACAGCTTGTTACCATAGACCATGCAATACAAATGCATTTATAAACTACTTGTTTTAATATGTCACTGTTGTTGTGTAAAAATCTTGCAAACCTTCCATTTTTGCCAGTATTTAGTTTTTTTTGCATAATTTGCATACTTTATACTGGCTTCAGATTTCATGATGAATGGCCCCAGAGGAATGCTCCAAAATTACTTGGAAAAAAAATCTGGTTACATTAATTTTCATTACAAGTTTTTTTTTTCCTTCTCCTGCGAAGTTACAATTTTTGAGATGTAATATTTTATTTTTCAACAGTCATGATGTGTAAGTGGCACCTTTTGTATCTCAAAAAAACAACTGGCACAAAGATAATTGTGTGCTTTGGGTCCCTCATTTTAGATTACACCTCCCAAACATTCATAAATGCCACCGTTTGTAGAGTACGCCTAGAATATCCAGTGGTAGGCCTATTGTAGGCCTTTAGGCCAAATCTTATCTGCGGCACCTCATATTAGTCGACTGTAATCTACTTTTCCAAAGTTTGGAGAAAAGTTCCACTTTTTTTCTGTCTCACTAAAATCTTTATCAACAGTTTCCCGAAAGGCGTTAACTAGCTGACAAATCACTGCAGTCAAAGTGAATTTTTTTCAGAGTGCATGCAGATAACGATCATTACTCATCTTTAAACAACCTGCTTTGAGCCATTGAATAATAAGGAAATATGATCGCTTCCACCTTGGCATTGCCTGAATATCGGCTCTAATTGCATTTCTGAACCGCGTGATTTAGACGCATGAAAGCGCGTGCTCCCCCGCTTCCTTCCTCGCCTGTTAGTATTCTAGAGCTGCCTGATCTTTCCCCAACACGACAATGGAAGGCAAGATTACTGCTTTTACTAACGTGCATAAGCGTCCCTGAGGATTGGCATGCCGGTTAGCTTTCTGCGCGCTCGCCGAGGAAACAAGCGTGTTTTCCAAATGGCTGCTATTGAATGCTCTATTGATCCCTCGCTCGCGCCCTTGAAGATGAGCGCTGCATAGCAACGCCACCGTGGCGAGGACAGCAGGCTCACGCTCTCAAAAGCATGAAAATGAGCCCAGCAGAGAAAATTAGCAGGGCCTTTTTTTCCCTCTCCACTACCTGTGAGTAAAACTATGTTCTTGGCGACAAAAGCTGTGATTTGTACCAGATGCATTAAAAAAACGAGGGTGGGGAGAAATACGAGGAGAAACAAGTATGTAAATGAAGCAGCAGATCAGGTGGCTATGTTGGCTTCGGCCTAGGCATGGCAATTTGATTTGGGCACAAAAGCTTATCCAGGAGAGAGACAGGTGGATGGAGTGAACATTGAGGAAATGGAGTAGTCAAGCATTCGGTTAAACTCGGCCAAATTATCTCTGAACTGTAGAGATCTGTCAGATGTTGGCTGGGGAAAGTAACTCCGGCCTGCATGGCAAGGGGAAGCCTGAAGGCCTCAGGTCTCCCATCTTTTCCCCCTCACTTTTCTTCTCAGATGTTAGCAAGGCAGAGGTCATGTAAAGATCCATGTTCTTCTCATGTTCCTATGTGTTGTGTGTCAGTCACAAGGATGCGTCCACTCCGACACCAAGAGGATGACAGATCCGTCGCTGTCTGCTCGATCCAAGAATCAATTATGAGGAAAATCCTGTTTGCCCTTCGCAAAGAACGAATCCTGGACAGATATGAGAAGGTAACATTTTAGACAGTAATACTTTTCTATGCCTTCCTTTGTGTACACTGAAAAAAGCAATCCACCGAAATGAACTTCAAATACAGTCGTATGCAAAAGTTTAGGCACCCCTGGTCAAATGATATATTCTGTAAATTTTCTAAGAGGAAAAAAAATGACATTCTGTAGTGATAATTCACTTCTGCACATTTTAATGCAAAATCATTCATTATTATTCATTAGCTGGATTTAAAATATTCTGAAATAAATAAAAAAAAAAATGTGGCCAAAAGTTGTTTTTTTTTCAACAACTCAGCAAATAAATAAAAATTGTGCACTAAAATTTGCAGAATATGCCAGAACTAAATTTGGTCCCAGTAGGGAATGTTTTAACTTATTTTCACTTACTTACTTCACTTACTTTACCTACTTACCCAGGCATTGCATACAACCGTAACTAATATATTTAATTTACAGACTGTTGTAAGATTATGAGATTATTCTAGAAATTCTCTCTAGATCAAAATAATTTTAGAGTTAAAGAAATAAAACATCAAAACGTTTAAAAAATAATGCATGAAGTAAAATTATGTGCCAATCGAACTGGACAGAGTTCTTATCATCTTAAGATGATTTCACTAGCAAAGATGCTGTATATAGTCCAGCCCAGAGTTTGTACTTTTTAAGTAATTGACATTTTTTTATACGTACAATCAACCTATACATCTCTGCAACAAAGCAAAATATAAACTTTGTTTTAAACACCTCTTAAAAAAAAAGATGCTGTCCAGATTAAATGTAGTCCCCCAAGGTACAAATAATGGGCCTCATTTGCCAACCATTCTTAAGAAGAAATTTTGGTAACACTTTGACTTTCCCACATCGTGTAAAGCACTGATGGCAGCACTAGTTTAAACTCTGACATTTGAAGCCTGTAATGTGCTTTATTGCATAAGTTTTAGTGTTTCAGTAAATCCTTCAGTCAATACTTCAACTTGTAGCCTCACTCTTAACACTGGAGGAGGCTTTAGTACAGTACGCTTCACTTTACTTAGAGCAGACAAACACGACTTATGAGCTCTTATAATTTGTTATGAACAGTACTTATAATGTATTATGCTAACATTTCATAATGCATAATAAGCATGGCTGTAATGTGTAATGCTTTTTTATAAATATTTATAGCCATGTTTATAATGCCTTATGAATGCATTATAGCATCTTATGAATGTGTTTATAGATGCTTACAAAGGTGACATTCATAGAAAGTGTTACCGAAATTTCGTCTTAAAACCCTCTTGCAAAGTTTTTATGAAGATTCTGACATTCATCAATGTTTTCTTGTTTTCTTCTATATTAAAGTAGGTAAGAACTGAATCAACACACACTCAAGAGCACAAAGATGTGAACAATTCTGTGCTTTAAGAACACATCATGAATCTGACGTAGACTTTTTCTTAGGACTTTTCTCAAGAACAAATTTAAGAAAAGACTTAGGAAGATATTGGAGAAAGAGGTCCAGTGTAAATGTACCCTTAAAGGTATGTCCTTAAGGTGCAATTCTGCACCTTAAATGGGTTTTGAAGATACACTACATTCACTTTCCCAAAGGAAATGTGCATATTCGTATCTTTTTATAAGTTACCTTTGTAACTAGAAAAATAAAATATAATGTATTGAGCCAAAACAGTTTGTATGGAGTCACAAAATATGCAACCTACAAAATATAACTGCAGTAGATTATAGTACAGTTATGATCCCTGACTAAAGGTTCTTAAAGGTACTCTACCACCACAGTGAAAGCATTTGGAACCCAAAAACAGTTTTTCCTGAGAGCATATCATTTGTGAACAATTCAGCCAAAACCGGCATGAGTGCAAACTTTACCTTATAGGCAGGGTTAACTGTCACAGAATAAGGGGCTAGTTATAGTTATTAACATCACTGGTAAATCAATTGCAAACACATTTAATTCAATACAGTTTTTTTGTTATTTGACCAGACGAGCTTTTCAACCTAAGTACATAAAAATGTATAAATATGATTTATGTCAAATGCTATTTTTGACAACGAAGTAGAAGAGCAAGTATTAGCTTTTTCTTAACATTACATCACTGGTATGTTTTTGATACATTTTTGATAAAGTTTTGAATTTATCTGAGGATATGGCTTAAGCCTCAGATGCACAACTTACAAGTCCTACTAGATTATAAAAAGACTGGGTAGTTCACACTGTCCGACTGGTTTCTGCTGATCTTCAGAGTGAGTGGGGATCACACACTACACAACTTTTAAGTTGTTGCTGAACTGAACAGAACTGAACTCTCCGAGTTCCCATTACCATAAATAAATATCATAAAAATATACATGTGTGAGTGTCTTTTCACCATTCTTCTTTTCTTATTTGCTGCATTTTCATCTTTCGCACTCTCAGTTTTCATCGGCCTTTCGAGGAGTCCACTCAGATTGAGTCGCTGACCAGTGTGAGCTGCTAGATTATGCTCAGAGCTGGGTCGAAAAAATCAAACATTTGATATACTCTGACTGGTTTGACAGGAGGAAAAAAATCTGAGTCTGTGCCCCTGGCACGCTATTCGATTTACTCTCCCAACTGTCAACTCCACCTGCCTCAAAATCTGCAGACTAGAGCCAACGAGCACAGGCACAGCCAGACTGAGAATCGGTAACCCCAGTTTCACATGTAACACTGCACTGAAACTAACTCCGCCATGTGGAGGCTGTACTTTAGCCTGACTGTCTCTCACTGTGAACTGTTTATATGCTTCAAAATGGTGCTATATTACTGCCACCAAGAGAGAAAAATAAGTGTGGATTTTGTGACTTATATACACAACTCAGTATGTGAATGAAAAAAAAAAAAGATACTTTTATGGTACAGAAATAGAGGTTGCTATGGGAATAAGAGAAGATGACCAAAACTTATTCTACTTGAACCTGTTGAACTACATTTTGCAAGTTCTGACCGTGCCTTCAACATGGTGGTAGTATAAGAGAAGACTGATTTAGGGAGGAGATGAGGTGGTGGGGAGAAAGGTAGGGATGGGAATTTATAGGCCATTAGATTGGAAGGAGGAGGGGTTTCAGGCATGGTCCCAAATTTATTAGTTAATTAGTTATTCCATTAGTGCATTAACTTTTGTTCAGTAAATGCTAAGGTAGAGAATATAACACAATATATAAGTAAGAACATGTAACATATAAATAAAATAGAGTAAGTCAAAAGAAATTAATACTACATTCAATTGCCCCCCCCCCCCAGCGATTTGGGGGTCCTAGGTAGCTGCTTATACTGAAAAAAAAAACTGCTCTGGAGGTAATTAGTGTTTACGGATGTCACAGAGAATTGTTCACATGTCCCAGTGGATACTAGAGAGATGTGCATCAGTGTGTTCATTTAGATTCTTCAGTTTATTCTCTCCATTTGTTCACAAAATGATTAACGTTAATGAGCGAATTTGCTCAAATTAGTTTGAATGACATGTTGTGCACTGAATTTGATTGATTCAAAGGGGTACATCTTTTTCTACATGAATGAAAAATATGTAAACTGAAGATAAAGTTGGTTTGATGAAATCTGTTCTTTTCATGTGGAAGTGATTGTGAATGCAGAAGTACATATTCATTAAATACAATTCATTTTCACTGTGGTTGTGTTCCATTCAAATTGACTTCTGCAATTCACTCATTACCGTTAATTCATTTTGCAATCAAAAGGGGAGTAAACTAAAGAATCTAATTTACTGTGTTGACTCATGTCTCCTTAGTATCTACTAGGACACATGAACAATTCTGTACAACATCTGTAAATATTAAACCATTCATGTCCATCAGCTAAGAAAAACTGGCCTAAAGCAACAAAATTTTGCATAGTTGTGCCTTTGATTGACATTCAACAGAACTCATTTGACTTTTAGGTTGAACTTTATTTCAACAGCCTCTTACAGATTATCTACAGATGTTCAAACTATTAACAACTGTCTGGTGAAACCCTGGTGAAAATCAAGTTGATTCTTAATAACATTGGGATTAGGGTTAAGATTAGGACCAAGGTTAAGGTTAGGTTTAGGTTCTGAGTTAAGGTTAGGATTAGATTTTGGGTTGAGGTTAAGGTTAAGGTTAGGATTAGGAGCTGGGTTAAGGTTTAAGGCTAATGATAAGGTTTTGGGTTGAGGTTAAGGTTACGTTTTGGTTGATGTTGAGGTTAAGGGATAGGATTAGGTTCTGGGTTAATGTCAACTTTAGGTCTTGAGTTGAGGTTAAGGTTAGTGTTAGGATAAGGATAAGGCGTTGAAATTAAGGTCAGGGATAGGACAAGATTCAGGTTGAGATTAAAGTTTAAGGATTAAGGCACTGAGTTGAGGTTAATGTTAGGATTAGGTTAAGGTTTAGGTTGAGATTAAGGTTCAAAGATTAAAGTTGGGCTCAGGGCTGAGATTAATGTTAGGGTTAGGTTAAGATTTCCGTTGAGATTAAGGTTCAGGGTTTGAGGTTAGGCTCTGGGTTGATGTTACTGTTGGTGTTAGGATTAGGTTTTAAGTTGCGGTTAAGGTTAGGGTTAGGGTTAGGATGAAGTGTTGGGTTAAGATTAAGGTCAGAGACAGGATAACATTTAGGTTCAGATTAAGGTTGAAGTCTAAAGGTTAGGCTCTGAGTTGAGGTTAACATTAAGGTTAGGTTTAGATTGAGATTCAGGTACAGGGGTAAGGGCTAGGCTCCGGGTTGAGATTAATGTTAGGGTTAGGTTAAGATTTATATTGAGATTAAGGTTCAGGGGTTAAAATTAGGCCCTGGGTTGAGATTAATGTAAGGGTAGGGATAAGATTTGGGTTGGGATTAAGTTTTAAGAGTTAGGGTTAAATTCTGGGTTGAAGTTAGGATTGGGGCTTGGACAACGTTTAGGTCGGGATTAAGGTGTAAGGATAAGGGTTAGAGCCATGTAATTAAGATGAATTTAACTGATATTTAGCAGGTTAGGCATCTATAAAGCATCTGCAAATAAAGTGTTATAGAATTCAATTAATCCACAAACAAATTCAGAATTTTCAGTGGTTTGTTAAAAACTAAATTGGACTAAATTTGAAATGATAAATGATACATTTTTATTCATATGGTTTGATTTATTTGGAACATAAGGAAACATCAGAGAACATATAGACATGAGCAAGTTAATTACCTCTCATTCAAAAGCCTTTACCATATATTCAAAAGATGTATCAGTGAATTCATCTGGATTCTCAGTTTGTTGTTTGATGCAGTTTGTTGTTTGTAAGCTGGCATGCAAATGTGACACCGATATGGATGGAACAGAGTAGTCATATAGATTCAGATCCTCTGGGGAGACCCTACTTTACATAGTAAAACATGCTTTAGTATATCCGTGCCACAGCAGCTTGTATTTCATAGCCGTCCTCTGCCATTAAAATCCTCTGACACCGTTTCAGGACGTGTGATCTCCCTTTCTTTCGTCGTTCTGATGGCTCGGCATTGCGTTCGCCGCAGCTGAAGCAATATCTTTAGCAAACGACTCTTTTTTTCAAAATGGCAGTTGGAGCAGACAGCTCCATTTGGTTGATGGTTATTCCCAGTGTGAGTTCCGGCCTCTTCTTTTCTTCCTCAACAAAAAAATAAAAAAGCGCCTCACACTCCTCCATACAGGAACGAGAGCGTGCTCGCCACGTCGCTCGGCATTCCCGGCGCTCCCGTTCCTCTTACAGCATGCGATCGATAGGGGCGAAAGCTCTAATTTCCTCTGCTCACGATATGTTTTCTCACCCACCGAATTGTGTTATCCTTAATATAACAGCCTTTTAGATTGAGAGCAACACTGAATGTATTGGGCTCAGTGGAAATCAATATATATTCGTAAAGTGGTGGGCGTGTGGTATTCTTATTTAAGGACTCCTGGAGGACTGTGCATTGTCCGTGAAATGTATTCATTAAGACCTGTTATAGTTCCCCCTCGTGTGCCAAGTCTCCCTCCTGGCCCCCACGGCCGGTGGCTAAGATTTAAAAATGACCTTTTGGGATTACAAACACCGTGCACGGAATTAGATTATTTCTCCACTCCTCTAATGAGAACAAAGTACTTGTCACTGTTTGATTAATGATTTTTTTTTTTTTTTCCTCAACGCAGCCAAGCAAAGGATCATAAAGGAATAATTTTCTTCCTTCATAGCCATTTGTGTAAATGCCATAAGGCAATGAAGTTCACTATCCGGGCCTGCTCCTTTACAATTTTGTGACCTAATAGCCATGAACGAGGGAGTCTTCTCAAGGAGTGACTGGACCCCTACAATGAAGTATAGAGAAACAATGAATAGCATAAGCACTGCTCAGGGATTCGAAAAGGTGTTTTAAGCTGGAAGGTACTGAAATTTTAAACTTCTGGGTCAAAGTGCTGCAGATGTTAACGTTTACCCTCATCTAATGCTCTGGATTCAGTTCATAAAGGCCTTGCTAAGTAGCGGATGAGCCGAATCAGGTGTGTTTATTGAGGCAGCATGCTAAAATCTGCAGTGTTTTCGCCTACAAGGACTGGAGATTAACACATGTGCTGTACAGGGGACAAACTTAAATACTCTTCTGCAAATTTTAGAGTGCAATGTATATTTATTTGCTCTCTTTTTGGCTTTTGCACATGCAATATATGAAACTAAACTGCAAAAACAGCCCATTTTGAAATCATTGTCTCTCTGATGTCATGAAAAGCCAAATAATTTACATCACCACCTATTCAGCCTTCAGCGGTTAAGCCCCGCCCAGTTATAAGGAGTGTTTCAGCCTGGACTGCTTTTTTGAATGAGGAAAAATACAGGGCAGTCAATCAGAACAAAGGTCATTTACAGTTGGTCACCGCTGGTCAAATAGCACGTTTTGTTCATTGTGAAAACAAGTAAACGCGTCTGCTACAAAGATCACACTTAAGTATCACACAGTATGAACCATTTGTGTTCATTTGCTGATTTTGATCCATTGGAAAAAATAAAACAATATAAAATTTAAAATATAAAATCTGACATAACTTTTGCACAGGCCACATTTATGTTAAATTCATTTTTCCAATGTGTTAAATCCAGGTTCCTCTCAATCCATGGTGTTCTACATACAATCAAGGAGGTTTCACATCCATCCAGGAGGTGCTCATTTGATCCAGGAGGTCCTACATCTAATCAATAAAATTCTGGATCTAATCCAGGAGGTTCTGGATCTAATTCACGAGGGTCTTTTTCTGTTCCAGGAGGTTCCCATCCAAACCAGGAGATTCTACATCTAATCAGTGAGGTTCTGCATCCAATCCAGGAGATTCCACATCCAATCCAGGCATTTTTTACGTCCAATCAAGGAGGTTCTGCATCCAATTTAGAGGTTCTGTATCCAATTGAGGAGACTCCACATCTGATCCATGCGGTTGATATCCAATCCAAGAAGTTTTGCATCCAATCCTAGAGGTTCTGCATTCAATCTAGCAGGATGTAGATCCCATCAAGGAGGTTCTGCATCTAATTCATCAGGTTTTGGGTCCAATCAAGGAGGTTCCACAGCCAGTCCAGGAGGATCCATGTCCAGATCCAGCATAAATTAAGCCCTGCAACATGGAGAAGTTGACATAGCGACAATGAGGCCTTTCCCTCACACATGAAAATGACTGGTGTCGCTGCTTACAGTGGACTTGGAAATAGAAGCAACTGTGACAATGAGGTGAGTGAATCTGAATTGATATTGGCAGAAAAATGACCATATGTGTACCATATGTGCCTGTCTAAGTCAGGTGCACTGAGCACAGCGAAGACATTTCCCCATGACTGCCAAAACTGCACACAGCTTCAATTTTTCATTTCATTTCACAGTATCTATTTCAGTCCCCATCATATGCAGATCATTATTAATCCTTAATAAAAAATATCTATCCTATAGTCTCAATCTGAAATACCTGGTTTCATTTCATACAAACTACACAGTCCACTGATAATTACTTTTTTTTTGTAGGCAGTCTGCGATTCATCCAAAAGATCAATGATTTCCAAAAGAGTAATGATTATATGAAATAATTAAAATCAAAATATGGTGTTCTGCGAAGAAAATGTAATCTTGAAACTTTTAATTCCTCAAGGGAGGAGGCTGAAAAGGTTCAGAGCGTGTAAATGTTTAATTAAACTCGGAGAGAAGATAGATGGTGGGACTCAGCAGAGCTCCTGTGTTTTCTTTTCTTTTCTTTTTTTTTTCTTTTTACCCCCAAAAAATGTTGTGTTGAGTAAAAACAGCATGACTTATTTGTAGATTTTGACTTGAGCAGAATAGAGCTGTTGTGAATAAGTTTAAATAAGATGTTTGCAGAGGTTGGCAGTAACTATTTACATTTGCTTAGTCGTGGTGTGTAAAATTTTGATAGATTTATAAAGCGCTGTGCAAGGAATGTCTCCTGAAATTGCAAAATCCAGGAGATATTTTTCAAAACTGGCGTTACAGAGATATCTCTATATAACAAATAGATCGCTGTTGTCAGAAGAAAACTTCGTATCTCCAAATGGTAACTTTACAGGAGAACAAAAAACTTTCTTTATTTTTAATGTAAGTCAATGGAACCAGACTTTTTTCCAAGTCATTTTGGGCCGTTTCTTTTGGTCCATTCGTCATGAATTTTACACACAATGTAAAGGCCAACACACATTTTCTAATTATGTCAAAAACTGAAAAACAAAAATAGAGATATGAGGTTTTCTTCCGACAGCAGTGGAAACAGGAGTACTGACAACCATGCAAACTGGTAGACCATCAAAACTGCTACCCTCAGATGAACAACAACAGAAAAGCCTTCATCCTTGAGAAAATCAAGACTTCACAGGTTTTTTTGTCCATCCTTCCACCGAAAGAAGACAACTCACAGAAAGCTATGGGTCTGAAAGAATGTGTATCTCTCAAGGAGCCATTGCTGAGACAAAGGAAATAGACAAAGAAGAAGCAAAAAATAAGTACATTTGCAAATCCAACACAAAAAAGTTGCTGGTGTTCTCAGATCAATGGACTGACTGATCAATCACTGAATGTGTCTGGGATTACTTGGATTGTCAGAAGCAAAAATTGGCATATTGACATCATTTTTGAGTAAGCTCAACTTATCCAGTATTAAAAAAAAATGTGTAGTGTAGACTCACTTTGGGTCAAATTGAGATAACTAGAAAAGCTGTGCAGCCAATTGACATAAAATTTTAAGTTGGCCTGATTTTTTTTTACAATTTTCTTTTCTTTTTTTCTGTAGCACACACCTCCTGTTTTGTAGCTCCACCATTTTAAGCCAAAAAAGTGAAAAGCAGAGAAACTTCCTTCCAAACCTTCTATGCTGATAGACACTGGATGTACTAATAATTAGACCTGCACAGCTTGAAAACACCATATTACAATTGTATTGCTACATATTTCCATTACAATTTAAATTTATATATTTTAAATACATTAGTGAACACTTGAAATATACATTATTTGTAACTGAAAATATTCATGTTTGTTGGATAATGTGAAGCCTTTGATTCCTCCAAAGATTGTATATAAGGTAAAACAAGTGCATGGTGGTCAAGTCAGTGACACAAAAAAGTGGACATCCACTTTGCCTCATTTGTTTCCCTTGTCTCCTGGAGCAACAACAGTGCAGCAAGGTTTTGGAAAATCTGGTCATCAAAGAATTTGTGTGTAGGCTCCAACCTGGCAATCATAAAAAATAGCCACGAGTTGATTGTAATGACCGTTGAGGGAAAAATATACGCTAACATTTGGTGGTCTGTATTTCCCAAAGGATACATGGCTTATTTTATGTTATTTATCTTTTTTATATTTAATCTCACAAAACCCTTGCTGAAAGGGGTCTTCTGGTCAAAATGAATGATTAAACTGTAACTACATCAGTTGTAAACCTGCCCACTCGCATCCGACAGCAGTGCTACAGTAGTTAGTGGGCTATGATGAGTTTTCTGATTTTGGTTTAAAACACCCTCCTGATGATGTACCTTGAGGGTGGGAGGAGCTTTTGAAAAGCCATAAGTGTTTGGAACAGATACTACATTTACTAGACCTCTATATCAGGGGGTTTCCTTTCCTTATATCAGTGGGTTTCCTTATCACCGTCGAGGGATTCCCAGTAGTTGTCATGACATATTTGTGTAATGCATGCTGAGTAATGTAATGAAAGAACACTGATTGATGAAAACACAAATGATGATGCATTCTGTCAAACCAATGAGGCTGAGGGATATAATGCTTTGCTATGGAATATTACATAACATAACAAATAACATATTAAATGCTTGTTTTGGGCAGGATTAACCCTTTGAGCTACAGTGAAGAAGAGAGACAGAGATGCTGTTTCTGACGGCTGAGCTTTAGCTTTTCATGCTACACTCTGTCAGTTTTCTCTCTCACTGACAGAAACATTATTAAGCTCAACTCTGTGCCTTTATTGATCTGATCAACAAATAAAACATTATCCCTGGCTTTCAGTCAGCTCGCAGAATTGACCAAAAACCTCAAAATGTGGTCATTTACGCAGTCTCTGTTTCTCCCTCTCTCTCTCTCCTGTGTTTAAAGTTTAATTTCAGGTTGAGCAAAGAGAACATCACTCAGAGAACACGAAATGTTCATCAAAATCCCATTAATATGACAAGCTAAGCTGACTGGCTTTTAGATCCCTCAGTGAGAGGATGGATAGCAGTAACATTCTTTTTTTTTTTTTAATTTCTGACCTACGTTGTCTGACATGGGCCTCTGAGGTCATGAATCATTTTGTAGCCTAGATTTGAACTCCAGGTCTGAGCTGTTTTTAACTGATGTCACCAACAACATCAGTTGCTCAACTTACAACAAACCATTGAAGCCACTTGAGTGCCAAATTTAGCAAAGCTTGATGGTTTGCATGAGGTATTTCTGTAAGTTTTACAATGTCAGTTACATGCATAGGAGTGTCAGCTTGCATGTAGGATATATGTGGGTCAAAGACATGATGTGCATTTTTTTGTGTCCAAATCCTTTATTTTCCTATAAAATATTTGAAAAAAACACATAACGTGTCACTTTATTTTACAATACCTTCTTAATGTGAAAACACTTTCAGTGCATCAAAATGAAATTCACTTTAGGCATCAATGCCTCCCAAAGTCCTAAAATGTCATGTAGTGTGACCGTCCTACCTTTAAAAAGGTAATTTAGCTACATGAAACAGTTCAGCAAGATTTTTAGTGTAGGAAAATACAACGCAACTTTAAAGATATTTAACTAACAGCAAAACTTCTGTCCATGAATTCATATTTCCTCAAATTTTGTGTGGCAAAACAATAGAGGACTTTTATTCTGACATGCTTTTAAGAAAAGGGGGCAGGGCATGGCATCATAAAGAGGACCCCAAATGACCTTTATGGTGTGATGCCAAGATCAGTAGCTCTAATCAGGGGGTGCAACCGTTCAACCATACATACAGATTATGTAAATGATTAAAAAAGGTTATTTTGTTATATAAAGTTTTAAATAAAATAGTTTGGCTTTAAATTTCTAAAATGTAAATAAGGCAGCTTTAAAAGTATTCAGTTGTAGCACTTTTGTCCATAAATACTGATTTCCCCAAATGTGATGAGGCGCAAGTGACAACAAAGGACTTTTATTCTAACATCCTTTCAAGAAACAGTATTACATCATAAAAAGACTCCAAGTGACCTTCATGGTGCAGTAACCCTTTTACAAATATTGAAAAATATGTCATTTTTAAGTCATGGTTCAGGTGGTGTGACCCCAGGAACAGCATGAATATGTGTTATTATTATGATAATGTTTATTTATTTGAATAAAAGTACAACCTTGAGTTCAAGGAGAAAGTTTTTTACAGGTGTCCAAGTACAATGACTGGTTTGCACATGTTTTCAGTAGTGGTAAATAACTTTAAAATACAATATTTTTAATTAAGGTGTGGTTGCACCACTTGACATGTTCTGTGTAGTAATATAGATTATCTACACCTTTATAAATGCTATAAAACAAATAACAATAAACTGAGCAGATTCTTGCTGATGCAAAAATGCACGTCATATCTTATTTAACACATTTTTTATTTTGAAATTCTTAACTTGTCACTGACCCACGTAACAATATTCATTTCTCGACAGTTTACCGACCTCGTAATTCAAATAACACAGTGATAACTGGGGGGTAAACATATCAGCTTTGGAGCGCAAAGCAGGCAATTTTTGAAAATGGCATTCATTTTTTTCCCATAGATGAAAATGGCTTAGACCCAGGCAGTGTGCGAAACATCCCCTGGTAATCGAGGGTTCCCATGTTGGCTGGCTACTCCAGCATTGGCTGGCTGCTAACTCACTTGCTATAGCAGTGTTTATGCTTTAATGGCAACAAAATGTTTGATTTAACAATTTTTCTTCTGGAAATGCTCTTTTCTAGTTTGGTAATACACTTTTCCACACATTCACTGAAATCTAACATTTCTCCTCTTTTGTCTTCAGTTTGAGAAATCAGTAACAATTCACTGTTTCCTCCAATCTGTTAGGAAATTGGGCAAGTTTTTTAGATTTGTAAATATGCATTTGCATGTTAAGTTGGTCAGAGTTATCCCAAACATAGTTACAGTTGCTCGGCTATGAAAGGCTTAACAGAGGTTTAACAGTATAAATGAATGTGGGTTCACTATTAGGCAAATATCAGATCACTGTTGCCCTTCAGACTGGTTAAAATTAGTGGTTATTAATTAGGTCATGAACACCTTATAATATTCAATAAGCAGTTCTAACACTTAAATAAAAAGTGCTATTGATCTAACTCCATCAGTCAGCATTAAACTGTCAGCTTCATCATGCATTTATGTTCATCAGATGTATGAGCTCACCTTTTTATTAATATGTTATAACTGCTTATAAATGATTTATAATGCATAATGTATAATTGTACATTATAAATAATGTATAATGTTTATGATCTAAGTAATAACCATTAATAAACACATTTTAAACCTTTATAAGGGTAGTCTTATTCTAAAATGGTACCCCAATTTGCAACAGTGTCACCCTGAGGCAGACAGATGTTCGCTGATTGAGGGTGAAGCAGCTAAACAATGACCTTCCCCTGAATTTGCATTTAAGCATAACAATCAAAATAAGTTTAGTTTCAGGGACACCCCAGAATTGCAATTTTGAGGCATTTATAGGGTTCAAGAGGTAAATTAAGAGGTCCCGGATCCCCCAGAGCCCCCTGTATTTCGCACCTTGGACCCAGGGCTGGATGCTAATAGTGAAATATAGAAATAATGACACATCCTCAGAGGTGTATTGCCACTTACATTAAAGGCATCTGATCAGTGAGGTCTAAAAAAAGAAAGGAATGTCTGAAGCTCATGACTTGTGATAATTACTGTGAAAGGAGGTGACAGTTGGACTTTGCTGCCTTCTCAGTCAGCGGTGGTGATGTGTTCGGAATGTGCTCCCTCTCTAATAGGCCGCTTGGACTGCTCCTGTGAACATGCAGCACTACCAGGTAAAGGATTACAGCCCCCGGCAGTGTGCTTTTTTGGTGCAACCCCAAATAAATGTGTTGATATTATGGGAAAGATGGATGATAATGGCTTATCAGATACAAATGATGTGCAGCGTAAGTATCCAGGCTGCTTCTCATCGGGGAGGAGAAAAGCATCGCTCGTCTTCAGCTGCGAAAACTCCCCCACACACTCCCCCCACCTCCTCCCAGAGTCGGCGGATTTGTCATGTTCCTGCTTTCAGCGCATGCTGAAGTGGATTAATACAGACATTAGCACAGATAGGCAGCGCCTGCTCTGCTTCACTTTGTTATTACAGCGATGAAGGAAGGCCCAGGCAGGCTCAAGGGAGGAAAAGAATAAAGCAGGAACAAAAACTGAACTACTTTGAACTTCTGAACTTCTTTTACAGTTCTTTCATTTTGTTTGAAAGGGGTTGGTTTGTTTGGAAAAATGGCTTTTACTTTCGTACCCTGCTCACATTTACACATGCACACAGCCTAAATCATGTGCAGGATGGCGGCAGCAGAGATTTATTTTCATTTGTGCTGCAGTAAGCAGTGAAATTAATGACAAATAAGAAATTTCAAAATCAGAATTTGAGAAAAATTTTTAATGTAAAAATTGCAAATAAATATAAACACTTAAAAAAGATATGCTTTTTTTTAATCTGGAGGAATCGATCCAATATGTTGATATTTGCTTAATAGCTTTTATAATGGTAAACATTCATTTTTAAGCAGGATAATATTTATAATTTTTTTCCACTAAGAAAATGCAGAGATGTTTTTCCACACCTTTAAAGTTTAGTCCTAGAAGTTGGTTGCATTTTCTACTTCTAATGATTCCAATTTCAAATTTAGACTCCTCAGTGCATGAAACTTACTTTACATCTCAGAATTTCAGTGTTTTAGTGCAAACTGTCTTCTTTTTTTGTCTGTTTCCTTTTCTCACTAAAGGGATCTTGACAGCTACACATCATTTCAGACTCATAATATTGAGTTGTCTTCTCACAGTGGAAGGATGGATAGAAACACCTGTGATTTTTTTTCAGATCTGAAGCAAAAGTGGAGCTTGAAAGTTTATCTGATGGTAAAGTTTTTAGTGGTCTACCAGCTCTTGCTTAGTTGTTGGAAGCTCAATTTTTCTATATGATCTTTTAATAATTCTTTGAGCTTCAGTTTTGGAAGCTCCTGTGTTTTGCCAGGTTAGATCAGAGCAGTATTTAGACAATGTTAAGTCTATGGTAGACAGCTGGAAACTAGGCCCACCCATAGACCAATGGATGCATGGGATTTAGTCCCACCACCAGGACCTTTCATAATGAACACAAGTTGATGGCAGCATAGTGGTGTAGCAGGTAGTCTGTTCACCCATTAGCGTTAGAGTTGTTGGTTTGAGTCTTGTACTGGTTGACTTTTAAAGTCATTTTTCAGGTTCCATACAAGATTTGGATTGATTCACCTAAACTGGCCCATTGTGTCCAGTGGTATTGGTCATGACCCTGTCCAGTCAAAGCAGGGAGTGTGACTTACCAGTAAGAACCTTTTAGTGACAACTCAAGGCAAAGACCTAAGAAGTTAATACCTTTTAGCGTTGGAGTTGTGTGTTCGGTCCTCAGGCTAGCTGAGTTTTGTCCTAATTTCAAAACCATAGATAAGACTTGGATTTTCTGGCCCAACTTATTCCGATGCGGCCTGCAGTATATGTCCATGACCCTGCCCAGACTAAGCAAATAGCATGAGGAGCTCTGACTACATGGGTCAAAAAAATAAGCAGAGTGAATGAGTACTTGTGCTCACAATGGTCTCTTTTACAGTCTCTTTTGGTGCCATTACCCTTTTTATCCCCACAACTGATAAATGTGAGGTCAACTGTGAATCAGTATACTGTCTGTGTACTTTGACCCTTTGTAAGCTGACACTCTAATTGGCATCTGTAGCTGTATTCACTCTTTAGAAAGCCATGATACCCAGTTTTGTGTTTATTTAAGGGATTTAACTTTCAGAGGAGCAAGTCCAGTGTGTTCCTATCAGACAGATCTCAAAGCAAAGCAACGAGGCAAGTCACACCACATGTCAAAGCCTACACATGGTCCAGAGAGATAAGACTGCTTGGGACAGATTTAGGTCAGGGTGTCAGGCCGGTGATATTTTGGGGTCACTAGGCTTTGCCCCTTGATGGCAAGCAGCTGCGGCAGGAGGAAGACCACAGCTGAGTCTTCCTCATTGCATTTGACACCTCTCCATCCGTCTGCTGCCCCTCCCCCATAATGCTTCCATCCTACACTTTTCCTTTCTTAATTCTTTCTCTCTTTTTTTGGCGTCTGGCAGATGTTCCTCGTAGTGCATGTTTAAACGATTTAGGTATTTTAAAAATAGCTTTGGTGAGATGATTTGCTTTTGTAGTAGTTTCTTTCCTAGTAATTACTTTTTCTACTTTTATGTATCATGTCCTCTAGAGAGAAACTGGCAGCTTAGCCACATAAAAAAAAAAAGAAGTTTTCAAGTCACTTTCCTACAAACTAAATGCATAGTTTTATGGCTTGTTTGATGTAGGTTCTGGTAATTATAGAGCTGCCCTTTCTATACTTGTCCAAGACATCATTTCTCCAACTGTAAATCCAATTAGGAGAAAGACTTTGACCTGCCATAACATCTAAGATATTTAAGATATTCTGCCTGTATTACCTTAAATGTATTGAAGGCTATTCACACTAGCATCTACTATAAGATACAGAAGGATTCGACAAGCCAATCAGATTGCAGTGTTCAAATAGTCAATCAGATTTCAGGAATTAGGTAGCAACATTGGAACAGCAATTAAGATAGCAGAGCTGGAATAGACAATCAGATTGCAGGATTCAAGTAGTCAATCAGATTGCTAATAGCCAATCGAACTGCAGGATTCAAGTGACGAATTACACTACAGCACTGAAATAACCAATCAGATAACAGGATTCAACTTCTCAATCTGATCAAAACATTAGAATAGCCAATCTGATTGTACAGTTCAACTAGTGAATTAGATTACAGCACTGAAATAACCAATTGGGTCCCAGAATTCAACCAGCCAATCAGATCTCAGAAGTCAACTAGCCAATCAGATCATAGCAGAGAAATAGCTAATCAGGTTCCAGGACTCAACTAGCTAATCAGATCTCACCAAGAAACTAGCTAATCAGATCACAGCATTAAAATACTCGATCAGATTCCAGGATTCCACTAGCTAATCAGATCTTAGTATTAAACTAGCCTATCAGATCACAGCAGTGAAATAGCTAATCTGGTCCCAGGATTCAACTAGCTAATCAGATCTCAGCATTAAATTAGCCATTTGGATCTGAGCAGTGAAGTAACTAATCAGGGTCCAGGATTCAACTAGAAAGCTGAAATGGAGTATTGAAATATCAAATCCCACCATTAACATAACCAATCAAGATTCAACTAGCCAAAAGATGGTAACATTGAAATAGCCAATCAAGTTCCAGAATTTAATTAGTGAATCAAATTGCAACAACTAGTCAATCAAATCGCATGATTTAATAGCAAATCTGATAGAAATAGCCAATCAGGTTACCATATTTAACTAGCCAGCCAGATTACATAGCAAATCAGAGCACAAGACTCAGCAAGCCAATCAGATCGTAGGATTCAACTCTCAAATAGACCTTGTTTCTCCTGCCCCCCTTGCTCTCTCTGATTTCATGCTTTGTTTTGGAGAGGCTGTTGGACGTAGAGATTTGGGCTGTAACAGGTGGTTAGAGGTTATGATATCTGTAGACCAACTTATATCACACAATCTCTCAATGACAGTGCACCACCTGAGACCCGAGACAACAAACTGCCACCTGCTAAACCGTTTCTATAACTTATCCATCCAGTCTCCATCCCACTTGAAATTGATCCTTTGATGAGCAAGATAAAGTAAGAGAGCTCACTCTCTTTTGTAGGATTCTCAGCTGAAAGAACATGCAGTCACAGAACTTGTAATGGCATTGCAATAATGACATGGTCATTGTGAACCGGCCAGAATGAGATTAATGAGATTCCCTTGCTTGCATTGATTTCTGTTCTTAAATGAGAAGGGTGCACTTGATAAAATGAGGTGCTTAGAATTGGAATGCATTTCTCAGAACATGGAAGTCACTTTGCCATGATGGTCTTATTACTTGATGGCTGAGTGGAGAAGTGTTCATCCATAAACTTGAATGTTGTCGTCTTCATCCTTCAAGGCACGTCCCCTAAAAAGGACCATTTTGTGCAAGACTCAGTGGTTTTATGGGGAAAAAAAAACATTGCCTTAAGATGGTTCTGTGATTTTCAAATTCCCGAGCACTAAGTACCTGAACTCAGTATATCTGATTGACTTAGAAGAAAGATGAAGAACAAGGATGGAAGGGAGCTTAAGAAAGAGTTTGAGATGTCGAGATGCAGCTAATTTAACTCTAAAATCTACATCATGCATTTTCTTACTAGCTTCTTCTCCTGACTTTCTCAAACAGGGTAACACTGGATCCCTTGCTATGGTTTCTCAAAGTCGAAAGTCTCAATAAAGCATGAATACTTGTCCTCTTTGTTAAAGGATATCAGCCTGTATTTAATTCTCTCTTCAAACGGAATCTCAAGGCCAGTGGACATACTGTGATGCTTACATACAGCATGATGATTGTGCTGTAAATTGCATAAATATTTGGAAATGATGGTTGGAATACAAGTCTTACATGTAGAATGCATGGTGTGGGGTGTGTTAAACATGACCATCCCTAAATAATCCAACATTCCAACCATTCCAACATTCTAACTGCCAATTCACCTTTTAACCCTGAAGGTTGGGGCGCAGGCTGCTTGTCACACAGTGACACAGACAACAATCTTGCCTAGCCAGTAGCTAACGAAAAGGTAAAGAGAAAGATTTAAGACAAACATCGATAATCACTCCAGCTGGTTTCCTGATATGTTTAATCTGCAACAAGAAACTGTCAAACACTAAAAAGTCAGGAAGCTTCTCATTCACCAGCTTCTTTTTCGAATTTTCACATTCCACCTCAAATGGTGCAACAGTTAGCTACATAGTTAGCTGCATTCATCATGGTTGGAATGCGAGCATCACATGTAGAATGCATGGTGTGAGGTGTATTAAAAAATGACCACCCCTAAACAATTCAACAAACAAACCCACCACGGAACTCATTTGTAGCTTATGTGTTAGAGAATGGCCCTGCGATGGACTGGCGACCTGTTCAGGGTGTATCCTGCCTAAAGAGTGTGTTAGAGAATGCCAATGGTAATGGCAAGTTAAAAGATTAAATCCCAGGTCACACACTATATATCTTCAAAGGATCTTTCTCAGCATGTCCTGTGTGCAGAATCAAACGATATCTCCCAACTGCCCGAAGCATTCCCTCAGTGTAGCTGTGCGAGTGAAGAACAGTTGTAGTAGTTGTAGTCCATCAGGTAACACTTAGAACTAATCCAGATGGAAACAAAATTCCTTGCAAAGTACAAAATACCCAAACATTGCTTAGGTATGGGCTGCAATATCACGTGTAAAGCCGGCAATGATTTTACCAATTGCTTGTTGAGACAAATTAGTCAGCTCAAAGTTGTCTTTGGATTCAGAAGCTGAGATCTCTAGGGCCTTTACTCTATTTTAGAATGAGCTCACATTTTAGGTAAATTGAGCTTCTTCTTTAGATAATAAACTATGTTGTGTCTTGACTTTGACTTTTGACTTTGTGTCCTATTTCTCTGACGGCCACATAAGCAAAATTCTGTTGGTGTGGGTTTCTATCTATTTTTATGACACACAAAAAATACTGCTGAGCTGTAAAAGCCTCATTTGTGAGAAGTCTGCATTATTGTGGAGAAAATGGATTGAGTATATTTCACAAAATTAACATTAAAGTTAATACCTTTCACATGCTGCTTCTCCTGTTTGTCACATGACAACTTGTGGGGTTTGAGAATCTTGCAACTGTCTATGCATTGGGATCACAATCCCTGGCAAGTCCAAGAAAGGGCAAGGCCACACTCTTTCTAGGTGGGTAGGATAGTGCAAAGCTAGCCAAAACAAGCGCTTGTTAGCTGATGTAACAGAATTGGTGATTAATGTTCTCCTCTAATACTGTTGAACTGTCCAGTGACGCTGCATTAACAGCAGTTCAAAAGATACCCTGGCTTTCTTCACGGGACTCGGAGGAAGCTCATGCTAGCCTTCACCTTCCCAGCACTGGTAGTAATTAATGATTGAGGGAGGCCTAGCTAGTAGTTGGAACTGGACATGACTAAAATTGGGAACAACATTGGAATCAATATCACAACTCCCCTCAGGAAAAATGTATCTCAGTTCAATTTTTTAATTGGTGCTACTACACTTACAACTTTCCTGGTACCAGCGCTACCTGCTCAAAAACTATATACAGCCATGTTAAAAGAGCAAGACATTTGGAGTGCTACTCCTGACTGGACATTAGTAAACAGCCTTTAAGTGTTTGCGGATGGATGCACTACCACTTTTTTTTTTTTTGCAAAAAACTCAAACAAAGCACAAGTTTTTAAAAACCTTTATTTTTTGGAGAGAAGCAGTGAAGCACAATGTGCAATAAGGTGTTAGAGCAGAGGAACATTTCTAGCACTGTTTTAATGTAGTGGAACATGTTATGACAACAGGAGGAAGTGGAACAGGAGTGGAACAGAACAGAACAGGCTGAGTGCTAATATGTGAGGTGGATATGCACAGAGTTTCTCCCTGTGGTTTTAATTAACCAGTACCAATATGAGTAGTTCATTCGAATGTACAGTGTGAATGTATTAGGGAAACCAACTCAAAGCTTTACCATTTACTTAATGTCCATGTTTCCGTAATGAACTCAGTCTTCACAATTTTATTCCATCTATGCGACCAAAAAGTTAATTTACTATATCAAAGAGGTAGAAAGTACATTAAATCTGTAACACATCGACTGCCTGTGAGTGACATATCGAGCAGCCTTGCCTGAAGCTAATACAGAAGAACAACACTGTGCCCTCTTTATTACTGCACCTCATTATTATGGTCATGCCTCTGTTGTCACCCTGTACCACAGTTTTCTAATTCCCTAATTACCTAGACACATTAACAAAGGCAGGGCTTGACTGGGACGAGATGAGGAGACTCTATCATCCTTTCGCTTGTCATGCAAGCCCAAGCCGTTTTTAAACTTTCTCAGAAAATGACTATTATTTTGACAAGAATGAACAGGAATGAGTCCCATCACCTCGCCATGTAATAGGCAGGTAATGGCATTATCACTGCTCAAGTATTTTAAAAATGATGATTCCAAGTTTGGGGAAGATGCATGTGGACAATTAGATCTGCTGAATTCCAAAAGCTCCTAGAAGTTTGTCATTCGTAACTTTCATTTTTGGCATGTCTGTACGATCAAACCCATGTCTGGTAGGACTGTTTGTAAATTTGAGCGTAATAGTTGAACAACCTGAAATGCTTGAGGTTAACTAACCAAAACTAATATCAATATCACCTATAGTATCATGAATAAGAATAAACATAGAAAATAACAATAATACTAATACTAACTAATACTAATACTAATAATAATTTGTGCACGACAACCCAACAAAAGTGTATATTCTTATGTTACATGCACACTGGTATAAACAAATGCTGCAACTATTCCATGTGTGCAGTATCTTTTGCTTTTGCTTTATAGTACTGACACCATGCAGATAATACAAAAATACATCACAGCTAGGCAGAAGCATCTTATACACTGCAATAATACAGCGTTTAAATATGTTATTTCAGCAAAATAATCACACTATAAAACGATATGATTTTACCCCACATTTTATTTCTTATGGTCATTGTAATTTGAACACTATAAAGTTTTGGTCAGTAGGGGGAGCAATACTGTCACTGCTTGACCTCAAAGTCCACCTACAAGCACAGTTGTTTGCTCACGAGCCACTGAATGCTGTCATTATATTGGGTCCCTGCAGAAACATCTGCATCAATTAGGGCGTGCTTCATGATGTGTAAACAAGGTACTGGTATGTTGGTGTTTGATTTCACATGCTGAATCTAAATCATCATTTGTGCTTGTTTTCAAATCTTGGAAAAGTTTCATGAATCAGATGCAGAGTAGTTTGTCAGCCATTAAAAGCATTCAAATTTGAGCACTTTTTTACAGAACTTTTATAAAATAAGGGAATCAGGTCAAACTGTACTATACTATCTCTGAATTAAATTTACATTACAATTTAAAAATAATCGTTTTTATAACCTTTGCAAAACACACTAACATAGACTTGTAGTAACAAGATAATATACACAAAAGTCTTAAGTTTAAAGGTTTGGCATTAGCTAGAAAACAGCCGCTACGATAGCATAGCACACTTTTCCATCCCACAAAGTACCACAACTTTTGGCACCAGAAATCTATGCTTTTTCCATTGGCCATTGGTCCAGTACCAACGATTCCTGTTTTATGGTATCAGTTCAAGATTAGTCCCAGACGGACTGAATGGTACTTGAGGCTGTTCTACTCTGTCATTGATAACAATTCAAATGAAAGCCAATGATAATTCATTTACACTTATGGCATTTGGCAGATGGTCTTGTCCAGAGCGACTTACAATGTGATCATTTTACACAGGTAGGTGAAGGTAGTGTTAGGAGTCTTGGCCAAGGCCTCTTATTGGTATAGTGTAGGGTGCCTGTCCAGGTGGGGAATTGAACCCCAGTCTACAGCACAGAAGTTTCCCACTACACCATACCAACTATAATTCAAGAAAACATTTTATATTTTTTACTTTTCCAGGTGAGAAAAAAAATCTGCACGCACTATTACATGACCAAAAAGTGTTCCAGAATGTAAACTAATGTATGTTAATGTGTCAATCACTATTTTTAGAATTGTTACTTTGTAAAGAATCTGCTATGGTGACATAAGCTAGTTAGGAAGCCAACACTAATGCTATTACCATTTGTGCTAGCCTTCACAGAAGAAGTGTTTTTGCTCGTATTTTCACATTTGACAGATAAAAATGTACGTTTTTGTTTGATTCTAGACACAAGTGTATGTGCTTAACAGTACAGTGAATTGTTTCGTGTCAGCCAATAAGTTTTGCTAACAGGCAGGCAAGGTGGCTAATTAGCCCCTTTCATCACTTTAAACTTGTTCTATTACAGTAGTATAACAAAAACTAAAACGACACATTAACCCCTTAAAATCCCAGGCTTATTACAAACTAAGGCTTATTATTCAGTAACTACAGGGACTTCAGTGCAAACTGGCTGAGCTATTCTTAGGTCATAGAGTGTAATAAAACTTTGGGCCCCTGGTGGGCCCTGGCCATTTAGAGGGTTAATCATGGATACTTTGTTGGTTCTAGTTGCTCAAGCAGGTGAAAATGCCCTTAGTTATTTACAGTACCCTTAAAACATAGTTAATACTGTGGCGTCGGAACAGAGTAAGGCACAGGGGAGGCCATGATTCTGCTGTGAGAAGTGCTCTTTTATTAAACACCAGGCAGAAAGGCACATAAAACACAGCCTGTTAGCAGGGAAATCACCACCCCACTAACTAAACCCACCCTAACACAATATCACACAATTAACATATAAACACATCATAAACTAATGAAGAATAACATTAACAACTTTAATAACACAATCATTTTTATTTCTCTAATAAACATGTTATTATATTATTCATAATATAGCAGTCATATTTCTGGAGACAAATCTTTTCTGGGTGAGGATTAACTTTACACATCCTCCACAGAGAACACACATAATTCATAATTAAAATCATTGACAAATATAGTGAAAAAACAAACATAGCCTATATATAGATCTCTAATTTGTATATATATATATATATATATATATATATATATATATATATATATATATATATATATATATAATCATTAAATCAAACACTTATTGTAATGCAATAAATTGGACTGATAGTGAACAAAGATGAATTCACATAGTAATGAACAGTTTCATTTGACACTAATATGAATTTGAGTAGGAGTATGAGTATTCAATTTCAATAAATAATGCTTAATTTCTAAAATAATCCTTAAGTAAAGTAAAGCAGTACATTCACTTAAGCATTGTCCACCCTTGCTAATAGATTAAGGACTCTAGGCAGATCAATTAATGATTAAAAGGCCTCAGCCTGCCAGAAAAGGACAAAATTAGGTTTATACCTTTTGTAAAAATATTGTATGGACCACTGTTCTAAACTTTGCATGAGTATTTCCAGCATTTAGCAAAGCTTGGTGGCAGTGATTCCTGCCTTTTTGGCAGCTGCATGGCAACAATTCTTGCCACTCTTGATTTTTCACATTTAGTGGCTTCCTGTCTTTGGCAAACCGGCCTGCTTTCAAAGCCTGACTGAATCTTAATCAGGCCTGGCATGGTTAAGGAAACAGGTGAGCTCTGTTAATGAGACTGATTACAATAGGCTGCCTACTGAGGGACTGGCAGCCAAAGGAGCCAAAACAGCACCAGGACAGGAGCTGCAAACACATCCTGATGGCTCTTTTGCCCTTCGCAATGGTAGCTGAGTCTGGTTAGACGTATCTTCATTCCTGACCGTGGAGAGATGAAAGCAAGATGCATGTCGGCTCCTTATTAATCGCTGTTGGATTGTTAGCGGAGATGATTGCTAAGCAAGGCGATTTAAGCCCGTAATTGTCAAACGTCTTATGAGCCCATTGCGTGGTGTCACCTGCATATATTGCCAGGCCAAGATTTGCTTGGGATTGTTCCAGTGCCTCAGCACACCCCATGTTATGGTCTGTGTGTTTTAGACAAATCTCTTGTCTGTGAAATTCTATCATAGCAACCGAGGGTTAGAAGGCAATCCTCCGCCACAGAGTATCTCGCATTACGCTCTGATGCACATAACCAGTTGCACTAAATGGCTTTTCGGGGGCTTGATAGAGATTAGTCTCCTGCGCCTTAACGACCCCTCAAATTAATACTCGGAATTAGTCTAATTAGAAGTGTGTGCTTTGCTTTAATTAAGAGCCTAAACGCACCATTGACTTTAGCGAGTTTTTGAAAGTTCATCTGGGGCTCGCAGGGCAGTTTCCTCGGCCGCGTTCCAGAACTCTCCGTTGTCCCGGACTTCCAAACGACATTATTCACAGTCGACTTGGCTGTGCTCACAGCAAAATCGCTCTCCGTCCATGCCAGATCTTTTTTTTTCTCCCCCCCAACAACTCCCACCCCCACCCCCACTTCCTACCCCCTACCTCCAGCTTGCCATTTGAAACACCCTGTCCGGCGAGATTTGAAATTGCATGAGTGTTGCCCTTCAGAGTAAAGTGTTTGGGCACCCTTTGGTTTTAAGCCAATCTAATCCCTGTAATCACGGATTGCGCTCAACCCCCTCGGTCCCCCCGGTGAAAGAAAGAGAGAGTGCGAGCGAGAGAGAGCCAGGGAAATGGTGCTGCTCAGAATCCCTGCCAGCGAGGAGCCATGACCCGAATAGCAGGCAATATAGTGCCTTATTTCTCGGTGCTTTAAGAGATATGTGTTAGGAGAGTGAAAGCGACAGATAGTGTTTTGTGGCCGGCCGCGAGATACGTATGTCCCCTATACGAAATGACAGGTGCATTTTCCGAAAAGAAAGACCATAATGTTTTTCTGTTTAGCGCTTGACAGTTTGCCTTCGTCATAACATGAGCTTAAGGGCTTCGGAACAAGCATGATTATTTCAGGCCCCTGGCGTCTCTCTCGCCACAAATTGAATTCTTTTATAGGGAGGAAGCTGTTGAGACTGGGTGGGAGTTGAGGGGGAGGGGGAAATGAATCAGCATGCAAAGTGAAGCTGGAATATTCACTCCCATTGACCTCCATTTTTATATTTTTTTGCATTGAGAGGGGAAAAAAAAATAATAAGACATGCTAGTTTTCTGTTGTTGTCCCAAAAGCCTATCTAGCGTTCCTGGAGAAGAGTTCATGAATTTGGAGTGGCGATGCATAATGTTTATAACACTATAATGCAGCTATCACCTGTTTGTTAGGCCTTGGATCAAAATGGCAAAAAGCTAGGAGATTATTGCACCTTTTAGCCCAACAGCCTAATCTCGCAAACACCAAAGCACCTGCTCCCCAGTGACAGTATGGAAATCCATTGAGAGATTGGTATTGATATGAATATACATTAAGAATAAATAAAATACATAGCAAATATTCAGTTCTGTGCAAACAGACCACCCTTTATTTATTTAAGTTCCAGTTAAAATAACCATTATCTACAAGTTACTCAATTTTCAGGAGACATTTGTGAGGGGTACTGCACAGGTTTGTCAAGGTACAAACAACATAAATCTACCCTCAAAGTTGCAAAAATGGTCTAGTGGTCCACTCATGTATGCTAAATATGTTTTTATCCTAAGGAAAAGGTGATTGTTTATGCCTTTTTATAAACTTATAAAACATTATTGCAAAGGAAAATGCTATAATTATGCTCCATAACTACAGATATTGAAGACATACCCTTTAAGGTACCACCCCTGCGGTGTGAAGGGGTAAAAACTTGGCGCTATGGGCCTAAACGGATGTGTAGTTGTTAAGAAGCTGTTACTCAGAAAGGGAAGTAGACAAAAAAGAACATTTGCATATCAAACAAAGAAGATGCTAAACTGACCACTCCAGGATCCAGACCTCAGCATCACTGAGTGCATTTACACACACTTAATAATCCAATAACTGCAGAAAATCAGAGTTTGTCAATAATCCGATCAACGCTTGTATATGCACTTGGGTAGTCAGACAATGGGGAAACTCCGGGTTTACATGAGTCAGGCAATAACCAGATATCTGCTTTGCAACCAGCCAATTAACTCACAGAATTAGACGTAATGCCACTTTACCTCAAATATGAATATACATAATCTACAAGATGAAGAATATTTAAATCCTTCATTTTGTCAAGCATGCAGTTGGTTTCAGTGTTGCTCCAAAAGTGTTTTGCTGCCATCTCACGGCAACGCTGCTTGCTTATTTCCAGTACCGCGGTCTGTTTTCGCACATGCACAGACTGAGAAATCCGAAAGAAATCAGAGTAACGGTACACATGCTCTGAGAAATCTGATTACTAAGCTAAAATCCATCTTTCTTAATCAGATTACTAGGCCTAGATTTCCAGACCTTACTCTGACCTAAGAAACTGGAGGATGCTGTTTACATGACCATTTGAACATTCAGTCAACTACAGGAATTCGATTATAATCGGATTATTGAGTGCATGTAAACACGCTCACTGAATGTGTTCAGGATTACTTGGATTGTGAGAAGCAAAAAATACAATCAACTTCTAAGACTGATGGAGGTGTGGAAAAATAGCCCTGTGGGTTTCTTTAAAAAAACTAACAGCAAGTCTTGTGATATTATTTAGCAAATATGTTTGATTTTCCTTTTTCTTTTTCCCCCTCCAGACTTAGAAATAAGAGTAATTAGTGGTTGTTTTGTTTGGAAAATAAGTGACAAACAAAGCCAGTCTCTAACGTTCTTTTTAAAGTTGTGTGTGCCCCTGGTCAAATGACAGGTTTTACTGATTTTCTACATGAAAATCATTTAAGACATCCTCTACAGTGAGCATACTTGTCCACATTTTAATACACAGTTACTGTTTATTTACTGATTTAATACTTGGATGATAACAATGAAATGAAACATAAAATATGGCCTGTGTAAAAGTTATGACATTTTATTTACATATATATTTATTAACATAACATAAATATATATATATTTTTAAATATGTTAACTCAGTAATACAAATTAGAAATAAATAAATTTCAAAAATAAAGAATAAAATTGCCAAATTCGAGTTTATTCCTTGTACAGGATGTTATTTCACTTGGGAGATCAACATCAGACCGACACCACTTTCATGAAAATCTTTATTAATATACATTCTTAAAAGTAAGAGTTTCTAAACAGTTATTGATTTGGATGTACGGTTATAGGAAAATATTTTCTATTATATGCAGATTCTTTAAATTTTCCTTTGAAGAATTTTTATAAAAATGTTCAAAAAACATCCACTGTAAGTTTATTTATGGAGCCAAAAGTGGTTCTTTGATGATGCCTCTCTAAAGAACCCGTTTTGGCACCTTTACTTTTAAGAATGGCCTTTTTCATGTTCTATGTTACCCAATGCTGCTTTTAACAAAATGAAGGATTAAAATTAAATCAATAAAACCAATATATAAAATAACTAAAAATCAATAGAAAACAAAAACTGGAACAAAATGGAGCCAGTTGTGTCCCTCACAGGCCAAGAAAGGGGTTCATCAAGAACACCATATTTAGCTGAAATATGAATCTATGCATGGATAGCAGTAGCACATCTAGGTGCAGTGGGATGAGTCGGTGAGGCTTTAACCTATGCTGCTTTTTGCATTTGCATACAAATTGTATGGCCTTCGCTGACCCCTTGGAGAGCCAATACCTGCAACATCTGCATGATATGCAAAATATATGCAACTCTTAGGCTGAGAAAGCAGAGACTCCAAAGTTTACAAAGTTCACAAAACAAGGCTGTTACATAAGGCAAAATTGGTCACTTGACACTTTACAAGTAGCCTGATAATTGTGATTACTGATAAACACTACTTGACCAAAGATCCTCATAAGTAAGCAGTGTCAGTATCAGAACAGTTCCCCACAGGAAGGGTATAACCACAGGTGAGGAGGCGTTTATGCTTTCCAAAGTTAGAAAGCATCATATAGTTTCGATGAATCCCAGCGTAGGGGTGGACACCGACATGAACACAGCAGTCAGGGGTATAGTTTTGCCTTGTTTACAAAGGTTTTTACAAAAGAGAGATTGGATATGCTTTCTGGGGGCGTTTTTGAAGAGGAACAGAGGTTTTACTGTGGTTTCAAGCCTTCACTACCCATGGCTTTCCCCTAGAATCTAAAATGAACTGTGTAGTTCACATAAGATGCTACAATTCTGGGTTCCCAGGTTTCATTTTGAGTAATTGTTTTGCATTGATCGAAGAGGTGCAAAGCCGTGTCTTGTTCTCAGACATAAGTGTTCAACACTGAGAAAGTACATATTAGATATCTTTCTGATTCCATACCAGTAACGGCTTCCAACACATGCACTATTTAAAAAGGTGGCAAAGTAGTTCTTTGAAAAAAGACATGGAAATACCACTTTCGGTTCCCTTCAGATGATGGATTGTGAAGGTGGGAAGAATTTTTAAAATCAACAAGCTTTTTGTGGTGGATACTTGAGGACCGGTTGTTTGAAGTGTCTCTTTTTTCCTGTTAGAGGAAAGCTAGAAAGCTAGCATTACTGCTAGGAACCTGAATATCATTAGCCTCTTCATTGCCAGGGGGGTTTCCATTATGCATTTGTGTAATGCATGCTGGATATTGTAGTGAGAAAACATGGACAAATTGCAAAAAGTATAAAGAACCATTTTTGTAAATAGGCTCTGCAAGTGTGAAGAACCTCTTACAGTAACGGTTCTACACCATTTAAAGTTTTATTTTTTCCCCCCTAGAACCATAAGTCTAAATCAAGAACCATTTAGAAGCCTCCTTATTTGAGACTGTACAGAATGAGTCTTTAAACTTTAATCAGGTTCCTCAAACACACATCTAGAAAAATTCGCACTTACCTAAATGGTTCTTCGAGGAACTATTCACAAAGGTTCTTCTATTGCATTGCTCAAAAGAACCCTTTTGACACATTTATTTTTAAGAGAATGTGATGCTGTATAAGTATGTGAAGTGTATTAGTGCCATGTTGCAACTACAATCTAACAAATGGTAATTTCTTCTTAACTTCTAAGGAACGAAAAGCCTTTAACTCTGATTTTACCTCCATAATTTTCCATATTTCCAGCTCTTACTTTCACCATGCTGTCATCTCTAGCATGTAGCAAACTGTGAATATGAATATGAGCAACACAACTGAATACACCGTTAACAGTGAAAGCTCAACTTAAAATGAAAGCTAAGCGATTACACTATTTTTCTTGAGTTAACTCAACTTGATACTAGAGTTCACCCAACTCAAGCTCCTTTGTTAAGTCAAAACTCTCATTTTCTTGGTTCTGTGTCTCAATTCTGCAATCTGACCAGACGTTTTCTCTTCTTAGCCTCCCAGTTATGGACAGCTGTGGCATAACTGGAGTTTAAACTCACAACCTCCTGGTGGGGGTGAATGCTTAGTCCATCAAACCACTTGCAAGCTCTGGAAAATTGCTCTGATTTCTGTGTCCTTAAATGTTAATGTAAAATTTTTGTTAAATACAGATAGAACTAGAGAGTTATCTGATAATTCAACCCAAACATCATAAGATTATGAGTTTGAACCCCAGTGATCCCACAGCTCTCCATTTCTGGAAGCTCAAGAGGTAAAATGCTTAGTGGGATGGAGTGATAGAAAGATGCCCAGCTAGTGGGGAAACTGAGCAAAGACACATTCTTTAATGTTTACTTACCTGAGAGGATACAAATGAGCACTAGGAGAACTTTTGACTAAAGTAAGAAGCTTGAGTGAACTCAAGTGTCCTCAAGTTGAGTTATCTCAAGAAAAGCAGTGATCGATTTTAAGTTGAACTGACCTTGTTTTTACAGTGTATCAATGTACTGTATGCAGTTGGCCAAAATTTTAATGATTGTTGCTTCTCAACAGTGTTGACCAAAGATCCTTGTGTTGAGAAGCCAAACTCAATGCTGTTTCTGACTAATATAGGATAGATATGTTATTGAAAGTCCAAAAACATGCTCATATGTCCAGCTATAGGTCTGAGTCAAGGAATAATGGGGATATTCCAATTAGTATGAATTATAATTGGAATATCCCCATTTTTTTAAGACCCAAAGCTGGATATATGAGCATGTTTTTGGACTTTTAATGGGAGGCTAGAGAGTATCCTTGGTGTATATAACAGACACCAGAGCACTTCAGTTTCCTTTTTTTACTTTCAAAGTTAAACTTTTATACTAGCAGTTGAGAGAACATGAGAACTGAACACAAAAACAGGTGTATAGTTGTATGTTGCACTATTGATTTATGAGAGAAAACCTCAAAAATGTTATAAATTTGCAATATGACACATTCTGTTAGACAGCTCCGTTGCATCATTTCTATTTGACAGCTGCAGTTACTATTGCATACACTTCCTTTCTATTAACAGTGCTAGTCTATCCTGTTTACCTTCCTGGGCAACACTATTTCCTGGCATTTTTGAAAGCCTGTTGGCATGTCCATTTGAATTTGAGACCAAAATCTCATTCTTTTTACAGACTGTGACTGGGCTACACTACTGAACTGCTGAACATCTATGTGGGGGGTCCATACGAGGGGTGACAAAATGCAAGATGCATTGTTGGAACTAGTCTTTAGTTAATATTTAAAAAATGAAGCATTTCAAATAAAATTCAGTTTTGAAATCATATAGTCTTTAGGGCCTTTGGAGTTGTCCCAATCCTTCTACCACCTCTCTGCTTTAGGGAACCGAACATGGTTCTTCAGTGGCATGTCTCGAAAGAACGCTTGCTGACACCTTTATTTTTAAAAGCGCTGATTCATGCCTAATTTCATCGAAATAAATAAATATACAGCCTTAATAACCATACCTTCGGATTTTTTTTTTACTTCAGGGGCTGTGAGTGAAAGCCATTGCATAAACCCGTGAAAATGTTTGAGGCAATCACTCGGCAGTTCTTCTGCTGTTGTCTTTTCTGTAATGCAGCCATTAAAGGTAATTGGCCCTTTAGAGTTTGGGCTGCACTGTTGCGCAGTCACACAATCTATCACACCGACTGGGGGGGAAAAAAAAACACAAAAGAACCCACTGCACAGAGACGAAGCGCTAAAACACTTCAGACAGATTGCCACTTTATAACTCTGTGCACACATTCCATTTCACAGGGTCTACAAGTTTAATCTTTTTAAGCTTTCAGAGAGAACCAAATAAAAATGGGTGAAATTGATGGCACACTTGAAAGTCCCTTTTTTTTGCAGAAAAGTCTGTTTGTCCATAACATAGCATTCTCTACGTTACTATGTCTTCATTCTACACTGGCTCAGTTCAGTGAATGCCATATTATACTCTTTTTGGTAAGGATATTTAAAGGCTACCTTCATAAAGATGTCATAACACATTCATAAGCGTTGAATAACGTATTTATAAAGCAATGCTTGAATATTTATGAGCAGCTTATGCCAGTAATCACAAGATACCATAAGCTGAAGTAAACGAGAATGTAGTGACATTAGGGTTTTATACTTTAACTCATGTAGAACTAAGTACAATATATATATATATATATATATATATATATATATATATATATATATATATACCTCTAAACTAGACCTACCTTCCAAGTATCTATTTCTTGAGAATGATGCTTTATAATATTGTTATAAATGGAATGACTGTCCATCACTTCAGTTTAAGGTCTCTTCTGTCAATGCAATGTCATTTATTTCATTAAATATCTCATGTCATCTACTAGCATAAGCTGGTCATAAATACTCCAATATTGGTTTATAACTATGTCATTCAGTGCTTATTCATGTGTTATGCAGTACCTATGTAGGAAGCCTTCAAATAAAATGTTACTCTTTTTTTGGTTGACTGAAATCTTAGTATTTTGATGCAGATCACATGAAGCCTGACTTCTATTTCACTAATTCAGTGACTGCAAAACTTTCTCAATGTCTGAGTAAATATGCAAATACATTATGTGCATTACATTGACTTCCTATTTTTATTTCAACTGCAATATGTCTCAAAGAGCAACTGTCATCTTCAATGCTATAAATTAGATATATGCCTTGATATCACATGCACCTGCTTTTTTATTTTATTTTGACAGGCCTCATGCTCAAGGCAGCCACCCACATAGCACTGTCAGAACTTTCCTCTCCTGCCGTAGGTTCTTGTTATGTGTTCTTTTGGAGCAAATTCAATCTAGGAAGGGGTCCAGCCCATTTATTCCCCCATGTGTATTTTTTTTTTTTTTCCCTTTGACGTGTTTGAGAGCAGCTGTCATAGAGGGTCTCTTGGCGTTAACTCATCTGTCATGTTCAGACAGAAGCTTGCTCATCACTTGTCATTTATATCATGGCACTTTTCTATGGGGACTTTGTCTTTGTCGTACACGGCAAAATTGATTTTGACCAGAAGGCTCCTTTAGATTTCAGGTGTCCCTCCAGTGAGCCGTTCCCATTTCAAATTCCATGTAGCCCTGTATTTGAACATGCCTGGCTATAAGCAGTTGTCTGTCAGAATGCGTGACTAAGAGAGAGAACAATTGGTCATGTGAGGGGGCAATGGGTCTACCCCTGGGTCAGATCAGTACAGGATGAAAACAAATTGTACCGGTTCATGTCAAGCAGGTTAAAATATGAGCAAAAGAATACAGTGCATAGGTAGTTGTATGTATATATATATATATATATATATATATATATATATATATATATATATATATATATATATATACATATATATATATATAAAACAAAGTCTCCAAACTTATTAAATTAAAAGTAAAGAGTGTCTTTGCCCTCTTCTGTAAAGGTACCATTATGGAAATTGGAGTTTTTCATTGGACAGCAATGACATGCAGCTTTCAATGCAAACATCATATATAATTACTTGGCTACTAAGTGAATTCTTGTTTTTCCATTATTGAGTAGCTTCAAACAAAACTAAATGTAAGTGAATACGTTCCATTTCTTGATGAAGGAAAACAGAACTTTCTTCATTTCTTGGCAAAATCAGAACATTCTATAAATATAATAACAGCTCTTCAATGATCTTGTCAGTGTTCATTAGCACCATGACAGCCATATTTAGAACTGAGCTGTTGATACAATGAATTACTCATGCAGACAATTACATGACAACATATAATACAATTACAAAACCTGAGCGTGTCCACAGCTGCGGAAAATACAATGGGATAAATGTGCTGTGGATCTGTCCAAAAAGCTGTGTATTCAGAAGAAAATCAATAGGAGAGGCACATTTACAGCAAATCACTCATTTAGGAAATCTGATCAATTACCTTTCCACAACATACCATTCATCCCTATAATGCAGTCATTAAAATTTTCAGTTTTTTCCCACCTGCTGCTATATAAGCATGGATAAAAGTAGTGGTTTTAGAGGGGCATGAAGATTGGTGGGGCATTGCCCCATTAAATGACCCCCTCACAGGCCAGGCCTGTGCATTAATAACGCATTAACTAAGTATTTGTTCCACAGTTAAATGTTAGTGATGTTCTAATATTCTGTTTTGAAAATATTGGGGGAGAACATTAACACTGCAAGAATACTAGCAACTGGTTGTCCCACAAAGATATGATTTTGGTACATTTGGAAATATGTCTGCATTCACAGGATGAAAAATCATGCAATTTCTTAAATTAATAAATATATTCTTAAGAAAACCACAACATACAATACATCCACCAATATTTTCACAATTTATACATTGTACACTAATACTGTCCTTTAATATAGCTATAACTGAAATGCACTGCTTTTTAATAGGAAAAACTATATTTATGAGCTAATTTGAGCAAATAAGACAAATGCAATTAATTATTAACAACACAAAATAATGTAATTAATCACATTTAATCATTTTAAGCATTTGACAGCCATGTACAATCATATGCAAAAGTTTGGGCACCCTGGTAAAATTGTATGGTTTTGTAATTCCATTACAGAGAAAAGACTTCTGCACTTTTTATGCATAATTACTGCTTATTTACTGAATGTAACATATTGGGACACAAGTTAAAAGGGTTGTAAGCTTGACATTGTAACAACAGAAGTGACACTTTGTGTTACCATATAGAAACCTTTTCAAAAAGGTTCTTTATAAAGCCATATACAACACATTCTGCATCAATCTAAAGAACGATTTCACCATGTAAAAAATGCTTTGAGCATGCAAATGCTTCCTAACGTAGTCATGGTTCCTATAGAACTACTGTCTTTACTAAAGAACCCTTGAAGAACCACATTTTTTAAGAGTTTACGTTTTATTAAAATGCAAGTAGAATATCTAATATCTAATCTCAGTATCTCCTTTAGCTATTTTACTGGTGCATGTGAACAAAACTGAAGGCAGCTAAGCTGATTTTGGGTAGTTGCTTGTGTGAATGTTAGTGTTTCTTTGAAGGGCAAACATGATGTCAGTGATGTTTGGGTACAGCTTTTGTTGGGAGAACTCAGCTGTATCTGGTTGGTTTTAAGATTGGAAGGACGGAAGAGTTAAAACACTGAAAAATGAGTAACTTGTATAAATATACAGTAATCATTGTAACACTATACCAGCAAAACCACACAGAGCAATAAACTAACATGCATCCACCCTCCCACCCTTTTTTTTTTTGAGTTGATAGATTAATTTTAGAAAATGATGCCGTGGCTGATGGATGTTTTGGATGGATGCTTGCAGGCTCGTTGGCCAGAAAACAGAACTCTTCAGGCTGGGCCCGGGCCCCTCTTCAGTCAGGAGATCGGCTGATTGGAAAATGGCCCACTCTTCTGCTATCAGCCCTCGCGGCCTCTTACAGGCTGTTCAGCAGATGAGGCCCCCGCCATCACCTCTCATGTGTGACTCCAATCATAAGAGCCTTCCCCTCTGCTCTGGTCTTTTGGGCAGGGAGGGGAGGGGGTGTCAGTCCAATTGCTCAGAAGTACCTACGCATCACTTTTTTGGGGGGCCAGCTTTGCTTGTTCCTGGCTCTAAAAAGTGTCCGGTAACTCAGAGCTAGTCTGAAATAGGAAATGTCCAGATGGAGGCCAACTGGCAGAATATTTTGTTGTATTTGTAGGCATAATTTTGTAAGAGATTTTTTGTTAAATAGTGTAAATTTGGCATGAAAATAAAGGTGCTGGAAGGGTTCTTTGGAGTGGTGGCACAGAAGAACCTCTTTGGGTCCATGAAAACATTTCAGTTGATGGGTCACTAAAGAAGTATTTCTGTAAATGAGATGTGCATGGGTTAAAAACCTTTTAATCCTTTAGCCTCCAAGGAATGTAAAGCTTCTGTAGTGGGTGGCCCACACATTATGTCTTGGGCGGCCAAAGTGTAGTGTTTGTGGTGGGCTGAGGGCCAAAAAACAAAACAATATTCAAATAAAGAAAGTTTTAAGATTTTTAAAAGTGTGTTTTATAAGATTACACTCTATTTTGTTACTGAGATTCTTCAAAAATACAGTTTGAAAGGGAAATGATTTTAATAAGTTGAATAAATAGTAGTTTTACTATTTTTTTCTTTTTTTTTTTTGCCAGCAGCTGCTAAATAAGCATGTATAGAAAGTAAAGGTTTTAGTGGGGCATGATGATGGGTTGGTGGGGTATTGCCCCACTCTGACGCCTAGCTTACATGCTAATAAAGCATGAAGCAAACTAAGTATATGTCCCACAGTTCAACGATCTATCTAACCTAGAAAATAATTGAGGAACAATGTAAACATTGCAGCATTGTCCACTCATGTACCGACAATGAAATGCACTGCATTTAAGTGATGAAAAGCAGGCCACACTTTGGGAAGCCCTATTCTATACCAATTAAAGTTTTCCTGAAAACTATAGATCCAAGCCAAGAACCATTCAGGAACCTATATTCTTACCCTACATTATTTGGTCCACACATGCATTTTAAGTTTGAGGTACATTTGGAGTCCATGAGGTTTTACTGGTTTGTTAAGCACTAGCGCTGGAACTGATGAGTTATTTACTCTTATTATTGATCTGATTCTGCACTAAACTGGGCAGCAGATGATGTAGGATGTAGGAACACCAAATTTGGTGGAAAAGTGCCGCATCCTCCCCTCCCACACACAAACATCCATACTCAGACAAATGAATTGGATTGCCTGGCCTGATGGTAGTGCAGCATTTTGGCCCATATCTCTTGGACCATGAGTCACAGATTTAAAATTATTTTTCTCCACAGATTCCATGGCTTAAAAGCCTCAAGGACCATGCAGTACTACCATAATGAAATTCCAGACAGCTAATATGTGAAACCTACTTTTGTACAGTAGTCCTAAGCCACTAAATTAATAGCGTTCTCAAATGAATTGGCCGAGTTGGCTCCTGAGCTCCAATGATTTTTCTAAATTTCCACATTTCTGCAGTTGTGATAGATTTTAGAATAAAATGTATTTGTTAACACACAGGGTGGAGAGATATATGCAAGGTATTTACAGTAGCCAATGAAAAAAAAAATCCAATGTTTTACCATTATGAGCTTTTCACTGGTGATTTTAGATAGGAAGTAAAATGGTTAACCTCAACACTTAGATTTTGAGGTAATTTGCAAACTGAGAAATGAGAATAGTCCTAAGTTTTTCAAACAAGCTGTAAATCTTGATCAGTCAATGTGCATCAAGTTTGATGTGTTCAAGAAGAGTCTTTGAAGCGGCACACAAAAAAGGGTGACTTTTACCTACAGGGGCATGCCATAATAGTAATTACAAAGCTTGACAAAGGATGCTTGGCCCCCTATGATTGCCGCTTGCAGCTATTTTTTTCGTTCCAATTTTCTTTTTAATATTTTTTGCTTTGGGACTCTGCTGTGGCACACAATATTTTGTCTCTCAAAAATGAAGAGCACTGCTATATTTCCTTCGGAAATATGCCTAAATAATCACTCATCTAGCTCCTCTATCCATGTACGTATCCGAAGACGGAAATGGGGAACGTGTTATTGCTGAGGAAAACTCTAGTCATTCATTAAAATGCCTCTTTCCACCTCAAGGGCTTTTTATTTTTACTTGTGAATATTTTCTAATTCTGACAGCTGTCAGTGGCGCAGCGTATTTACTCAGCCTTGTCCATGGAAAATATAGCTGCTATCGCTGGGAGAGAATTCTAATGGAAATGAGCCAGTTTAATTGGTCCCTGTGTTATTAGCATAACAAACCTAATAATAATGAACAGGGCTAGGATATTTGAGCGCGCCTTGAATTTAATAATACAAATAAGCAGCTTGCAAATTGCCATTATTGCAGTACATTTGCTTGGCCAGAGCTACTCATTACTGCAGAAAGGCAGAGATTTGAGGTCACTGGCTCATGAATGCGGGCTTAGCCCCTGTCATTGCCGTTTGCCAATTACGGCTAAGTAAACAGCAGGTGTGCACAAAGCACAAAGTGATGCAAGGGGGACGGCAGTATCTGTCATGAGCGTCAGTGAGGAAAGAAGTGTAGACATCTAGAAAAACGAGTGGCTTGATTACTAACAATACAAATTCTGCTCAGATGTGAGGAGCAGGGTCAAGCACAAGGTACAAACAGACATCTTGGCATAATAAACACTTAATATGTTAGAAAAGGCATTAAAAATGCATCAAAATGATAATAACAATAATGTAGGATCAGTAACACATTAGTGAAACAATCTGCTATCTGTTCTCAACTCATAGTGTAAAGCTGATTTGTACAACTTCATACTCTGATGTGTAGAACCTACAGTGCTTTGCATCACTTTTAGAGAAAGCTAAGTCAATTGAGCTGATCCAGGCAGTAATTCTCAGTGTGAGCAGAGCTGGTGGTTTGCTAATGAGCTTTGGCACTGAAGGAGAATGCTGATGCCAGTGCAATATTAAGCATGGCATCTTGCTCACGGTCAAACAGAACCTTACACGCTATTTGTAGCCGCAGGCAGATGGCCACAGAATTCTCGACTTCAACCACAGATATGGAGAAATGAAAAGAAAAGTACGCTGGGCGGAGAACGGCTGTGATAGCCAATGGCGTGTCAGTGACACAAAAGCCAGCACAAGAGGACGCGCATAATGAAACATAGGCTTGTGTTTATTGTAATGTTAAATCATTTGTATTTAACCGGATTGCCCATTTCGGTGACTGATTTATATGCATAATGAAACATAGGCTTATGTTCATTTCAGTGCTGGATCAATTGTACTGAATCACATTGCCCATTTTAGTGACTAATCTAAAACAATAGTCCCATAAAAGGCGATTCTTCTACAGCTGTTCATACACCTATTCAGCCTACAGTACTTTAGCCCCACCCATTCACACTGAAGTTATAAGGAGTGTTTCAGCCAGCACTGCTTTCTGAATGAGGCCCAATGCAGTAAATCAGACCACAGATCTTTTACATGCATCAGCCTTAAATAAGAATTCTGGAAATTTTAAATCAAAATTCTTGTATAATTTGTTATATTCATTATTGGTCAAGATGTAAACAAAGATTTTTCAAGAATGGTAAATTTCACATTTATTGTTTTCTTATGCAGAAATTTAGCAAAATTGGTGAAATCCCCCTTACAGCAGAAACAAACAAACAAAGAAACATATAAATAAATAAATAAATAAATAAATACATGCTTTAATTCTGAGAGATCAGTAGAGGTTGGAAAATGGTACATTATGGCACATAAAGCCACACAAATATCATATCATATGTAGAATGTAGCCCCTTTCAAATTTCTTTATTAATATAAATATAATATAAATACACATAATTCTAATAATACTGAGTATTAAATAACACCTTATATTATTGTATTCAAAAGACATTTTGTTGAGACCTAAACAGATTTCTACAGTAAACAAACAAATATGACTTTTTTTCTGCAGATTTTAGTGTATAATTTCTATATATTTGTTGAGTTTAACAGATTGGAAAAAACTAAACATAGAATATAAAATGTGCCATAAATTTGGCCACATTTTAGTTTTTTTATTTATTTATTTTTCTTATTATCTTGTTATCAGCAAATAAACAGTAATTGGGCATCCAAAAGTATAGAAGTGTGTTTTCTGTACAGGATGTGTTAACTTGCTTTCACTTATCACATATTATATATATATATATATATATATATATGTGTGTGTGTGTGTGTGTGTGTGTGTGTGTGTGTGTGTGTGTGACTTTTGCACACAACTTTACACTCCTGTGCAAAATATGGCCCAGCCCAAACTGGCAAAGAATTAAACAAACAGATAAAATACCTTAGTATGGTGCAGTTTTTACCTTTGATTTCTTTAAGTGTTAAAACCTTGTGAGTAAACTTGCAGCCTTTTATGGAAAACAAAGCCAACATTGTTCCACTCAGCACTGAGGGCTTCCAACAGTTGAAAAGCATAAAGTTTGTGTTTAATGTGAGACCAGATATTCTTCACAAGACCTAAATCTGGGCTCCAAAATGAACCAAAAACCAAAAGTAAAAACCATTACATTTTGGACTTTTTTTCATTTTTTTGAGATCAAGTCATTGTAGTTTGCTAGCATGGCTGAACAAGGTCAGTAGGTTAGAATTCCATTCTTTTCTCAGTAAATGCTACAAGAATGATTCTGTAAGCTCTGCAAACTGTAATCAACTGTCATCTGTCATAATTGCTGTAATTGTGCTGGGCTGGATCACTGCGTTAGCATCCTCACAATGGGAAAACGAACTCTTGCGCCGAGTGGTCTCTCCATTTGGGCCTTTCATCCATCAGCCCTCGCCTGGGCCACAGAGGACATTAGAGATGTTATCAGAAATTACCCTCTTATTAAAAAAAGGCCACGTGTTGCCTCGCCCTATTGTCATTGTGAAATTGGAACGAGTGAGCACAGCGGGAGCTTGATAGGACTGCAGAACAAACGACATCATCTGTCCAAATCAAGCTTTTCATTTTTCAGTACAGAGGTCATATTCAGCCCCTAAATAAACATCTTATCCCCCCTGCATCTCTAATTCCAGGAATGGATATTGGATGCTTTCAAATTTCTTATTTTCAGTCTAGCCTGGTTCCATCATTATGGAAGTCATATTTAACTAAGCAAACATGAATAGATGCATTTGAATTTGCTGATATGTCTAGCAGTCGTCAAGACATTGAAGTGTCCAATTTCATGAAAAAAAATGTAAAAATTGCCTTGCTTTTTTACAGAGCCCCTGAAGAGACATGGTGTATTTTTTTAGGTAAAAATCTAGTGCGCACCAGACACTATCAGGTGAGCTCCCAATACTATCAAGTGAACACCAGATATTATGTGGTGAGCACCCAATACTATGTGGTGAGCATCTGAAACTATGTGGTGGGCACCCCATACTATCAGGTGAGCTCCCAATACTATGTGGTGAGCACCAGATACTATGTGGTGAGCACTTGATACTATGTAGTGAGCATCCGATACTATCAGGTGAGCTCCCGAAACTATCAGGTGAACACCAGATATTGTGGTGAGCTCCCAATAATATGTGGTGAGCACCAGATACTATGTGGTGAGCACCAGATACTACGTGGTGAGCACCTAATACTATGTGGTGAGCACTTGATACTATGTGGTGGGATCTGATACTATCGGGTAAGCACCCAATACTAATAGAAAAAAAAAATGTATTTGTATATATAGTTTTAATGCAAAAAAAACATGTATTGCATAGAACAACGCAAGCCTTGTAGCTAGCTAAGTTAGCTAGCTAACTGTATCTAGCAAAGGCAGCCTACATTTAGCTATATATCTTAGAAAGGGACAAACTGGTAAATAATTAAGGTTTTTATGGCTGTCTGATCAAATAAACCTACCCTATCATCTTTAAGTCACTTTATTTAGATGGTCTACTTTAGATAGTATCTGGTGCGCACCAGATTTATAAATAATGTTACTGTTTTAAAACTTCTTTTGCCAGTTTATATGCTACATTTATTGAAAATAGCTGCAAAAACAGATTCATTGTTTTGTGATGTCGAAAAACAATGCATTTATTTACGTACAGTCAGAGACTTCAGACCCTTCAATTTCCAGTTACTCCAGGGCCGAGACCTCAACATCACTGAGTCTGTTTGGGAGTACTTGGATTGTGAGAAGCAGCCAACCAACTTCTAAGACTGAACTTTGGAGGTGTGTATAAATATCTCTGCAGATTTTTTAAACTGAAAGTGTGTCTCCCGAAAAGAATAGAAGCCATAATAATGGTAAAGGGTGGACATTAATATATTTAATATCATATTTAGTTGTAATATCCTTTCAGATTTTTTTTTTTCCTGGCACTGAAAATGACTTGTACTTTATGACCATTCTGAGTGGAAATTGATCAATTAAAAGGTGTTCTCTGACTTTAGCACAGCACTGAGTATCTGACAGTTCGCTCGATTTAGCTCCGCCCATTCGCACTGAAGGTATAAGAAGTGTTTCTTTCAAGACATTGCTGTATTTTTCAGTTTGTTACGTGATTTGGTTTGTTGGCATTGCACAACTAGCAGTTCTGATGCCAAATGTGTTCAGTTCATGACAGCACTAATATAACTTCTGCTGTGATTGCAGCCAGTGCAAATTAGAAGGCTACCAGTGGGAAACAAACAACTTCCACAAAGATTCTGATCATGCATACGTCCCTGATAAAGAAAACCTCCTTAAACCACACCACAGCAGTCCTCCAAATCCAAACGAGCGGCAAATACTCTCCCCATTGTCTATCCGTCTCCTGCATACACGTACACCTGCTGTTAGACTTGAATAATGTCTTCAGCTAGCCGCCCCCACCTAGCCTCCCACTCCATTACTTATAATATGATATGGATCTGAGAGAGAGCGTAGGATAATGCTTGTGTGCTGGAGGGCCCTTTCAGGAGAGGTGATACATTTCAATAAATCCATATACCACGAAGTGAGTCAAGCAGTTTCCTTTCTACATGCGCCTCAGACTTTTTTCCTCCAACACCTGCAAAGTTTCACTTCTTCGTTTAATATTCTCCTTTTCTCTTCCTGCTCATTCTCTGTACTTTGGGTACTTTGAGACATTTCACTTTGACACCAAAAAAACCTTGGTGAGAGCTGTTTGAACAGAACTTTGGCTATTTGGTGGGTGAATAATTGAAGAAAAAATAATATAATAGCACAATAGCACTTAAATATGCATGAGGCTTAGGTGTTAAGGCTTCAAATCCTTGGTCTTTGTAAATTTGCTGTGAACTTCATCAGATTTGCAGCTCGTTTTCGGATCCAAATTTATTCACCTTCACTTTTAGCTTCTCTTCGCCGGTCCCTCGATGGCTCCTCTATAAACACATGCTTACCAGGGCAAATCCAAAAGCATAAGAAGAGTTCTTGCAGCCAAAAAGCTCACACGCCTTGGGCTCTTCCATTTGATTAGCTTCTCGGCGGAGATGGAAAGGCCACTGAGGCTTTCGTGTTGTGAGGAGAGGCTTTTACCTTATCTCCATGTAGCATTTAAACACCCAGCCATGACTCATTTATGCAGCAGTGCCAGCCAAAGATCACCACTATTCAAAAACTCTGAAAAAAAACATGTCCACTGTCTTGAAATCTCCGCTACAACTGAAATCAATCTTTTTCCAAACGGACCTCCGCAGAGATTAGTACATAATTCTCTCTTTTTAGATGACTCTGAAGAACCTTGCTGTGCCGTTTTTCCATCTGCCAATGTAGCAGCTGCATGGGATCTGCTCTTGCTGCTTCCGAGTGCGTAATCTCCGGCTTCGCCAGATTTACTCACCATTGTCCCCACTGAGCGAGCTGGCCGAATAGTAAAAGATTTTTAAATTTGAAAAAGTTTTAACCTTTAGAAGTCATAGTTAGTGCCAGCAGTAACAAATGCATGGCCTAATTCTCTGTTAATTAATTCTCCCTCGTAGAAAAAAAACTGAGAAATTCTGGTTTTAAACTTTCAGTCAATATCACTTTTGTGTCTGGAAGTAGAAGAGCTGATTGTAAAGGTAGTGTACAGTCTTGATTCATTCAAAGAAAAAAAGTTCTTTTACATTTTTTTCATTTCTTAACCTTGAAAAATAACACAAGACGTCAGAGGTCCAGACCTGAACCTACTGATACATAATATAAATCCAATGTAAAAGCAACTCAATGAGTAACTCAGTGCAAAAGTAAATACAGATGGTCATATATTAAAGAAGAAACTTGAATAAATGAGTGAAGAAATCAAGTGCAGTTGCTTCCAGACAGCTGTGATACATGGTATGCTTAAGCAAAAGATATGCTACTTTCTTTTGTGGCATGTATAAAAATGCTAAGCAGACCCAGCTGACCTCGATATTTACAAGGCTTTGAAAGGATTTTTTTTTTTTTAGGTAAAAATCTAGTGTGCACTCATTCTATCATGTACTCACTAGATACTGTCAGGTGAGCACTGCGTACTATTTGTTGAGCCCCAGGTACTATCAGGTCAGTGTGAAATCTTATTTAGTGAGTACCAGATATTATTCGTTGAGCACCAGATACTTTCAGATGATCATCAGACATTATTTAGTGAGCACTAGATACTATCAGATGAGCACCAGATACTATTTGTTGCACACCAGATACGATCAGGTGAGCACTAGATCCTATTTGGTGAGTGGCAGTTGCTATTCAGTGAGCACCAGATACTATTTGGTGTGCGCCAGATACTATTTATTGAGCACCAGATACTATCGAAAGAGCACTAGCTCCTTTTTGTCAAGTGCCAGAAACTATTTGGTGAGCACCATATACTTTCAGGTGAGCATCAAATATTATTTGATGAGCACCACATACTTTCCGGTGAGCACCAGATGCTATTTCTTGCTCACCAGATACTATCAGGTTAACATTAGATTCCATTTGGTGAGCATCAGGTACTATTCAGTGAGCACAAGACACTATTTGGCAAGAGACAGATCCTATCAGGTAAGCACCAGATTCTATTTGGTGAGCACCAGATACTATTTATTGAGCTTCAGTTACTATTTGTTGAGCACCAGATACTATCAAGTGAGCACTAGATTCAATTTTTTAAGTGTCACATACTAAGTGAATACTAGACACTACTTGTTGAGCATCAGATACTTTTTGATGAGCACCAAACAGTATCTGGTGCTTACCAAATAGTATTTCATGCTCATTAATTAGTAAAGATCCAGTGTGCACTACATACTACCATGTGCTAACCAGATATTATCAGGTGATCATACTACTACACTATTTGATGAGCATCAGATATTATCTGGGGCACACTAAATAGTATCTGGCACTCACCAAATAATATCTGGTACTCACCAAATAGTATCTGGTGCTCACCTAAAAGTGCCTTTTGCTCACCTAATAGTATCTGTTACTTATCTGATACTCATGTGATATTGTCTGGTACTTACGTGATAGTATCGGTGCTCATGTGATAGTATCTGATGCTTACTAAATATTATCTGCTGACTTTGAAAGAGAGTTCATTATTGGGGCACAGATAGCAGGAGCTTCAGTAATAAAGACTGCTCAACTGGACAGTGTTTCAAAAGAAACTGTGACTAAAGTGGCATCTGCATTTAGATCTGTGGGAAAAGCATCAGTAAATAGGGTTGAAAATTGTTGGGAAAAGTGCACAATCAATAAGTGTAAAGAGCAACTGCCCCTCAGGTGACTGAGATTGTCAATGCAGGACGTGATCAGACTGTGTCAGCAAGATCGGTCCATCCACAACTACATATAGATGGATATTACAGTAGGACTGCAGGGTAGAAACCTTTCATTACAAAGCTGAATGCACATTTGACAGTACCAGTCTACAGAGATGTGAGAATTGGTAAAATTCATTATTATTTATCATATTCTTGTAAAGTGGGTGAGTGCATGTGTGATGCACACCGAGAGAACAGGCTTTGAATGCTTGACCCCTACACTGAGGGGGTCTAGTGGCTGCATTATGCTGTAGGGGACGTTATGTTGGCATGGTTTGGGTCCACTTTGCTTTTTAGAGGGAGGCTTTTGGTGGCCTTTTTTTTTTTCGTTTATTTGTTACCCTTCTGTATGTTAATTACATAAATACCTCTGAATAGTATATGAAATGAAATAGTAAACGAAACTAACTCTGGACTTGTTTGCTGTTTTTCCGAACACAACCATAACTTGTGAAGCTGATTCTGTGAGACACAGCCCACTCTGGGCTATAAAATGTAGGCATTCATCCAAAGCACCAGTGGCTGATGTGCTTGCCCAGTGAGTTGGCATACTTAGACTCTGGTGTATGCTATTTAGAGAAATGACTTTAGAATAGACATCTAATAAACTTTCATTACATACATATTGACTTTTAAATGCTAGCTTAAACACTGGTGAAGCAGAGAGGAGATGATTAGTCAGTCATCAGTTAATGCTAAGCACAAATCATGAAACACAATGCAGTTCTTAAACCATTAGACAGAAACAATATTTGTTGTTTTGGCTCTGTACCCCAGTACACTTGATTTAAAATAATTTAAAATGAAACAATCATAATGAAATTGCAGTGTAGACCGTTGGCCTTAACTCAAAACTATGAATCTCAATGCAGAGTGAACCTCTTTTCTAAACAGATCAAGAAGGCTACTCTAACACAGCATACGAGTTTACCACAACATGCAAACCACTGGCCAGGAAGGCCAGGTTTGCCAAAAAGAAACATATAAAAGGTTGTAGACTTCAAGAGCGAAGAATAATGAACAGATGAATAGATGAAGATTAGCTTGTACCCAAGTGATGGGGGAAAAAAGTGTAGAAGTAGACCACCTTATCTACTGGAAACATGTTGGCGTGGGCATATATGGTTACCAGTGGAATTTGCTCTGTTGTGCTTATTGACAATGTCATTGCCAATGGCTGGAGTGGGAGAAATTCTGAACATAATAGAAGCATCTTCAAACGCCTCACAGCCTCATATTTCACACTGGCTTGATTTGACAATGGCCCAAAACACATTGCATAAGCAAATGTCGAGGGTCAAAAAGTGGAATGTTTTTGTGTCAGTCACCCAACTTAGCATGCATTTCAGTAGCCAAAGACAAGACTGAAGGCACAAGGCCACAAAACCTGCTGAAACTGAAAATGGCTGCATTACAGCCAAAGTATTACAGTGGAACATATCCAGTGCCTTAAGGATAAAAATTTAATGAAATGTAAACTGTACTGGCAAAAAAATTACATTTTCCATAAACTTAACAGACAATTCTGTACCTTCTGTAACAGACAGTTCTGGTAAAACACAATACATTTTATGTGTATATACAGAACAATCCCTTCACTTCATATAGGGAACATTCTGTAATTTTACGGTTTTATCTGTAAAAAGTCATGTTTCCTTCATCTAAAGGCAGAAAAATAGATCTGTCCAAATGAGACATGCATTCAGGAGAGTCACATTTACAGCAAATCACCAAAACTCTATCCATAGAGGAAATCTGCTAATTTATCTTCCCATAATGTCTAGCACATTCCTAAAATGCAGCCAATACAAAGTGATGCAAACTCAAATGTTAATTGATGTAGTTTTTTTATACTGAAGTTTACTTTCACTTAGTTTTTTGACATCTGCCTCCATAGAAGCACATATAAAACACTGTGGGGTTAGTAGGGAATCAAGATTGGCTGGATGGGCACTGCTCCATTAAATAACACCTCAATAAACAGTAATTATTTTGGGGCTTTGGCATCACCAGAATTCAATCTTGACATTCTGGTACTCGGGTGAAACCTTACAAGATTGCTTACTGAGAGCACTGCTAGTGACCACTAGTGATGTGTCGTCTACAAATGAGTCTGCTCTTGTAGGTGAATGTTGGTAGCTGACTCACATTGAAGTGTAAACAAATAGTTAGATGATGCTGTAGAAGAAAATCATAGGACCCCCTTTTGGATCTCCCTGGAACATTCTGGCTCTGTCCTCATTATCCCCAAACCCGCTGTTTGTCGTTTCGGTTTGTCTCTGGTTTTATTCTCGGCAGTTTTCATGTAATCCTTAGCCATGTTGCCAAGTGTGCCTCATTAATTCTTCTGATTTTTTACTCTTACCTGCCTGTTTGTTGATGACTGAAGGATTTGCCTGTATTTTGCCCATCTGCCCATCTGGGCCTCTGAAAATTCAACCAAAGACATTACTTATTAGCATCTAATAAGCATAATGGAATTGCTGTTAACTAGTTGATTAGAAGGAATATCAAGGTTTTATTGAGAATTAAACTGCTATGCTTAAAGTCACCACCTGTTCACTTTTAATCATCTTAGTGAAAAACACAAAAACATGCTAAATTTATTCAAACCTACACCTTAGAATGGGGATAACATGTTCTAACATAAAAGTTTTATTCTCTCTGAGCAGACCTGATGAAAAATAAGAAAAATAGGACATAATTAACAGGAACTAAAGCCTCAAAGAATTCTGGGTGACCCCATCCTCAGTGATTGAATAAAAAGAGATTACATTAGGTAAATTCTTATTTTACAGTCAACATAGTTGAAAGATAAAAGAGAGTCATTACAGTTAAATGTATTTCTTTATTATTCTCATTTAACAAGAAATTCAATATTTATCATTGTGGCTATGTAGCCACTGTTGGCTAACATTAGTTAACTTACCTAGCTGCACTGCGTGTCTAGTTTCTGATTGCACCTGCTGACACTGATAAAGGTAGTTCTGTTTAACATAATCCTTTATATCACTAAAAATTGTTAGTATAACTGTAAAAAAAACTGAAAAACTGGATTGGTTAGCCTACCTTAGATTAGCCAAGCTGTTTGATTAGCCTAGGATATTAGTTGATTAGCCAACGAGAAAACCAGATGCTGAGTTAACCTTCTCCTCGTTCAAATTTTCCACTCCACCTTAAATGGTGCAGCAGTTACATGTCACTGCTGTTCTGTTTAAGGCTGACCGTAAAATTGTAATAAGAAGCTGGTGAAAAGGAAGCCAACTAAATCCTCATAGAGAGAACGAGATTCTCAGAAGCTACTCCCCCCCACAGGATTCAAGCAGTTGCTAAGTGCTAACATTGTCATATAGTGACCACTCTCATAAAAAAGATGGTTCTTCTGGGTTTTTTCAGTAAAGGGAATGGTTCTATTTAGAACCAAGAGTTTTGCTTAGAACCATTTCATGTCTAAATGGTCCACAGCATGGTGAAATGGCTCTTCAGATTGATGGAGAATGTGTTTTGTATGGTTCTATATAGCACCAAAAAGAGTTGTTCTATTGTTACAAGCTTAACATCGTAACAATAGAAGAACCCATTTAGGGTTAAATAGAAGCATTTTCAAAAAGGTTCTATACAGAACCATTTACAACAATCTGAAGAACCACTTCACCATGCAAAGAACCATTTGAGCATGAAATGTTTCTATATAGAACTCATGGGTCTAAACAGAATCATTGCCTTTACTAAAGAACCATTGAAGAGCCACTTTTTTAAGAGTACATGTTATGAGAATGCTATGATTCCTACCTGCTTTGCCCAGTTCAAGTTTGATTACCAGCTTACTCAAATAAAACTTGACATTAACCTCAAAGTCACTTTTTATTTAAAATCCAATGGCCAAGTACAAAGCCAAAGCAGCAAGAATTGTTTGTAAATTGGTTTCTTATGGACTGCACAGTACATTATTGAGTTTAATCATAATGTTTGGCCTTTCCCCAAACTTCGCCTAAAGTACGTCCATTTATTCCTTTAATCACTTACTGAGTCTCTACTGTCACCCTTAATGTTGGCCGTGCAGGTCCCTGACATAAGATGCAGTGCAGTTTGGCATTCCACACAGAAATAAAACCAGCCTCTTCCTCCAATACAGGTTAATAGCCAAGTGGCCCTGACCTCCCTGTGAGAAAGAAAGAGCAAAGAAGCGTGGGAAATGTAGTTTCAGGTCGGAGCTCCCACTAAATGGATTGTACTAGACAGTTCAATAGCTTCAGGACTGCCTCTGCTTGTAGTCATTAGAGAAGACATTACAACTTCCCTATCCGCGCTGCAGGTCTAAATGAAGTTTTAAAGGTCTTGGTCATGCCATTCCAACAACCCACTGATTCTGAAGAATGATTTCATTACTTCAAAATGTGTAGGCTTCTTGAGCCAAAAGAGCTCATGATTTTGGGACCTCACACAGGTCTATAGAGCAGCTGGAGAGGCAACGAGCTCATAACGGTCTTTAAATTAATGAATTGTCCATTTAATAGTCCATACAGTTTCTGGGATAGACTATAGGTTATATCTCCGTAACCAGGTGCATTAAAAAAAGCAGAGCTGAACTAAGCTCTAAGCTTTAATTCAAGTCCCAGCTGTGCCAAATACTAAAGGTCCTAAACCAGCGACTGTAGGAATGCTTTTAAAATAGTGCTTTTTGGAGGGATGCAATGGAGAAGCCACCTTTGGTTTCCCAAAGAATCATTCAATGGATGAAACATGTGAAAGTGAAGAACCTTTATAGAGGTTAAAGAAACTTCAGAGAATGTTAAGGTTTGGCACAACATAGGGAAGAATGGGCTTCATTTACCGATATCTTCCTAAGTTTTTTCTTAAATTTGTTCTTAAGAAATGTCAGATTCATGACGTGTTCCTAAAGTGCAGAATTGTTCACACCTTTGTGCTCTTGTGTGTGTGTAGACTCTGTTCTTACCTAAGAACAAATACCAAATAAGAAAACATTGGTGAATATCAGAATTTTTCATGAAAACTGCGTAAGTTGATTTTAAGAAGAAATTTCTTCTTAAGAATGGTTGGTTAATGAGACTCAACGTAACTATAGTTCTGCCGGAAAGGCTCAGGAGGCAAGAGTGAAGGAGGACAGTTTTTTATATCCTCCATTAAATTTTACAAGTTGAAAAATAACAATTCAGTAGAAATTACAGAGTCTTTGGTGTAAGGCCCTGTCCTCGGTCCAGGTCTTGGAGCGTCGGAACCCTCGGCAGGGGCAGGACCTACCTGCAGACAACCAAAAAGGGACCCTACTGGTGGTGGTGGGGAGGAAGGAGAGGAGTGTCAAAACATAGGCATGTGCAAGCAGCAGAATAGGTACAAGTCATTTTAAAGACAGGTGTAGGCCCGTGATTGGTCAGAAGTAATGAATAAATGATGATGTATCATTAGAGTCTTCCTGGCAGAACTTTCGCTAAAGTTTCCATTTACTTGTTGAATAGGAGAGTAGTCACATGGTTCAGAATATATGTAGTTACATGTCTGCACAACCATACAACTCATATTTTGTCACTGTCCAAAAAAAAATGTATAACTCTTTTCATAACATATCATCACTGTCCAGAGAAAAACATGTACCTCCATTTTTTGCGATTTTCACTTTTCAACATCATTTGAGCACAACAGCCATTCTCTACATTGTGTAAATATTTCATGATGAATTGACCAATAAAAATGCACCAAAATTGCTTAGAAGTAAATCTCTTTGCATTAAAAGTAAAGAATGTTTTTGCCCTCTCCTGTAAAGTTACTATTTTGGAGATGCATGCTTTTCTTTGGACAGTGACGATATACAGATCATTGTATCAAACTGATTCAAAACCCATTTCAGACTTAACTGACTTGGACTTAAGGACTAAAATCCTTTTGTGATGGATGACTATATAATTGAACATTCCATTTTCCATGGTTACAACTAACAAAACAATCACTAAAAATTACATTTTTTAGTTCTCAGAGATTATTGGCTTTCTCTGAAGGCCTAGAAGACCCTGAGGGTTCCCCTCTGTAAAGAATCATCCATTGAAAGGTTTTTATAGAACCAAAAGTGGTGCTTCTGAATAAACCTTTTTTTGGAACCTTTATTTTTCCGAGAGCAGACAGGCCTACTTTGCAAGCTACTTTAATTTGGCAGAAACTTCTGTCACATGTGAAATATTTTAACACAAAATTTATCTGATGAATTCAGTACTTCATTCATCAGTAGGTCAAAAACTGTGACCTCCACTTTGGCACCCATTGTGTTGGCTCTGTATTGTCCACCTGCACCTTCCCCTCTTAACTCCTCTATTAATTTTCAGCGCTGGGTGGGGAGTTCTGCAGCCTGATAAGCACATGTTCCGGTTGTTTCCAGCACGGACCGGGGCTGGAGGTGGGTAGTGCGATTTCACAGTGTGTTCTGCGTCTCCATGAGTGGTGGGTTCATTAGCGCTAATGGCACATTAGATAAAAGTCAGGAGGAAATTGAGGCCCCGGGGTCTCCGGCGCGAGGGCAATTAAGAGAGCCGATCGCAGCGTAAAAGCCGTTTTAACGTGCGCTGAATGCTCACTCACCTTTCACGCCGTGCGCCGTCACCCAGGGCACTGCGCGCCTGACACACCGACGGGTGGCGGGGATCTCCATTTGTTAAATCATTTTAGAGGGAACTCGGAGAAGGTGAGAGAGAGAGAACTAGGAGAGAATGAAATTACACTCACGTATTGGCTGGTTTCTGTATCTTCTCTCAGATTTCTCCATCCTGATACAGGCCAATATAGAGAGCATTGATTTGCCAGTTTATTAGCTACACTTGTAACCCATTGGCTTATCAGCTTCCTCTAACCTGTCCATTAATGGAAAGGGACCACCATAAGATCAGCTGACCAGTCATTATGTGAGAGGTGGGCCGTTCTTCAATGTAGGCAAGTCTAACTAAAACACTGTCACTGCTTATACTATAAAGCTATGCAATGGTACTTCATCAGGCTCCCCAATTAAACAACATAATGCAAATCACCAGTACTATAGCATGGAGAATAAAGAGCTCCAGTGAAGATGTTTTCAATGCAAAATTATATACAAGTTGATTTGTATGTAATGCCAAAAAATCTAAATCACACGTTTACCCGAGATGGAGTCCATCGGCATTGTTTGGTGTCCAGATTTTGCTTAGGCTTGGATTTATTTACTGAAAAGATCTGGGTGGCTATTGACAGGCTATTGAGGTGAGTACTTGACATTGAGTGTTTATTAGCAACATCTAAACTAAATAAGCAACATTTGGACACAAAACATATTTCCGCTGACTGAGTACACCTGGGCAAAGTGAAACATTGTGTACATTAGATTTTCTGCAAACCCGTTCCTTTAATCAATTTGAATATAATGATGCTTTGAAAACATCTCAACTGGAGCTTTAACCCTGTGCTATAGTAGCAGTATGTAGAATTTGGATGTACACTGCAAATCAACAAACAAATCGCACAAAATCACTGGTCAGAAAATTAGCAAAAATGTACTAATTAAATACATTTTTGGAGTGTATGAACAAGGCCAAAAATGTATTTGTTAAATACATTTTTAAAATGTATTTTTCTATGCATTTCTATTTGTTATTATATTGTTTGCATGTAGTTTCACCAAAAGTGACAGATATAACTAAATATACATGAACTGAATGAATAGTGACTTCTGCGTTTTGCATTGTGCTTTGCATTAATCATGTACGTATGTAGTAAGACAGCACTTGCACAAAATATAGGTCAAATAAACAAGATATGAACTGCATTTTCACAGTGTATCAATACCTACAACACTTGCTTCTGCCATACTTAAAAATTTAGATTTTGGAATACCAATTCATTTCAAAATATATTCCAAACAGTGAATTACATTAGACAAACATTTTCAAATGTGTTTTATGAATACATTTACATACATTTATTTTCATATGTTACGTTTCAATTTGTAATATTTCCCCATACATTTTTAATATAATGAACTACAGAGAAGCCTTTAATCATGCAAAGGGTTCTTTGAGTGTTCATAGTTCTATTTAGAACTATTTTCTTTACTAAGGAACCTTTGATGAACCATCTTTTTAAATGTGTACCATAAAGCATGGAGGTAGAGGTGTCATGGTGTAGGGAGCCATTTCAGCTGCTGGTACTGGTGAACTGCTTCACTGTGAAAAGTCAATGAATGCTTTGGAGTGCAAGAAAATATTGCAGAAAGCCTTGATTCCCACAAGTGAAAAGTTGCTTCCTAAAGAGGAACAATTACAAGTTATTTTTTAATAAGACAATCCTCCTGCTCACACAGGAGGATTGGCCTGGTCAGAGTCCAGATTCGAACCCTATCGAGAATATTTGGTCTCACATTAAACACAAACTAACTCATCAACTGCTTAAAGCCGTTTACAGTGAATGGAACATTGTCTCTTCTTTCTGTCAGCAAGTTTACCCACAAAACTTGAACATTTAAGGAAAACAAAGGGAAAGACTATCCTATACTAAGTTACTTTATGTATTTATATAATTCTTGCTAATTTCTTGACCGTTTATTTGCTGTTGAGGTCATTAAAAGTGTAACATTTTGCAAATTTGGCCTATTTTTGGTGACACTTTATTTTGAGTGATCCTTTTTAGATGAAACAAACACTCAACATATGAGGGTCTGGATTAGGTTTTGGGTTGAGGTTAAGGTCAGGATTCGGATTTGGGCCAGGTTTAGGGTTAGGTTTTCGGTAAGGTTAGGTTTTGCGTAATGGAAGTAACATATTAACAAAGCATCTACTGAATGTAAGTAATGTATCAACAGAACATCTATAAGATATTTACTTCAGTGTATTCAGATGCTTCACTACTGCTTTTATACTGATATGTTGTTGATGTGTTACTGATAATCTGTTAAGAGTTAATTAATAATCTACAAATGAAAAAAAGCTGCCCCTCCCCCCTCCCACCAACCATACCAAAAAAAAAACCTCCAAAAATCCTGATTTGGGCTTTTGAATATTTTAAAGCAGTGACTTCACATTGCAGACTTGATATACGAGTAGCAGCTGGTGTGCATTTTCCCTTGTGCCTTAAAAACAACAACCTTATCTCATGAAGAATTTGTGAAGAGTGGTGCAAAAAGTAAGAATGAGTTTGATATGCATGCAAATGAAGAAAGAGAGGTTTGAAAAGCAGCAAACAACTTACTCATCCATGACTTTTCATATTGTGAAATCAGGGCCTCAAAGTCAGTAAGTAAGATTCCTGTCCTCTGTAGCTCTTCTCAGGCTCGATATGCCAGAGTGCGGCAGTGGAGCAGCTCTAGACCAAAACTGCTGAGGGGTTATTGATCATGTGCCATCTTAGTCCCATGTTAACTGACAACAAAGTTCATCTGACGGTTCTGTGCAGACGTTTATCAAGCCTCCCCCAGCTTTTGTTTGCCAAACTTCCAAAGAACATTTGGCACTCGATGAGCACATTTAGTCTTACGTGAGTTATGGTCGGAATTAGACGGGCCACATCTTCTCTAACGATGCCGTTTCTCTAACAGCAGGCGATGCTTAAAAGCCTATGCTAGGCAAAAAAGGAGCTTCTGCAATTCTGAAACCAGTGAAAGAGAAGAAGGGAATATTGTTCTCGCGCTTGTCAGGGGTTATTTATGCATTGTTGAGACACTCATTAAAACGTTAGGCTGCAATTAAGAAAGCAAGCATAAATCTATCTGCAAGCGGATGTTAATTAGTTGCCTTGGTGATCACTCCTGGAGTTATCTTATCCTGCAATATTGTGATTATGTACCAATTTGCATATTTCCTCTCCTGAAACGCCATACTGTTTTTCAATGCCATGAGTAAACTGATAGGATATTCTTTTCCATTAAAGTCTGGAAACAACAAACTCTCTTACTATCGGACAAACATGAAGTAGACATGAAAATCCAAGCTTGTTATGAACGAAATTGTAATGGTGTATTGTTCCCTAAGAGGTTCTCACAGGGGATCGCGATCTATGTGAAACTAATAGAAGACGCTGACACAAATACCAAAAAACACGGAAAATACATCGGAGTAATTCTGTTATGAAACTTGGCAATGAGTGTAAATGAAATATTTACCAAAAAGCCTATCTGCCGCAATCTTTCACTTTTAAAAAATATGGAGAGGAACTTTTTGATCCTTAGAAAGAAACCACAAGGTGACCACAGCAACAATGGTGTCAAGACCACCCCTCATTTCTTTCGTTTTGAGGCAAAACAGACAAGTGCAAAAAAAACGTAATATAGACACCTCCTTGTTTCTTCACTCACTGTCCATTTTATCAGCTCCACTTACCATATAGGTGCACTGTGTAGCTCTACAATTACAGACTGTAGTCCATCTGTTTCTCTGTATACTTTGTTAGCCCCCTTTTACCCTGTTCTTCAATAGTCAGGACCCCCACAGAGCAGGTAAAATTTAAGTGGTGGATAATTCTCAGCACTGCAGTGACACCGATGTGGTGGTGATGTGTTAGTGTGTGTTGAGCTGGTACAAGTGGATCAGACACAGAAGTGCTGCTGGAGCTGTGTCCACTTACTGTCCACTCTATTAGACATTCTTATCTTGTTGGTCCACCTTGTAGAGGTAAAGTCAGAGTGAAATTTGCTACACAGTTTGTGTCAGTCATCATCTAGTCCTTCATCAGTGGTCACAGAACGCTGCCCACAGGACACTGTTGGCTGGATATTTTTGGTTGGTGGACTATTCTCAGTCCAGCAGTGACACTGAGATGTTTAAAAACTCCACTCGTCTGATCCACTCGTACCAGCGCAACACACACTAACACACCACCACCACGTCAGTGTTACTGCAGTGCTGAGAATTACCCACTTTAAATTGCCATTTTAACTGGAAATTAATTGCATAAAGGGTGGGCTTGACTTTTGCATAGTGCCGTGTAAGTTAAGAAGATATAATGTACTTAAATGATACTTAAAAAAACAGAATAGGTTTCCAAACGTGTGCTTGAATACAAATGAATATACATATAACTTGAAGTAGTCAGACACAGAATTTTTTAAAATTGTGAAGTTGACCGTTTAAAGAAAAAATACTCTGTGTGAGATTAGCGGCCCCTGCCGGTCGATGGGACGTCATCTACAGCACATAATAGGGGGGCGGACATATGCTCGAGGCTAAAACTCGTGAGATCAGATGGGTAGACATCACAGGATCATGATTCATACTGATGTCTCTGCAGTGGTCTTCAAATCCACACTGCTTCTCAAACAGTCTTTTCTTCTTCAGACTCTGTGAAGGTCCCTGGTCCTCTTCGTCTTCTGATCCTTCTGGATGCGTGTCCTTCAGCCAACAAACAGCATAAAGAACTCCCTACACTTGCACTTCTGAAAAACTGACAGGGAAAGAGAAGAAAGAGAGGAGAGAGAAAATGTGTGTCAACAACCTCTCAGTCAAACCTGCTACGTACAGTGAATTAGGGACCCCGGTATTGTTTTTACATTGGCCATTTTATCAGAAACACCTACCATGTACACTAATCAGCCACAACATTAAACTCATTTTATCAGCTCCACTTACCATAAAGGTGCACTTTGTAGTTCTGCAGTTACAGACTGTAGTCCATCTGTTTCTCTGCATACTTTGTTAGCCCCCTTTTACCCTGTTCTTCAGTGGTTGGGACACCCCCAGGACCACCACAGAGCAGGTATTATTTGGGTGGTGGGTCATTCTCTGCACTGCACAGACACTTATGTGGTGGTAGTGTGTTTAGTGTGTGTTGCGCTGGTCTGAGTGGATCAGACACAGCAGTGCTGCTGGAGTTTTTAACACCTCAGTGTCACTGCTGGACTGAGAATAGTCCACCAACCAAAAATATCCAGCCAGTAGTGTCCTGTGACCACTGATGAAGGACTAGAGGATGACCAACACAAACTGTGCAGCAACAGTTTAGCTCCTGTCTCTGACTTTACATCTACAAGGTGGACCAACAAGGTAGGAGTGTCTAATAGAGTGGACAGTGAGTGGACACCGTGTTTAAAAACTCCAGCAGCACTGCTGCGTCTGATCCACTCGTACCAGCACAACACACACTAACACATCACCACCACATCAGTGTCACTGCAGTCCTGAGTACGTCCCACCACCCAAATAGTGCCTGCTCTGTGGTGGTCCTGTGGGGTCCTGACCATTGAAGAACAGGGTAGAGCTGATAAAATGGACTGTGAGTGTAGAAACGAGGAGGTGGCTGTAATGTTATGGCTGACTGGTGTAGGTGCACTTTGTACATATACAATTAGTAACTGTAGCCCATCTCATGTCAATGTAACTGCTATGTTGAAAATGTTATCTGGCCAGCTGTGGACCTTACGGGGGCCAAGTTTTACTGGGGGAGCCCTAATTTTTGGAGGTGTCTTGGCACTGTCCTAAATGCCTGTTTCTGGTGCATTTTCACATTGAAATAAACCTTGAAAATAACATTTCTTTTCATAACTTTTTAAGACCAGTAAATGCTTTTACCTCTCTTTCTGAATAACAAATACTGGGATTTTCTAGAGCTGAAAGCTTGACTGCTTTTTTTCTTAAAAGCTTAACATTACTACCTTACATCAGGGGTCGCTGACCTTTTTTAACGAAGCTGAAAGAGCAAAAGCACTCAAAATGTTGACAACAACAGCACTTTTAACTGATAATTGCAAATAAATCTAGGTCTCTATGGAGCCTAGGCATTTTCATTACATAATAACCATTGCTGCTTTGATGAAACACCAGCAATTCACCCACACAAAACAGATTAATTGAAAATTAAACCTCAGTCCTTTTTCTTAAATACAGATGATTTATTTTGGCTACCTGGCTCTCAGTGAATTAGCAGGCTAGTTAGCTCAGTATCGGTCATTACCTTCCATTTGAGAACATGCTAATTTATAATCAGCACCTGCAATTTTCAACAATGAACATGTGAATCATCAAAAAATATCAATTTCATAGAGTAAATTAGACCTTTTCTTCAAATTCAACTAACAGCACAATGTAAATAAAAAACTCTTTCATTAAAACTACCATTAATTAGTGACATAACTCAGGAATTCAAAGATTTTATCATTATTTATTTCAACCCCTGTTGCAACCAAAATACTAGATTATGTCTTTCATTATGTGATCTACAATGTCAGTAGCATCTAGTTATTTTTTATCTTAAATACATTTAGATTTAGACACCTAGCTAGCTCATAGTGAGCTAGTTAGCTCAGTATCAGTCATTACCTTCCACTTGTGTGCATTGGCTAATGTGCTATTTTACAATGGACATTTTAATCTGAGCTCACCGACTGAATTTTCAACAATAAACACACAAATCATCAAAAAATATCAATTAGACTAGATAGCCAACGAATGCCACCCAGCAAGGTTTGAGGAAATTAGAATGTAAACCATTTTTTTCTTATTAGTTGCATCTTGGCTGCTTTTATGTACCAAACATGCTGTTAGTCTTTGCCACAGAGACTAGGTGGGCATGAATGTGATTTCCTATAGAACTCTAGGCTGAACTTGAGGCGCGGTCAACAGACACTTTGTTTCGTGCACATTGAGTAAAAATATTATATGCCATTTCCCCAAAGCACTTACATAGATGAGGCATTCTATGGAATCCATTTTTGTGTCCCTAGCATTTACAGATATTACACTTGAAAAACATGTCAGGGTAACAATTAAGTTATATTTTAAAATAAAACAAACCGTTATTTTAACAACTACACCTTCTTGAGCCGTCAATTCAGCAATATTGTTTTTTAAATCAATTATATAGAATTCCAAGCACCACAGAAGAGCTCATCCTCACAGTCATGTGTAAAGAGTGAGTAACATATTTTGAGATAAAAATGTTTTTTCTGCCATTTTAACTGCAATAATCTATACACGACTATAAAATATATGATTTAAATGACACAAATAAAACTATATATAATATGAAAGTTGTTGTCCCCAGGAGTTGTGTCACTGGCATTACTGCATAACAAAAAATCTTTTGTTTTGAAATAAAAATCAAAAAAGTTTTCTGAGGATCTGTGAAGAAAAGCTCATGGTGAGTCCACTGTGTCTTTTCAGTTATCAGAAATTTTCTCATTTAGCTCATGATTTCATATGAAGCTTTTAGGTTGAAGTCACTGGTGTGACCTATTTATTCTTAGATAATTGTGAAAAAATAAATTACAAATGGATTAAATTACATATTTTAATGGATATTCCATGATTGACCATTGGATGTGGTTTGATGCTCTGTAGCAGCCATTTTGTAAAATGCATTTTTACACCAGTGACTCCTATGGATAGATAAAACAGTCGACATTTCTGTAGAATGACCCAGATTTTCAACATCTGAGCCTGGAACACCATTTCATTCTGACCTTTACTCCCACAACAGGGTTCCGGTGTGTTCTGGCCCCTTTTTTACCCCTGGTGGTCCTATGGTGGTCCGTTTCCATTGGGGCAGAGGGTGAGTCACACTGTGCAGCAGTAGATAGGCTACAGTCAGTATATCTTTATGGATGCGGCATTTGATAAAATGGCCACCTAATAAACTGGCAGCTCAGTGTCCACAGACAGCTGTACTTTATTAACTTTGGTATTTTTCCAATTAGCAGCTCATAAACTCAGACTTGCACACTGTGTTACAGCTGCCACATATGGTTTACATACTGTGCCTGTCAGGCATGTTTGTGATGCTGGTTCTCTTTCATCTTTCATTGTTTATTGCATCTAATTGGTCTGTCATATCCGCTCTTATATCTGCCCTTAGCGTAATCTTGTCATCTTTATGTAGCAGCACCGTTTTGAGCAGTTATCTTCAAAGTCCTGTTTCTTTTTTCAAATGCTGCATCATGTGTAGGAGAAAACACCTTATTCTTTATCTTCTGTGGCAATATTTAGTCTAAAATGCCGTTGCAAAGTCCATGTTTTGGCCATGTTACTTTTGCAATTCTGTTCCATGACAGAATTTTTGAACCAAATTCTGTGTTTTGGCCATATCAAATTTTGAGATGGTACATATGATTTGCATTATACGTTTATCTTTCATCCTTTATTGTTTACTGCATTGTTCTATCTGTTCTTATATCTGCCTTTAACTCAATCTCTATCTCCACCATCTATAATTGTATGCAAAAATGTGAACAACCCTGGCCAAATAATATTTTGCTGATTTTCTAAGTGAAAATTGACACATCCTCTACAGAGAATAGAAGTATAGTATTCCAATACACAATTTCTATTTATTTGCTGAGTTTAAAAAATAAAACATAAAATATATGTGCCATAACTTTTGGCTAATGTTTTATTTTTTTCTCCCAATGTAATCAACAAATAAAACTGATTCTACATAATCTGCCACATATGGTTTACATTTTGTCTCTTAGGTTTGTTTTTCATCTTTTACTGTTTATTGCATGTAGTTCTGACTCATCTGTCCTTAGATCTGCCTCATAGTTCAGTTTGAACAGTTATCCTTAAAATCCTTTTGACTGTTGCGTCTAATGTAGCAGAATTTCTGAATCAATCTGATTCAGACTGGCCTATTCACACCAAGACATATAATAAGACAGAAAAAAAAGATGCAAGATGAAGACCTTCACACCAAGTTTGAGGCTTTTTTCTCCAAACACTCAGAAAACATGGGAAGAAAACAGAAAAGGCAGAAGACATTCCTTGAGTCGCAGCGATAATGAATTCCTCACTTTTCTTTTAAGTACTGCAACTAAATGAAGCACATACCTCATACATGAACACCTCATCCAAGAACTGAAGCTGAATAAAGATCGATTCCGAAGGTATTTTTGTATTTAAGTGGGGGAATTCATTGAGGGAAGTTATTAGTTTGTAGTTCTTCATGGGCATGAATAGATGAAGTAAAAAAAAATGGACAGTTACTGTAACATACTCACCATCATTCTCCAGCCTTTCACATATATTTTCTTTAACCTCCAGATTTTCAGTCATTGTGTGTGTCATATACACTTTTGTACAAGCCACTCTACAAGCCAAAGCCCAACTGACGTTACGTCTTCCATGCTTGGCATGCATTTGCACATTTCCACCAGAGATCTCCAAATCTCCAAAGTAGAAATGTGTTTAAAGGTTTTTAGATCACTTATATCTTATGTTGTGACCGTCTTATAAATTCACTTGAGACCGGGACTTACAGTGATGTTACCACTAGAAAGGGGTTTCGTTATGCCTTAGAACACTCCTTATGCAGGATAAAATCACAGTGATGCACAACGTCTTCTGGCTCATTGCTTTATTTTGGCCATGTCAAGAGTGAATGTACCTCATTAGCCAATCCTCATAACCCCACAGCACATTACAGCTGCCACATATGGTTTGCATTATCTGTCAGATATTGATGATCCTTGTAAATCTTCATCTTCTGGTGTTTAGTGCACCTATTTGTTCTATAACATACATGCTTATGTGTGCCTTTGGCACAATCTTGATAGCTTTATATAGCTTAATATTGAGTCTTTATGTAGTTGTGTTCAAAATGCTTTGCCACCCATAGTTTATGGTCTCTGACTATTATTTCTATTCACAATTGTAACTAAAATTCCTCGGCTTTGGCTACATCAAGTGGTACTTTGTGCCTCATGAGCCTAGACTTGCATACTGCATTACAGCTGTCACATACAGTTTGCATCTCTGAGACACGGCTGTGATCTTCATTTCTCTTTCACATTTTGCCATTGACTGCATCTGATTGCTCTGTCATGTCCACTCTCATATCTGCCTTTAGAACCATCCTATCATTTTGAGCGTTGTTTTTCAACAAAATCTTCTACACTTCTCTGATTATTATTTTGTTCCCTAGCACAATTTTGATCAAAACGCTGTTGCGAAACTTGTGTTTTGGCCATATCAAGTGGTACTCTGTGATTGTACCAACACACCCCTCCATTGCCGTCCAGTACAGCCGATAACCCTCCAGCACTACTTCTGCATTGCCTCTTCTCACCTCTCGAAAAACCCAGTGATTTGCTGGTGTCCTTCAGCCTGCTGCCCAGAGGTGAGCTTCAGTGCCATTTTCACACTCCAGCTTTGAAGCCCACTTAGCAAAGTTTCCTCTCCCTGACAAACACATCTTCGCATGCTGCTGATGCTTCACAGCAGCCCCACATTCATCACAGAGCTCGCTGAAGATGTTATTTCCGAGGCAAGTCGCGTTCCGGGCCCGTCGTGGATGTAACCAGCAAGAAGTCTGAAGCAGCCGAGGCTGGATGTAGATGGCCCTGCACTGTTTTAGAAAGGCGTCAGGCTGCAGCGAGGCAGCGAGTGTTTGTGAAATTAAAAAGCACTGATGCAAAAATGCCACACGAGCCAGAGCAAGAGACTGAGGGGCATTTACTCAGTACTAAACACCGGCTCTGCACGAGTAAAGGGGGGAGGGGGGGCGGGCTTTCTTAGTGATGGAGAGCATACAGTACACAGAAGATCATTCTTCAAGGGTTCTTTAGGAAAGATCTTTAGTAAATGGCTTAATATAGAACCATGGACACTCAAAGAACCTTTTGCATGATTAAATGGTTCTTTGCATTGTGAAAAAGTTCTTTAGATTGATGATGTATGTGCTATATATGGTTCTATATCGCACCTGTTTGAAAAGGGTTATATATAGCACCAAAAAAGGTTCTTCTATTGTTACGATGTCAAGCTTGTTGTAACACAAGAACCATTTTTGGTGCTGTGTATAAAACCCTTTTCAAAAAGGTTATGCATAGAACCATCTACAGCACATTTTCCATCAATCCGAAGAACCTTTTACGATGTAAAGAACGCTTTAATCATGCAGTGTTCATGCTTCTATATAAAAGCATTTTCTTTACTGAAGAACCTTTGAATAACCATCTTTTTTAAGTGTGTATATGAAACAACATTAAGACACAAGGAAGACGAGCTTTAAGACTCTTTTATGTACCACACACACACTTCCTAAGCCACTTATCCTTCTGGATCGCAGGGGGACCTGGAGCCTATCCCAGCGGTCATTGGGCAGAAAGCAGAAAACACCCTGGGTAGGTCACCAGTCCACTGCAGGGCAGACACACCGACATTTACCTTCACATACACACACACTTACACCTAAGGGCGATTTAGCATGTCCAATTGGCCTGACTGCATGTCTTTGGACTGTGGGAGGAAACCGGAGCACTCGGAGGAAACCCACACAGACACAGGGAGAACATGTAAACCCTGGTTGCCTGGCCGGGAATCGAACCCAGGCCCTTCTTGCTGTGAGGCGATAGCGCCACCGTGCCACCCTTCTCTGTATTATATGTATAAAACCATTTTATTTTAGAGAAAAATAATGCTATAAAAGTAAATTTTTACCCTTGTGACAAAACCCTGTGTCTCTATTTTTGTCTCTTATTTTGTTTTTTTTGTGTTTTTTTCTTTCAGCTTTGGACATAATTTGAAATTACCAACTGCCCTTTCCATTGTGTTAAAATTTTAAGATGAATGGAAAAACAGAAATGGACCTAATTACTCAGAAAGAATAATTTCTCTTTTAACTTCCATCAAAATTTAAGAACATTTTTACCTTCTCCAGTGAATTGATCTTTGTGGAGATATGAGGTTCTGTACCTGGCTTCATAAACACCTTAAATTGAATTTTCCCTTAAGATTACCTTTAAATATTTCCTAAAGTTGAGTGTGTAGCATAAAAAAACCTTAGCATATTACTTAAAGGTTTCCTAAAGTGAAATTGTCATACACGCTTTCATTTTTCCTTAATGATCAACTTTCACTTAAAGAATCCCTCAAGTGTTGCATAAAGTTCCTTAACTGTCATTTCTCTTAAGATAGCTTAAGGTAAGAAAAATGCTCCCTTATTAGTTACTAGCCAGCACAAAATATGAAAGTTTGTTAGCAGCCATGCAATAATGCAACATATATCTTTGTTAAAAGAGAGTTTTGTTTTTATTTTAAAGCTGTGAACTCTTCTCTGCTCCACCCATATACAGACCGATAGATTCTGTAGCTGAACTTGGCTAAAGCCCACCTCCTTTGTCAGGGAAGGGATTGACTGACATAGATATACATGCGTGAATCAATATATTTATTTATGTTGAGTGTATTAAAAATGTTCATGGCATGTTTTCAGTGGAGTTTTCGCCTAAAGTGCGAGATATTCCGGATGTGTTCATCCCCAATTTGTAGATTGTCCACCAAGTGCAATTTGCCTTAGCTAAAACAGACGTCTGAGGGGTTTTATGCAACACTCTTCATGAATTCCCCTCCAGTGAGGTTCGTACTTATGGTGTTTTATTGAGCCGGACACAGGTCAGTGACAAAATACAACCACATATAACCACAATGATGTCACCATATGAAAGACTATGAAAAGTCAGATCAGCTTAAAATCATAAGTTATAACTTATAGCACATGTGCTCCCAATTCAGGGCAGCTGTGCCATCACTGGGGTTCAAGTCCACAATCTCCCCACAAAACCCATGCAAGTGCTTAGATGGTTACATCTCTTGGAAAGCCCTAAAATAAACTTCTGTGTCCAAAAATAATGTAAATAATGTAAAAAAAAATGTGATTTGCTTTAAAAAATAAATATCATGGCTGACTTAAAATTCTACGTTAATTGAAAACCAGATAATAGATTTACAAAGCAGAATACAAGACGCAGATTGCTTTGCTAAATTACTATTTGGTGTTCATCCATCCATCATCTAAACCGCTTATCCTACTGGGTCACGGTGGGGTGCTGGAGCCTATCCCAGCTGTCATTGGGCAGAAGGCAGGATACGCCCTGGACAGGTCGCCAGTCCATCACAGGGCAAACAGACAGACATACACATTCACACATCCACTCACACCTAGGGGCAATTTTAGCACATCCAATTGGCCTGACTGCATGTTTTTGGACTGTGGGAGGAAACCGGAGTACCCAGAGGAAACCCACGCAGACACGGGGAGAACATGCAAACTCCACACAGAAATGACCCCGGTCGCCCGGCCGGGAATCGAACCCAGGCCATTCTTGCTGTGAGGCGACAATGCTACCCACTGTGAATATATAAGATGAATGGCAAAATGTGATATTTAAGAATTTTATGTGTTTCTGTGACTAAGAAGGAATTTGTTAGACTAATTAAAATTAACATTTAAACCGATGTTTTTCAAATTCTGTGTTCAGATTGCAAAAAAATGCTATGGCTCAACAAATTTAAAGTGGATTTTGTACAGAGTAGAAATTATTCCAGGTCATATTATGTAGTTATATTATACAGCGATATATGGTGTTCATTTTTTATGAGTATAGAGGAGCTCAAAGAAGCATTTACCTGTGTTCTCTGTGGCTTAAATCAAGCTAATATGTCTTGTCCTACCTCAAGTGTATGACTGCAAACATTAAATCATGTAAAATGAAAATAAGAAAATTGTTCATTTTTTGCTATTATGATTTATTGAATGGTCTGTTACCTTGTAGTTACATTGTAATTGCTTTGATTGTACTGCAACAAAAAAATGGTTACACCAATAAAACCTGCTAAACTGAATTGAACTGAATTCAGGCTTTGAGTTTTGCAAGTTGTCTCAATGACATCTCAAAAAGTTTGAAAAGTATAAAGCCTCGTTAGTTTTTCTTAGTTTAATTAACTAAAGATTACTTAGGATTCACAAGAGGGGCCACCTGTACTCCTGGTTCTTATTGGAATGCTGGTCAATTAATCTGCATGTCAGAAACAGAAAGAATTTTTAAAAGGATTTTTTTTTTCAGAACAAAAGACATATAATTTAATGTTGATTACAAATTTATTAGCAACTGCTAAATGAAATCACATCAAAATCACAATCAGAGGAGCACGCTTGACTCTCGGATTAATTAAAAGGAACGTAAACTACAGAAACAAATTTTTTTTTTCCGCTGGTCCTAATTTTAACCACTGAATAAATTATTCAGATGTAAGACTTTCATTAGGCTGTGTGCAGAGGGAGAAACCACTGAACCTTAAAATCATTTCACTCTCACCATTCTTTAGTCGCTTTTAATGTGCTCGGCTTGTTACTTCACATTATGCCATGCATTCAGTGCCAAGCCAAGATTTAGCCTTGTTATCACTGTTTTAGCACAGAGTCAAAGAAACAAGGCAGTGGGCATAATGCCCAACATTACCATGATAAATATGCTATGGTATGCTTTTCTGAGTATATCATGAGTACTGAGTACTTCTAGAACACTGAATAACTGCCTGTAGCATACAAATTCAGATTAGACCAATTATAGCAGGCCTGTAAACAATGAAAAACAACAACCAGCGTGAACTGCAAAATATCTATTATGCCATTATCTTCTTTCATTATTTACTTTACTTTACGTAACGGCATGGACGTAGCCACTAGTAGACAGATCGCAAGCCTATCCAATCACATGAGGAAAGAATATTAAAGTTAAATTTTTGAACACAATGAAATTTGATTTGTGATTGCTGTCATTGTATTATGGACAATCAAATCATTACACTGATTAGCAACCATTCAAGCCTTCAGTTCACTATCAGCCTGCCAGTGTTTGAATTTGAAGCTTCAGGTGTGTTTAAAAGGTGTTTAAAAGCGAGATTTAGATCAGTATAGTCTGTAATTCTATCCATCTGAAACCGAACACAAATAAAAAAAACATTGTTTTCTGCAAATTTGGAACTTACAGTTCTCTTTTACTACAAAAGCTGAAATGGGCTTTGTGAAAATGTCAAGCCAAATGTCTGACATTACTTCAATGCATCGAATCATCTATGGTAAGACATAAATGAACCACAAACTTTTTTCTGCCCATGCTTTTGCCTATTATGATTAGTTTTAAGTTATTTTTAAGTTTACTTTGCTGTTTTTTCTTACCTTTGCATGTCTCAGCTGTCTCATTTTCAGTCATGTCTTCTTTGGGTCCACCCACTGTGCCAGTATGCTTTAGCCTACAATGATTAGGTTTAGGTTTTTAAGTTTGCTCTTCTTTTTTTTTCACTTTTTTTATATGTCTCAGTTGTCTGATTTGAACTCATCTTGATTGGGCAAGCATACCTGTGGTGAGCATATGCATGCATTATAGTGAAGGTGCTGCAGTGTTGGTTGCGTTTATCTGAATCCAGCTTTCTAGGTGATTGCCACTGTTTTGTATAAGGGCATTGGAATAAGCAGGGTGATCACTGTGCTGCTGTCAGGAGTAGGCTACAGCCTGATGTAATGACATTTTGGGACATTAGCGTATTTGGATGGTATATCTACCAAGTTAGCTTACCCACTTTTTCTCAGGCCTACCCAAAAATATATTTCTGCCTACCACACTGTTGTATGGTATGATTTCTCCTCCTGTTCCTTAGGAAACTTTGCTTATAAATGTAACACTGCTGCTGTTTTTCTGGAACATTTTTTCTCATTTGTTGCAAAGCTCAGAAAATGACCTTGCATGAATATTGTAACTGTGAAATTGTGATTGTTGCCATATTGTCCACTCTGAATTTTAGCAGATTGCACTTTTTCTCAGACCATTTATATGTTGTTTTTACCTTTAAATAGTTTACTAAGAGAGGTGCTAATTATCAACAGTCCACAGACACTTTGTGCTGGTGGGGGTGGCCAATTTAGCAGCTTATCTACTAAGAACTTCCATGCAAATGATCACAGGGGCAACTTCTTAATTAACACATGACCAGCACACTATGAACCTCTGTTTGGCTTGCATGCTTTTTGTTTGAAAGCATGTTTCCACCAGGTATTAGGAAAAATAAATGCTTTAATAACTGCTAAAACATTTTGTAAAACTGTTTTAGATAAAAAATAATTAGATATTTATCACTTTTGTCAAATAAGGAAAAGTGTGTTCATGAATTCCATGGAAAATGAATAAATGTGTTTGAAAATCTCTTTTTTCTCTCCGAGCATGAACAACAGCAGCCATGTTAGTGGCAAAAATAAGACTTTTCACAGGCGCTACGCGGCCCTACACATTTCATGTATTTTTTTTTTCCCATAACTTTTGTGTGAGTTATAAAAATGGTCATAATTTATTTTTACAGGACCTTTTTCCAACCTTTGAAATTATACAGGCTGCTTTTGTTACTGAGTCTTTAAGACTGGTGTATGTAAATGAGCTCTATTTTGGTTGGCTTTATTCAAAAAACACTCTGAGCTGAAAGACCCTTTATGACTTCTGTATGGGTGAAGCTAAACTGCTGTAGGCTGAAGAGGTGGCTATATGTAAAGGAGTTGGTTCCTGTAAAATTACAGACACAATGAATTCAAAATGGGGTGTTTTTTGCAGGGTAGTATGGGCTGCATAGTGTATTTACAACTTCAAACATTTTTCTGTGATATGGGCACAGTCAGTATTTATTATAAAACTTAGTAAATTTAAGTAAATTCTTCATTGTTATAAACTCTTCCCAGTATCGTTTGCTTTAAAGGGGAAACTCCTTCAAATTCATATGCAATGAGGCAAATGTATAAAATAGCAGCACCCATGCTTAAAGGGGTTACTAAAGGGCCTACTTAGTGAATCACCACAGACACCTTTTAACCAAAAATTCAGCCTGCCTTAAAATTTTAAGTCCAATACTGTCATTAATACGCTAAAAGAATGTAAGACACAGATTGTTAATCTATTATTAATCTGTTAAAAGTTCACTTACCCCATTTCATACTTTTTTCAGTTAAAACAGCAAATCAGTACATTAATCTGTGATATATATCTAGTTATTCTTCTGTAAGGCCATTTTATGTCAGATATGAAAGTGATCTATAGTGAGTATTATGTGTTATATGATGTCATCCTTTGATACTTTAAGGCTTTGAATGCTCGTCTGTCCTCACTCTCCCTAATACCCCCCCCACCCTCTCTCCCTCTCTCTCTGGGCAATGTCACCTCTGTGCATGTTCCTGGTGCATTGCTGGCAGGTCTGACTGAGTCACAAGGTGTCACTTTAGCCCCACTGTCGCACCAGCTGCTCCAATCAGCCCGATTAGCTGCCGCTTGCGTCTCCGAGCCACTGGAGAGGACAGGGCACCTCTGGCTTTTCCTGCCCCTATATGGACCTTTTGGATGTATATCATAAAGACAACTGAGTTAGAAGCCAGAATGACAGCATGGCCTAAAAAGATGAATATTCATATTAATATATTATATGTAAAAATACGTAATGACAAAACTTTGTATCTCCAAAATAAAACCTAAACAGGGGCATGGCAAAACAATCCCAGATTTAATGCAGTGACATTTTACTCCTAGAAATCTTGGACTATTTCTATTGGTCTATTCATCATGAAATGTAAAACGGTTTGATCTTACACTGATGGTATGACCCTACCACATGTGCATGTGTATTTTTGTGGAGGCTTCTTTATTGTTTATATAAAATAAGAACGACTAAAAAGGAGAGTTAATCAGTTTTCCACCTAGCATTTGAGCAAATTCAGTTTCCTAGGTTTTGCAGTGTATGAAGCAAAGGTGAAAAAATGATCACTGTACTGGTCAGTACTGATAGTGTATAAGAGTGCATGATATTTACTTTATTATTGTGATCCATGAAAGTACAGCAGTGTACTAAAGTCAGAGGCCACCCTTCATTTATTTAATTCCAGTCAGAATAGCCATTAATAAGCTTATTGTCTGGTTATCAATCTTAAGTTTTATTATTGAGGAAACACTATTTATACTAATTATCCAGTAATTTTGATGAAACTATTTTGTAAATCATGTAGTTATATGAGTATTTTATCATTATAACATTTAACATTTAAGAGTTAACGCAAGAATGGCTAATAGTCAAGACTAGAACTGGCGTTTTCTTAGACAAAGTGGATGTCAGGTTTTAAACCCTGTAATCTGCAAAAATTATTACCATGTTATAAATCTTAAGCCTTATTATTCAGGAAACACAATTTATAACAATTCTACTAATTACTATGTAATAATTGTGTAGTTATGTAATAATAAGTGAAGTATTTGAATCACAACTAAATTTATCTTCAACATTTTAGTCAAATAGAAGAGTTAAATTTACCTGAATATACTTTCAAGAATGGTCAGTTTTCTAGGCAAGTACTGACACTTGTTTAGACAAAGTAAATGTCATGTTCAAACCCTTAAACAGAAGGCTTATTGTACAATTCTTAATCTTAAGGTGTATAATTCAGGAAACACCATTTATACTAAATATACAGTAAGTACTATGTAATTATATAAGGTATGTAGTTATATGATTGAGGTATCTGTTTATCGCTACATTTATACATTTTGGACAGCTAAAAGAGTTAAGTTCCCCCGAAAGTGCAAAAATGGTCAATCGTCTAGACTAGCACTGACCCTTGGACAAAGTGAATGTCATGTTTAACCTCTTAAACTAATGGCTCGTGGTTTAGTTGTTGATTTTAAGAATTATTATTCAAGAAACAATATACTTCTACATATATATACTAACTACTATGTAACTAATATGTAATTTACATAGTTATAACAATAAGGAATTGTAGTGTATTGTAAGGAAGTATAGGCCTTTGCTGCTTAACCTATTAAAATACTAAGCTTATTATAGACTAACTATAGGGACTACAAGGCAAACTAGTCATAGATGTTTGTATTATTATTTCCTATTTGAATTCCAACTTCAACAAAGTTGAAGTTTAAGCACAGCTTAAAGTACCATTATAATTTCTAGTTTCTCTGTTCTTCAGGTAGCTGTTTTGCATAGCTGAGAGCTTGTTAAGAACATTATGTCAGCCTGGAGAGCTGAACGTCATTACACTGACCCGCGGTCAGCAGTTAGAGGGGGCAAAAGGTGTCCTTGACGAGCACATAAATTAGACATTCAGCAGTTGAGGCTGATCCCAGAGCAGGCAGCATCTCCAGCCATTTAGACGAAAGGTTACAGGCCTAAAAAGGGGTTGAAATGGTGATGCTTGCTTGAAAGGTTTCCTGTGGTGAAAATTAGGCTTTTATTTTCTCTTTTTTTGATCTCTACCTGTCTAGTTTTAATCATTGCCTCAAGGGTCAACGTTCTGGCATTCCATCTGTAGTGTCAACGAGGAAGTGCATTTGAATACTTGCGACATGCAGTTTGATTTTCCCGTGTCATGTGCAAATGTTTTATCAGCGTCGCAGATTTATTTTGGTAACACATTAGAAATCCACCTGACAACATGACGCCCAGCAAATTAACATGGGTTGAGAACATCAAAAACGGTGTCTCAGTTTACCTGCTGAGCAAAGTGCCATCTTTAAATCATAAATGACAGTAAAAATATCATCTCAAGTCCTGCTGATAAAGGCTAGTGTGAGACCACTAGCAAAAACACAGTTATATAAAAGCTGAGGGGAAAAAAGCTTTGCCTTTTATAGACAAAAGGACATGAAACGAACATGATACACAAGGAAAAAGAGTGAGAGAGAGAAAGATCTGGTGTTGTCAGAGTAAACATCAAGCCATGTAGCTTAAATTATTGTTTTGCCACATATAAGCTCGGAAATGAATGTGATTTCTCAGGGGAATTCTGTATATGAGGAGAAATAAATTAGATTTGGGTTCAGTACTGGAAGAGTTCATTACTGCAGTACAGGCACAAATCTCCCAGCTTATTATTCTCATTTCACACAAAAGATAAAAATAAAACATACTAGATATTTTACAACTGTTTTACATAACAGCACAGATGCTACACAGTGCAATACTGAATCCGGTTTCAAATTCCATTGAATATTATTATGGTTTTTACACTTTTAATATTCAGGAATGCTTAGGTCCCCGTCGGTGACAGGGTTTATCACTTTCTACAGTACTGACCACCCTTTGGTTATTAAATTTCTAGTCAAAACAGCCATTATGTGCAAGTTACTCATGTTTTAGGACATATTTCTGAGAAGATTAGATGTAAAAAAATACACTTGCATAATGAATGGAAACGTCAAAGGAAAAACAGGTGTTTCTAAAACTGGAGTTCACAAGATACATAAAAAATGGGGCTCCTAACAACCATGCAAGACCTGGTAGACCCCAAAACTGTCCCCATTAGATAAATAGTACTTACATCTTTGAGAGAGAGGAGAAACTCAAGGTCTACTCTTGCTTCAGATCTGAAATAATCCACAGTCCATCCTTCCACGTTGAGAACTAAACGTTAAGAAGCGGTTAATGAGAAAAAAATAGACAAATTAAAATTTGCGAATCGAATAAAGAAGCAGCTGGTGTTCTCAGGACAATGGACGGGCTACCAGCCCCAGATCCGGCCCTGGGAACAAATGTTTGGTGGCTGCCTTTTTTCCGGGTGGTCAGGGAATTCTTCACAATATCACAGCTCAACAGAGGGCTCTGCAGCACCATGATGGCAGCGTAGTAAGCACAGTGCTGAGCACATCACTGCTATAAACACATATTTTTTTTTTCAATGGAGGCAAGTAAACACGCATTCAGAGCACAGATTAACATAAACCCAAAATTCAATGCAGCACTTCCTTATAAAGCATGCGTCCACTCTTCATGAGCACAACATTTACCCCAATGAAGATGACAAATTAAGTTCTGACAGCTGAAATGCATATAATATATTTTTTCCATTTATATTTTACCTCAGACAGTTCACAGATCACAACCAACAAAGATGATGCAACTCTTTCTTTAACTCGGCCATCTAACATTTTATGTTTGGCTTTGGAAACAGGCATCCTCTACTCTGCTGAAGTAGCAGGTCTCACTTTTGCAGATCCTCCAGACACATCTGGAGCTTTTTTATTTTCAAAGTATATTCACAGCCAGCTCATTGCTTAAAAACCTGAAGACTTGACCAAATTAAAAGTGGATAGCAGTACGGTTGCTAAGCAATGACTGGATGAGCAAATGAAATGGACACTCAGAAAAATGTGGAGAGTGTCAGGATTTTGATTGACTACAATGACAAATTTGAGATTTACTGTGTGCCACTAGTAAAGTTCTCCCAGACCTCTGGGCACACACCCATATATCCCATAGAATGATCTGGGCCTTATGGCCAATGCAGAGTCCAGACCTCAACATCACTAAATATGTTTGGGATTACTTTGGATGAGAAGCAGAAAATACAACCAACTTCTAAGACTGAACTTTGGAGATGTCGAAAAATAGCCCTGCAGATTCTTCAAAAATATATTTTCAACTTTGTCACTTTGTCTAAGCAAAGTCCAGGAATACAGACTTAAAAATGAATGGTTCTTCAAGTTTTCTTTCATAAAGAAAATGGTTCTATATAGAACCATGACTTTCCATGATTAAAGCATTCTTTGTATCCTGTAATCATTCTTCAGATTGATGGAGAATGTGCTGTAGATGGTTCTATATAGAACCTTTTTCAAAGGGTTTTATGTAGCCCCACAAAGGGTCCTTCTATTGTCACAATGTCAGGCTTTCTACAATAGAAGAACCTTTTTTACTGCTATATAGAACACTTTTTAAAAAGATTCTATATAGAACCTTCTACAGCACACTCTCCATCAATGTGAAGCCTTGATGATACAAAGAACAATTTAATCAGGCAAAGCGTTCTTTGAATCATTTTTTTTACTGAAGAACCCTTGAAGAACCTTTTGTTAAGTGTGTAATTTAGAGTTGGTGAATTTAATTCTTCTAATTGTCTAAAATGTTAGCAATAAAGCTAATCTTGATACAGGGACTAATGAAAAACCGAATAGGATGTCAGTTCACATGACTCTAGCATAGCAAACATAGCTTTGCTCATGTTAATTTGTAGCTGTTGTTCAGAAGGTCTATTATCTTTGCACGGACACTTCTGACACCAGTGTAGCAGTTTACAGCAAACACAGGTGGGAGTGGACGAGGACCACAGACATAGCCCAAAGTATTCCTGGGTGCAGGTAGGCATGGTGTGTGTTTGAAGCGGGCAGGTGTGGTTAATTTGTAACTGTTGTTCAGAAGGTCTATTATCTTATAGGCCCAGTGCATAAAAAATGAATTGCCCCTTTAAATGAAAATTACAAATTAACTAAAAGACAATGTAATTGGCTTGTTTACTCGCTGTGCTGTCTTTATCAAGTTAGTGATAGTAATGTAGGCTAATGGTGGAACTATATTTTAAAGCTATTGTAGCAACCAATGAGTCACTGGTGTAAAACTGTATCAGTAATGAAATAAGTGGTCCTAATTGCGCCTACACTGTAAGAAGTTGTTCCACTGCCATATCGTCATATTATCTCTCATAGACAGTGGTCATAGTCCCAGGCAGTTGAAAAGACTCAAGGATAGTACCTCAAAGAGGTGCACGCACAGCTTAGAGCGTAGGAGGACTACAATCAAAGGGAAAACGGTTGGTGCCGAGGGACGAAGCACCTCTTTGAATAATGAGATCATCATAATGACTGATTTCTGCTGGTGAAAGGAGCCTTCACGCTGACCCAACAAACAGCACTGATACAGTAATTAACGTCAGACTGGGAGAGAGCCGTCTGAAAAGGGGGCTTTTCACCAGCAGTGCCGAAGCGGGTGGGAAAAAGGTCCTCTTGACAAAGAGCAAAGCTGACAGTAATTAAGTGTGCATTGCCGCTGCCGACAAGGCCACTGCTTTGCAAATTTAATCTAAAAACAAAGGCAAAGCACCCTTAAGTGAGGAATATGTGGGAGGATTTAAATTGTTGTTAGCGTCTAAGTGACACGCTGTCTCCTCTCTTCTCTCCCTGCCAGCGTCCAAGCAGCGGTTAAAACCCTGGGCTTGAAGGCGTGGAGAGTATGGAGGGTACTAGTAGTAGCTTTACATAGTAACACGCTGCCTTGCTATGACTGATGCAAAAAATCAACGTTGTTTTTCATTCCATTTCATGTCACTGTCTGCTGGTTCGTACTTTTTGAAAAGTTGTCATCACGTCGGTCAAGCCGTGAATGACCATTTCGACTTGAAGCTTTTGGCGATTACAGTCCTGAAAGATCATCTGCTTTCATTTTCTGTTGAAATGCCAATCTTCGTGTGCAAAACAGAAGGGCTAGCACATCTGTAATGCCTTTTTCTTTGATCTCTACTAAAGCAATACACCACGAGAAGTTGTGCTGCATTGCGTTACAGTGATTTTAGGCTCAAAGCAGAATAAAACCATTTTTATCAGGATGTTAAACTAAAATTTTCAGAAAAATGCCATTTTTAAGTTCCATATGGAAGATGTGTTAACTTATTTTCACTTAGAAAATCAACAAAACTAAAGGTCTGCACAAGGCAGGTTCACCTGCAGGTCCCACGTGGTCTCATGGTCTGCTAAATAATTTGCAGGCAGGATTCAATTTGAAGCACCACAGTCATTGTTGTGGCTGCGGGCTTGTGCGGGGGGTGGGGTATTATGGCTGGTTGAGTGGGGTGGGCTTGGGCATTTATCGGCTGACAGGCAAGTAAAAAATAAAAAAGCATCAGTAATTATCACATGAAGCTGCATAGCATCTAGTAAACAACTTTTGCATAAAAGCCAAATGTTTTGTTTTGTTAACCTGTTTTGGCTTTAATTTAATAGAGTAATTAACTAAAAATATGATTCTGATACAGATGAAAAATAAAGTTAGTAGCAAAGCTATGTTTTTTTTTTTTCTTGGCTGTGCACACTTGTCAGTGATGTCACATGACGCTCATTGTTTAAGTTCATATGGTTTTGTTTAACCTAAAATACACAACAAATTTTCTTCTGTTTTGCAACACTGAAACATATTTTTAACATATTTTTGCAGCAAGGTGTGTGAAGGGATGGTGTATCTGGAGGCTGCACTGCCATGTTGCGGGGTTTGCACGGACACTTCTGACACCAGTGTAGCAGATTACAGCAAATGCAGGAGGGAGTGGACAAGGACCACAGGCATAGCCCAAAGGTAGGTGCAGGTGTGCATAGCGTGTGGTTGAAGTGGGCAGGTGTGGGCAAAAATGGCACTAGATTTTGAAGGTGGGAGTAGGCAAGAATGACTCCAGATTTTGCAGGCGCAGTCAGATGTGATTAGTGGTTGAATTGGGTAGGCGGGCCTTAATAATTAGGACTATTCAGACCTCTAAACAAAACAGAATTTGTCTAGGGGTGTTCAAACCTTTATATATGTGTGTATCTCATATTTTACAATGGCTTCAGTTGTGGTTCAGCAAATCAGATTGTAGAAGCAGGACTGTCCATTTCATGAATAAGCGTGATAACACTTCGTTTTGCTGAAATCTCAGTCTACACTGGCTATTGAATTTATTATTCATGACTTGAGCTACCATCCTCGTTTGGTCATCTTGCTGCCTCTTATTAATTTGTCACTTTTTTATTATAGAGTGCACTGAAGCCTCTGTATAAAATGCACTACATTAATACATCTTCAGAGATTTATTGACAGAGAGTAAAAAGCAGATTAGAGTAAAGATATGCCATCCTTCATTCTGTCTGTAATTGGACAATACATGAGTTCAGCCCAGAATAGTAAAGTAATAGGCATCCAGGAAGACGGCAAAATCAGAGCACGTTTTCATAACTCCGGCTTTTATGGAAATGTTCCTTTTGACGACCGTCTAGACACGCTTTTTTTGCATGATGCAACCTGGAGAAAGCCCTGTTCCAATACTTCATCATCAACCTAGTACAAAGAAGATGATCACAATACCACAAAAAACGGAGACATCTCGAGCTAACAGGGTCACATTTGGCCCTACGACAGTTTCCCCTGGGGTATCGATGCTCTAATCTGCAGGCTTACTGTCGGGCACACCTCGCTAAAGTTATTACAGGTAAGGCGTGTCCTGGTTATCGGTGCACCATCCTGAGTCCTATACCTTCTGTGGCTTTTAAACTGCACTGGAGGCTTTATGAGTCTCTCACAGAGGACAGTTAGAATCTCATCAGGTCCCAGACAGAGTGCCTCTGATAGAATCCTCTGATAACTTTTATAGTCCTTCCCCTGAGATACTGCCTCAGGGAACTGGGCAACGGGGGGGGGACGAGGGAGGAAAGTGGGAAGAAGCTACAGCCAAAGGGTTTCATTTTTTAACTGTCCTATCCATGTTCTTAAGCATTGCCATTAAGGATATTTTGCATAGCGTCAAATGTAGGTGAAAATACCAAATAGCAATTCTTGCTCTTAGATGGGTAAGATATCAGCCCCCAAGGCTGATCTGGAATAGTTTAGGAGAAACATCTCTGTGAAGTGTACTTAATTCTGCGTGTTTGAATTATAAAAGGCAAAATGTTTTCCTTCAAAAAAGTTGATATAACAGCACAGGTACTGGTTTTAATCATACATCTATTGAAGTCCATGCCAAATGGCAGTCCACTGTACTGCTCATTTTGCCAACCATTCCACTACATTATATCTTTTCTGGGGGTTCAACAGGCAATTTTTGGGTCACTATCATATTTAATGCTTTGTCCAGTGGAGCTCAATACTAATAGATGACTTACACTGCTTGCACTTACACCAAAAACCTGAATCAGAACATTCAGTACAATGTCTGCTCTAAGGTGACCACTTTTAATTGCTAAACAGTAAAAAAACAGTTAACCATCAAAAACAGTTCAACTGCAGTCAAAATGACCATAAAATACAACTTATATTAAAAAATACAACATATGTAAGGAGAATGTCAAAGGAAAAAAAGGGAAAAACAAAGAGTTTCCTAATGTGGAATTCAAAAAGTGAAAGAAATTGGGACTCCTAACAACCACGCAAGGCCCAGTAGACCACTGTAAACTGTCCCCATCAGATAATGCAGCACTCAAAGCTTTCATCTTTGACAGAAAATCAAGCTCCACCCTTCTTCAGATCTGAAGAATCCACAGGTGTTTCTGTCCGTCCTTCCACTGTAAGAAGACAGTTCAATACTATGAGTCTGAAAGGATGTGTAGCTTTCAAGAAACCCTTACTGAGAAAAGGAAACATTGGATGTGTTTGGGATTACTTCGACTGAGAAAAGCAGAAAGTACAACCAACTTCTGAGACTGAAATTGGGAGGTGAGGATAAACATCCCTGCAGATTTCTTTGAAAAAATGAAAGCAAGTGTCATGAAAAGAATAGATGCTATAATAAAGGCAAAGTCTGCACACACTAATACTGAAATAAAATAGTTTTCGTTTTTGTTTTCTGTTAAATGTTTTCTACCTTTTCCTGACACTGAAAAATGAATAAGTTGCACTTTTGACTGTAAGTAAATAAATGAAAGGTGGTCTTTTGTAGAGTACTGTAGATAGGCACACTGCACTTGATATTGGGCTCAAAGCTAGTACATTTAAGTATATCGCTGCTGTCGGAACAAAACCTCGTATCTCCATGTTTGGTGTTTTTCGGTTTTTGACATGATTTGCAAGTGCCCATGGTCCTATATATTGCGTGTAAATTTCATGATAAATGGACCAAGAGAAATAACCCAGAATTACTTGGAAAGAAGTCTGGTTCCATTGACTTACATTAAAAGAAGAGTATGTTTTTTCCTTCTCCTGTAAAGTTATCATTTTAGAGATATAAGATTTTGACCCGACAACAGCGATATTCTAGTACATGCTGTCACAGTGCTGGTATGCTCCATGATTTATTCTTTAGCTTAGAAATACAGTATCAGGAAACACAAAAGAACCATTTTTTTCTACTTCCTACCATTTCTACTTTCTCCATTATACCTTTTCACATCCTAATGATGGACCTCCTGGTATCAGGCAGGTTTACAGTTTAAGGATTACGCCAGATGCTTGTGTTTGTTCTCTTGCCTCACTGACTCTCATTTCGCTCATCAGTATGGGTCTCAGCACTACAGCGGTGATAATCCCCAATGCCATGTCTAGTTGTATAGATGTCTCACGTGAGCTTTCTGCCAGTTACACACTATTCAAATACACATAATAAAAATGTGTGACCGGTTCCGTCCGCCTCCAGCCCGACAGGTAGCCTTGCTATCTCACTCCTCTCGTTCGCCGTGTCTGGCTAAGATTAAAAGAGCTATCTGAGGGAAAGTGGAGGAAGGAGATTGGGTTTGTTACTCAGCTTGGATTTCAGCGTAATCATTCTCTCACTGCTCTCTCCCTCATAGACAGCTAATCAGCATCCTCAATTACCCAAATAAATGAATCTGCTCTTTCTCCAGCCAGCATGAATTAAAGTTCACCGTCCCGTCGCGGAAAAATAAAGAGTCTTCTAATTAGTTTCTGCACTCCACTCTCCTCGTCAATCGTGTCAGGCTTATTTTCCAAGGTTTCATCGCTGGATCCAAATTCTGCGATTCCTATCGTTTACAAAGGCAAGCACAAAGAAACTCCATTTTAGTATCTGTATTTAGTGACAAGAAATTTAGTATTTAGTAAACTTGATCATTCATAACATAATCATATGCTTTTTTGTTTGCCAAACAGTGCTTTAACACTGTTTTAAATCAAGTCTTTTAAAGGCTTCCTAGTTAATCTTTATCCAATAAAGTATTTCGGCCATGCAGAGTTTAAAGAAATTCTTTGGCAGCAAATCAAATTTACACAGTTTTCCATTTTCCCCAGATGTATTCGATCAGGCAAGACATGTTTGGCGTCCAAATTTTGCTTCTGTAGTTTAGTGATGGAGCTATTAGGCTAATGTTGCTAACAAACACTAGACATCAATAGTCACCCAAAATCTTTTCTCTCAACCTGGTCAAAACGTATCTAGGTCTTCATTAAGGTACTGCAGACCTTTGCAGTTTCCGCAATTTCTGTTGTTTCTTTTTACAAATAATGAGATGTGCATGCATGAAAACAGGACATGGAATTAAGCACAAACCACATCAAGCCTGTGCCACCTTAATAAAGATCTGGACGTGGTTAGAACAGGCTGAGAGAAGTTGTGGGGGTGTATTTACATAAAAAATGTAGGTTTCTATTGATTTCTAGTGTTTGTTAGCAAAGTTAGCTCCAGCACTAAACTAAAACAGCAACATTTGAACCCCAAATACATCTTGGTTGATCAACAACATCGATATATTTCACTGAACCATTAGCTGCACTATGTGTGTTTCTTGGTAAAATTGATAGCATAAGTAGTCATTTAAAGTCAGAGGGGTTGGGTCAGATGTCGTGGGAGATTTTTGAATGTCATACGTCTTCATGTATTAACGTCACACACAGACTCAAAACGAAGGTCAGGCTTGATGTTTAAGTCCCAATTGCAAAATCAACATTAAATTGATAAAAATATGACAATAGTAGAACATTCACTTAAATGCTTGGAGAACATCCTCCACCAAGTTTTGACTTCTCTTTCGATACTCTCTGCAAGCACTAGCAAACATCAGATTCATCCACTTAGGGAAGGTGTCTGAAGCACAAACGACAGTACAAAGTGTTCTTCTGCACATTGCATGCAATTACACATTTCCACCAGAGAGGGCTTACACACTTACATAGTGCAGCTTTAAGGCCAGACGCTACAGTCAGAGATGTTGGTCCAGTCAATCTTTATTTTCTGATTTTTGGATCAATTGCACCTATAACATGTCTTCTATTAAACTTTAGCCAAAAAATGCCAAAACTCAATAGAAATATATTTATTTCAGTCAATTTGAATGCCTTTGCATCTAACTGTGTTTTCCAATTTAGCAACTTTGATGAAGGCTTAGCTCCACCACATTTGTAACAGCCAGGTTGTATCATATATCATTGAAAAGCTGAATTTAAATAGATTCCAAATTGAATGTCTAAACATCAAATTTCTTTGTACCAATGACAGCCTTCATGCAAATAGTGCATGCTTTCTGAGATGTCACTGCGCAGTCTTGAGGCTCATTCTTAATTCCTTTTTTCTCGAAATCAGCTACATTCAGAACCATAAATCTCAGCGTCTAGAATACCTGTATTAGTGAAATGTTGCATGCTCATCCATAACCATATTCTAAAGCATTTTATAGAAGGATATTCCATATATATTGCTGAGTATATTTTATTTTGGAGTATCATTTTATAGTAGCATTGTGTAGTGTTTTCTTGATTAAACAATAACACAATGAGGTTTCACTATGATGTACAGTACAATCCTTCCTGTAGAGTGTATCTTCACAAAGAAACAGATTTTTTTTATTTTATCCTCCAATGGTTTTGGTTTTTAAAAATATGCAAATGTATGCAAATTTAAGTTGATCCAGTCTCATTTTCATATCTAGATGCATTTCTTTAAAAACAGTAATCAACTGGGAAAGATTGATTGTGGTATCTATTGTTTTAAAAAATGACCCTGTTCACTGGTAATGTCCACTTCTAGTAGTTGGCCTTATTTACTTTGATTACTTGATTAATCATCAAAATAATCAGTAGATTGCTTGATTAGTAGTATCACTGAAAGTGACAGCCCTAAGTAAAGAATACATTTCTAATCTGCAAACACAGAGGTATCTCTAAAGTTAGCATCTTTAATGAAGGCTTAGCTCCACCACATTTGGTACAGCCAAGTCTTGTCATATATAATTGAAAAGCTAAATTAGCCTGTCTAAACATGTCAGTTTTCTTTGTGCTAATGACAGCCTTCACACAAAGAATGCAATGTTTTTTGAGATGTCAGTCTCATTCTTGAAGTTGTTTTCTCAAAATCAAAACCTTCAGAACCAAAAATCTGTTCATGAAATGTTGCATGTTCATTCCTAACCATATTCTAAAGCTGAGATGTCAAACTCAGGGCCATACTACAAAATCTCATCAAATTTGCAGTACAGAGAAAAAAGAGTTTTTATTTCATTTTTAATTAATGTTGTGCTGGAACCCAAACTGGCCGTTCTTTACTCAAAATATGAGAAAACTTCAACAGTAAAATATAAACACTTGTAGTAGACCTTGAAATATTACATGGACACTTGAAATATTCAAAATACAAAATGCTTGAACTAGAGACCTGGCATCCTTTCTTTGCTGCAAGTTCATTAAGACTTAGGCTCAGGCTTAGGTTCTGAGCTGCTGAGCTGACGTTAGGTGTTTATGTTGGTTGAACTGAAGCTGAAATGCATTTAGTGATATGACTGGTGAGGAATTGTGTAGAACTATGTAGAACTGAGGGGTAACCACTGTCCCATAGACTGTTAGGTAGGAGAGTCGGAGTGCACCTCATGTTGAAGTGTATGCTGGGGATTGTAGTGCAGCGCATTGTGAAACGAGCTAATATTAATAGAAAATTAAAACACATTTGCAGGCCAAATACGATTGTCCTGCAGGCCTGATCTGGCCACTATTATAGAAGGATTTCCATATATATTGTTGATAGCTGGATTTATGCTTTCAGTGCTTTTCAAATCCGACCCAAGACACTTTCATATGTGGTCCTAGATTGGATACGTATCCGATTCGTGGCTAGGCGATTTTAATGTGACGCTCAGATCGGAATTCATGTGCTTCTTTCCCATTGCGCTTGCGCCATCATTCAGTGTTACCATGGCAGCAGCGCTGAACAGACGTTAAAGCCTGTAAACGGTGGAAAAGCAACACATCTCACCTTTTTCGCCTTCATCTTGCTCTAATAATGAAGCTGAGAGCTGATCAGGGTTAATTATCTTCACAGCGAAGCTCATTCTGACCATTAGTCTGTTTGCTGATGATGCACATGATTCATTCACATGACGTTACTGAGTAGGATGTGTGCCTGCGGGTCATTTCAGGATGCTGGTTTGTTCACATTAGTGACAGATTTAAATCACTTACCTAAACGAGTGTGAACCATCATGTCAAAGAGATCGGATATGATCAGATTTGAGCAATGAGGCTTGTAATGTAAATGTAGCCATATAGTAGCATTTTGTAGTATTTTCTTGATTAAACAATAAAACAATGCGATTTCACTATGATATACTGTAAAATCCTTTGTCTGGAGTGTATCTTCACAAAGAAACAGATTTTTGATTCTCTCTTCCAAAGGCTATAGTTTTGGTTTTTAATTATATGCAAATTGATGCAAATATAAGTCTATCCAGTCTCATTTGTATATCTAGATGTATTTCTTGGCAAAACAGCATTTAAAGATTGATTGTGGAACCTATTGTGTTAAAAAAATGACCTTGTTTACCAGCAGTGTCCAGTTTTAGTGGTTTTAGCCTTGTTTAATCCTTTGATTACTTGATTAATCATCAAAATAATCAGTAGATTGTTTGATAAGTAGTATCCCTGAAAGTGACAGCTCTAAGTATGGTATTCATTTCTAATCTGCAAACACAGAGGTATTCTGTGGTGCCTTGGTGCCTTTTTAATCTGATGCAGTAGTTTGTGCCACTGCCAGAGATAAGGCATGGCCAAAAGAAAAGTATTGATCCGATGTACAGTGTGCGAAAAGCCTCGCGTACGTCAGCTTGGACTGCTGCGCGTCGGCCTACTGCCAGAACTGGCCTTGCAATTTTACTGAAGGATTCAAGGCACTGAAAATATGAAAAATATTCACATTTTTCTGTTGAAGTACCCTCAGCTGACAACTCCAGCTCAGAATTATGCGAGCCTGAATTACTGGTTTCATTTTATCCAGTAGTATAAAAGAGATGAATGCTGGAGGTTGGTAAGGTTAAAAGCTATCGATTACACGCGGTGTGTCATTACTTTCGGGACTTTGAAGTTATGGTCTCTGAAGTGAGAACTAAACAGGACTGCCATGAATATGCAACGTCATGATGCGTAAAACTCCATCTTCGTCCCAAACTTAGGATAAAAAGATTGCTTGAAATGACAATGTGTCTCTCTCTCCACTGAGCTGTCAGACCTGTCAGTTCAGGTGTTTTTTCCCTTCTCAATAGAAGAGATTCATGCCTTCAAATAGTCTCTGACCTTTATACGGATTGATGGTAGCCATGGTAGCCCACTGTTTTCTTCACGAGAGCAGAAAAACATGCATTGATCCGCAATTTTCGAGAGCAGGTAAACACCGAATGAAGGAGCCTCCTGCGAAAAACAGAAAAAAGAGACAAACACGAGGAGTGCACCTTAATTTGAGGCAGAGAAAATAAGACTAGACAACGTACAGCCAAACACGTTCATATCCTGTTACTCATTCTATTCCAGTAGCGCTGCAAGGCTTTGCTTCCTCTCATGATGTTGAGGTCAGCGTGCCTCTCAGCTAGAAAGCCCTTTTCGCTTACATCGTGAGTAAAAAACATTAGCATGAACCTCCCTCTGCTCATCCATTCTGCCTCTTTCTCCACCACTAACCCAAAACCCAGCTCACTCGGACATGAAGATCAATCGTGCAGCAAACTCCAAGCAGCCCCTCCAAATATCTTAAGCCGAATTAGCATTCAGCTACCTCCTCATTCAGGTTGGAGCACATCAATGGCTAAAGCTAGTAGACAGGAGTGTTTTGGAAAACATGCAGTAGGTGAACATGATCAGAATCAGCTGAACTTTTGCTCCTAACGTGATCAGGAACCAGCAGCCAAATGCACTCTTAAAAAAAAAAAGGTTCCTCGAGGAGAAAGGCAGTGGTTCTATGTAGGACCATGTACACTTAAAAAACCATTTGAATGTTTTTTTGCGTGGTTAAATGGTTCTTCTCTATGATAGAATACTAGCTGTCTTTAAAGAACCCTTCAAAAATGGTTCTGTATAGCACCGCAAAGGGTTCTACTATCGTTATGAGTCAAAGAACCATTTTGCTAAGAGTGTAAATACAGGCCTGTAGTCTAATATTTCAGTACTTACTTGTCCCTGCTTTGCCTTTATTATATAGACTTAAAAAGAAGGGTTCTTTAGTGGAAAATGGTTCTATATAGAACCATAACCACTCAATAAACCCCATGCATGGTTAAGGGGGTGCTTTGCATCATGAAATGGTTCTTCAGATGGAGAATGTGTTTTATATGGTTCTATATATAACCTTTTTGAAAAGGGTTCTATAGAGCACCAAAAAGGGCTCTTCTATTGTTACATCCTTGACATCGTAACAATAGTGCTATGTAGAACCCTTTTCAAAAAGGCTCTATATAGAACCATCTATAGCATATTATACATCAATCTGAAGATTCATTTAACAATGCAAAGAACACTTCAAACATGCAAAGGGTTCTTTGAGTGTTCATGGTTCTAAATAGGACCATTTTTCTTATTAAAGAACCCTTGAAGAACCATCATTTTTTAAAGTGTAGCTTCTGTTTTCTTTAGGAGACTTTTCAAAATATTTATTCAAGATATTTTCCCACACTTCCAAAGTTCAGTCTTAGAAGTTGGTTGAATTTTCTGCTTCACACAGTCCAAGTAATCCCAAACACATTCAATGATGTTGAGGCCTGGACTTTGTCCACTTTCTGTGCAAATTTTCTTTTGTCTAGTTCAGCTTCTTGATAGCTACACATCCTTTCAGACCCATTAGATTGTGTCAGAGGACAGAGCTGTAACTACTTGCTTTTAAGGTTGGAAGATTTAAAGTGACAGTGGACAAACAAAAGTAAAGCATGGACAAATGATGTACTAATAGATTTGTAGTTATACTCTTCTGTATAATTTACTGTTTCCTTTCATTGACGCTGAATGATGAATAACTTGATGGCCATTTTGACTGGAAACTTAACACATGAAAATACAAGTGCAAACTTTGGGTAAAGGGTGAAAAAACAAAGTCATTGTTTTTGTTACCTGCTGCTTTAAAAAAAATGCTAATAAAATTAGGCCAAAAAACTGCCACCAACAATATGGCCAAAAGGAAATTATAAAAAAAATCAGCCATGAAAAGTCATGATGGCTGCACCCCTAACAAACACCATTCCTAGATCAGTCTGGCTGATGCGTTATTAACATCAGCATTGTGCCGGGGCTCTGAGGGGAATTTCATTCCCAGGCATGTCTATGCATCTGATTTCATCATCGTTCAGGTTTCAGTTATCCGGTCCTGTCACAGCACCATTGCACGGATGTCCAGCCCCCCTAATTAGCCGCCGATCATCATGTTTGATTAACAAGCTGTAGCCACTGACCTTCTGGAAATGGCCGTTGCTCTGCTGTGAGTCACCACTGCTTCATTACCTCAGCCCGGTCTACGCCCTGTGGAAAAGCAGGTGGAAATTTCCCAGCAAACCGAGGGCATTTTATCCCCTGACCGTAACAGTAATGATGCAGCAGGCGCAGCACAAACTTTGCTTACCTTGAGGCCACATTATCAACTTCCAGGGGATCTTGCACAGAAATAGATGGGGTCAAACATTATAGTCATACAGTATAGGTACAAAAGTGTCACAATACCCCTCCCAGGTAGTAGGTTCACTACTTTAACCTATAGGAAGTAAGTTATTACTTTCATTTGGATATTTTATTGAAAAGTAAGTATATAATTCTATATTGTAATCATATAGTAAATTACACAATGAGTCACAATTACACTCCGTAGTGGCAAATTCAAGTCTGCACTTCTGGCCTTTTTTACATTACATTTTACATTAATGTCATGGCAACATGTCAAAGCAGCCAGTGTTGTTGTGCATAATATTTTTACAAATGTAGTTTTCAAAAGTTTGGGCACCCTTAGCCACAATATAACTAACTAACTAAATAAATAAATAATTAAATAAATAGAACTATTTTTAAAAATCATGTTTTTCTGCAGATGTTAATGTACAATTACTTTATACTCACTAAACTTAGCAAAAAATAAAAAAGTAGTAAGTTTTATATATATATAAAAAATATATATATATATATTGCCCAAACATTTGTATACAACTGTATTTATTTTCAGGAAGTGCAATTGTGATTAGAAGCTAATTTAGAGATTTATATATAATTTATATTAATTTATATCTCACAAAAATGTGTTTGTGACTGAATGCTTTTATATCGCTGCTGTCAGAACAAAACCTTGTATCTCCAAAATGGTAACTTTATAGTAGAGGGAAAAAACCTACTTAATTTTTATGCAAGTCAATAAAACCAGAATTTTTTCCAAGTCATTTTTGGTCATTTCTTTTGGTTCATTCATTGTAAAATTTGCATACAGTGTAAAGGGCAACAGGCATTTTCAAATTATGTCAAAAGCTGAAAAGTGACAAAAATGGAGATGTGAGGTTTTGTTCCGACAGCAACGATATATTCATGCATTTCAAAACGGGGCCAAAGAATATTTAGCATATATTTCTATATCTGTCAAACAATAGAGTTATTTTCTTCTCTCAACCCTACATACTTCTTGAACAGTGCTTAAGAAAGCCCAAATAGGTCTGCCCTTGATCACAGTCAGTTACAGTCAGTTGTCAGCTACATCGTAATGTTGGTAACTCATTCAAGCTGGGTGGCACATGACTACTTAATGATGGGGTAACACTGTAAAGTATGACAAAACAGCACTGTACACACATCACTAACTATTTGTCACATTCAAATCATAATCTTCTACTTATGAACATAAACGTACTATAAATTGAAAGGTTAGAATCCACACTTTCAAAAGAATCTCTCCACTAGTTTTAATGAGCTACGAGTGAGAGATAATTAGTATAGAATTACACCATGCTGCAGCTTCTAAGAGCTGAGATGCACCTAATTGCTGACAGCTGTTATCCACATAATCTGCAAAGAAAAGTACTGTCAGTAGAATAAGATGCTTTGGAGAAGCTGCACACAAACCCAAGAAGTCCAGTAAAGACCCCTGCCACTGGACTGTGGAGCAAACATACCTCTGAAGTGATGATGCATCATCAGATACCGTTAGAATGAGTTGAGCTCAACCTGTCAAAAAGATTCAATAGAACAGTCACTTTTGTTTCCCTGAAAAAAAATTTTTCATAGATGGTTCCAAGGAGAACCTTTTTGCTAAATGAAATGGGAGAAGTGTGAAAAACTTTGTTAAAGTTGAAAGAACCTTCTAGTAATGTAAGTTATATACTCTCAAAAAAGATTGGTCTTCAAGGGTTCTTTAGTAAAGACAATGGTTGTATATAGAACCATGAATACTCTATTCTATTTGCATGCTAAAAGGTTCTTCAGATTGATGGAGAATGTGTTGTATATGGTTCTATATTAAACTTTTTAGAAAATGGTTTCAAATAGTAGCAAAAAGAGCTCTTCCATTGATATGATTTCTAGCTTGTAACAGTAGAAGAACCATTTTTGGTGCTTTAGAATCATTTTTAAAAAGGTTCTAGATAACACCATATACAACACATTCTTCTTCTTTTTTCACAGTGTAATCAGCCAGTAACAGAACCTGACCTCACTGATGCTCTAGTGGTGAATGCAAATCCTCACAGGAATGTTCCAACATCCAGTGTACACTCCAAATAAAGGTTCTTTGGACCTATGCAATTGAATAACCAAATTTGGTTCCCTAAGTAACCTTTTTCGATGGATGGCTCACCATATAACCATTCTGTAAATGTGATATATGAATAATGGCAATAACCATCTAGGAAACTTTTCTTTTAATAGCGTAAATGTTTTTAGCACAACAAAGAGGCATTTATTCTTGGCACATCATGTTGTCCAATATTAGCTGTTGACTCAAGCGCTAATACAAAGTATGCTGAGCGCTCCTTTATATTAGGTTCCTGCACCACTACCTTCATAAGCTACTGTTGTTACTGGAACTGTATCTCTTTAGCTTGTTTGCTTGCGTTGTTTGTCACTTCTGTACACTGGCAGTGTGTAAAGGATGCCTGCACCCATATCAGTGCTGCTATCTTAATAACCTTATGCTTCCTATTCTCCCAATGCCATCCAGTCTCATTACTCTTCTCAAACTGTGTATAGGCGAGGGTTTGGGTGGGCGGATGGGTGGGACGGGGGACTAATCTGATGAGGAGAATCGTTTAACAATAATCTCTTTTTTTTTTTCTCTCTCTCTGTCTCCATTGTGGTTATCAGCATCACAAATATTAAGACATTAATAATGGAGCAAAGAGTTAGAAACGAGGGATTTTCTTGTAAACACATTTTGTTTTCATCCTAGATTTTGTGGCAATCCTTGGTGCAAAAAAAACAAAAAAAGAAAAACAAAACAAAAATACACACCCACATAATTCACAGTATCATTTCTGCTTTCTCTATCAATCCAGCCTCTCCTTAATCATAGCGCATTTTAATTAGATTTGAAGCTGTGCCTCGTTTCGGTAATGGCACGTTGCATCATTTTCTCGACGTAATCTCGGCCTGGACGCGTAAGATCCATTACGCTGCTCCTAAGTAGATAGCCAGGCTGGTAGTGCCCGTGGAAGAGGCCAGAGAAAAAGCAACTTTAATCTTGAAAACAAACAGCAGACGGAATGAGGAGGACGCAGGAAGTAGGGAGAGAAAGCAGCAACGGCAGAAACTGCAATAATTGTATAGGAGACAGCGGTAGTCTCACTTTGAAGTAGTGGCGTAGTGGGAGAGCGAGCGAGGAAAGAGAGAGCTCATTTAGATTGCACTGAAGGTGTGGGAGGCTGTAAATCTCTGCCGGGGAAAAGATCGCATGGTCACCGGTGCCTTTGCCGCGTCCTTGAGCAAGGTCGTTCAACTTCAACAAGGCCCTTACGGGCTGTGTATGTAATTGGCTGTTTACAATAAGATATATTGGACTGTCCACATGATTTACGTCCACTTTACAGAATCTGTGTAAGCGTCGAAATTGAAGGGATTTTCAGAATTTCTGTATTATTCTGTATGATTCAATTCGAGATGTGCACCATTCAGAGTTGCTTGATGTAAAATGGTTTACTGTAGACCTGCTCTTTACAGTGGTGGTCATAGGAACTAGGATAATAGGATAGGATGCTGTGCCCACTGTGCCAGTTTATTGAGTACTAGATGTGTTTAAATGCAGTCATTATTGGATTTTGGCAGTTATCTGATTATTCAAGTGGTCATGTAAACAGCATACTCTCATTTCTTAGATCGAATCAAGGCCTAAAAATTCAATTAGCAAACATATATATTTCTGATAGAAATAGCTGGATTTTAGCTCAGTAATTGGGTTTTTCAGTTCATGTAAACTCTTACTCTGATTTCTTTCATTTTTCTCAGTCTGCGCACGTGTAAAACAGAGCGCCGTCCTGGAAATAGCAAGCAGCGTAACACAGCACCCATGAGATGGCAACAAAACACTTTTAAAATGATGCTGAAACCAACCACATGCTTGAAAAATGAAAAATTTAAATATTCTTAATTTTCTAGATGATGTATAATCATATATTCTGTGACTCGATGGTTGAAGAAAAGCCACATTTAAGCATTACATTACCTTTATGTCATGTCTTTTATTGAGTTTATTGGTTGGTTGCACAGCAGAACCCCGGTTACTGTCTGACTAATGTAGACTCGTGAGTTTTCCCATTATCTGATTACCAAAGTGCATGTAACCATATTGAATGAATTCCTGACAGAATCTGTTAGAAGCAGTTATTGGATTATTAAGTGCATATCAGCACACTCACCATCGAGTATCAACAGATAATCTGTTAATAACATTAACATCTATAAACAATCTGTTGTGGGCTATCCAAATAAGGTGGGACCTTGAGTAATTACTCAAAAACAGTAATTCATTACAAAGTACTAATTACTTCTCTCTAAATGTAATGAAATTACTTCATTTATTACTTTCTTTACTCATTACTTTACTTCCAGGTTACTCTCTAAAACCCATGCACAACTGCACCAACTGGAAAGTAATTCAATGGTTGAGATGAAATCATTAAAATCATTTAGAGTGGTTTGACGTTTAAATGGTGCATTGTAGAGAACTTCATTACAATGGTGGTGATGGGAACCAGGGGTTGCAATGTCTGCAACACAAACATAGCCATTTTTCATACATTCTGAAATGATCAGCGAACCTAATCTTCTGAGCTTAAAATGGAGTGTTAACAATGGCAAAATAGCAGCATATCTGAGAAGAAAACAAACTATTTTACCTTACAACACCATGAATTCACCTTGTTATAAACGGGTTAAAGAAGTATACAGTTAAGGCCAAAATTGTTGGAAAAATGTGTCAAGCAGTGCATTCATAATCAATATTATATGATGAAACTTTCAGAGCAGAAACTTTTCAGAAGTTTGGTTCCCATTACCACCACTGTGAACAATTCTCTGGAAGATTCCCTGGAATTTCACATCAAACCACTCTGAATAACTTTGTTTGCATCTTAATGATTTAATTATGCAGAAAATGTTTAAAATCCCCTTTCAATTGTCAGACCTTGATGGTTCTGCTGTATGGTTCAAATATAACAATGCAATTACATATCGCTGTTGTCGGAAGAAAACCTCCATTTTTGTCGTTTTTCAGTTTTTGACAAAATGTGAAAATGCTTGTTGCTCTTTACATTGTGTGTAAATTTCAGGAAGAATGGACCAAAGGAAATGGGCAAAAATGACTTGGGAAAAAAAGTCTGCTTCCATTAACTTACATTAAAAGTAAAGTAGGGTTTTTCCTTTTCCTGTAAAGTTACCATTATAGAGATACGAGGTTTTCTTCCGACAACAGTGATGTGTAATTACATAGTGAGTTATACAATGAATTACATACACAGTTGATTTGCATTCTGTATCAGGTTCATGTGATACTTCTGACTTTTTTCCAATTGTTTTGATGTCAATATCATGGCAGAAGTTTTTTTTCAAATAAAATCAGAATAAAATAGACCCTGCTCTACTCATGAAAACAAATAGGGTAACAACCGAAAGCTTAAAATCTGTATTTCTGATAGAATTTTAGCTCTAAATAAGCTACAAGTGATTTTTACCACTGACAGTAACTACAGCAGTTAAATCTGACCAGGCATTAGGATGTTGTCTTGCTCATTTGCCTTTGTAAAGGAGTTTATTTGCTTCTGTTCAGTATGCAGTTTAATGAGGTTGTCAATGCGGCACAACTGCAAGCTTTTCAAACAGCACGTCTTGCTGTGAGCGCTTCCCTCACTGGTTAGTTAGCATGTTTTCTTGTTTTCTCCTCAGTTCTCCATCAACCAGTCATTCATTGCAGCGCATGAGACGTCCCATCCTTTCATACGTGGGCTTTGGGGCTCTGGCACGATATAAATATCTAACACACCATTTTGTCAAGAAACTTCCTCTCGCCGTTTCGGCACAGCGGCAACAACCTTTCCTCTTTTCCGGGAGTTTTCAGGCGAGTGTATCTGCTCGCTGCAGTCAGCAATCAAAACCTGCCTCTGGCTGGTAAACACTCTTTGAAACCTCCTAAAGATGCTGTCATCCGCACACTGTTGTCTCCTAGCCGCACATAATGTTGAGAGACACTCTACTCAGAAGCAACTTAGCAACATACTGTAGGCGCGTATATGCGTGTGGGGCTGTCAGGGTGGGTGTGTATGTGTGTCTGTCTGTGTGTGATAGGGAAGGAAGCAGGGAGAAAAAAGAGGAAGAGAGGAAGATAGAAGCTCACACCACACAAAACAAAACAACATTCACACACGTTCTGACCGATTCCTTTCCTTAAGCACCTTAGGACTTGGAGGCCATGATGATAATGTAGAAAATACACCTGAAATGTTTGCCCACTGGGCCAGATTATTAGGTACAACTACTCTTATTGATCCTTTTGTCAACAACCATTAACATGCCTACCGACTACCTGAGGTGGAAAGTAACGAATTTACTTTACTATAGACATTTTTCCTGTAACGGTACTTTTTGGTGCAGAATTAGTGTCGCAATAGTACTTTGACTTGACTGATTAATAAAGTATTTTTACTTCACTAGTTTTATTTTTACAGGGCAAAAATAAATAAGCTGTAATAGCATTTTAAACCATTTACAGTTCATGAACAAATGAAAAGAAAAGATTTGCTCTACAGTTATTTTCTGTAAATATACCAGTAAATTTTACAGTAATTTTGAGTGTTTTTACTCTTACTCTTGAGTAGTTTCTTTCATTAGTACTTTTACTTGCATTCAAGTAAATTATCAATACAGAAGCAAAAATAAATGTGCATTTTAGTCCATAAACCAATGAAAACACCCAGGTAAATTTGCTCTGCAGTTATTTTCTGTAAATTTGCCAGTAAATTATTGTAAATTTTACAGTAGTTTTTTAAGTGTTCAAGCCATTTTTACTCTTACTCTTGAGTAGTTTTCTTCATTGTACTTTTTTGTACTCAAGTCAATTTTCATTACAGTAACAAAAATAAAAGTACATAAACCATAGAGGAAAGCCTGGTTACAGTATTTATAGTACAGTAAAATACAGGTTTGCTAATTTACAGGACCATCCTACATACATATAATACAGTTATTTTCTGTAAATATACAGTACTTCACTGGCAACTCTGCTGTCAGCAAATTTCTGTAAATTTTACAGTACTTTTTTATTCAGTGTTGAAGTAGCCTTTACTCTTACTTTTGAGTAATTTCCTTTATTAGCAACTTTACTTCTAGATCACACTCTAAAACATATACACAACTGTAACAACTGGAAAGTGCAACAGTCCTGTTTAATCAATTATTTAGATAGAAATAGCCATTTAGGTGAACATCATTTGAGAGGCCTGTCACTATGCTTACCTTTCACCAAGACACCTCCAGTTACACTGATTAAAAAGATGAACAGCTAAAGCTGTTTAAGAACCTTTAAACTAGACGGTTGAAACAGTTCAAAAACAGCTGCCTCTGAATGGTTTTGTAAAGAATAAAACGTAGAGCTTACAGAGCTGTTTCTGAACAAACCTCCAGTCTGATTTGTTTAGATAAGGTCAGGGCTTGCTCGTGTTCTCAGATCATCAGACACCAGTTTAATACAAGCTGGATTAGATACTTTGACAGATTGTTTGATTAAAATTCATGCGTAATTAATACTAGCTACATCTCCAAAAGATTTTTTTTAGAAAACGCTTCAAGAGCGTTGATGTAGGCTACTAAAACGGAAATTGTCAGTAGTGTTTTATGAACGTTGACAAAACCTTTTTTCTGTTCAACGTTAGTGGATTTTTGGTTTCTACCAATACCTGAAATACTGAAAAAAAATTATTGGAAAAGCATTTTTTTTTTTTGACATTTACACATAAGTTTAGTGTCAGGTACTTGAAACCCAAACAGCATGATGGAGAGAGGGGTTTAGCTGGCCTGAGGAGAAGATGAGAGCACGTTTAAAAGGAATTCTGCCACTTTTCAGCTCTTACAGAGAGAGATGTCCAGATAAGACTAGAGCCTTTCTAAATGGAAAGTGCTGAAACAGCTCTATATGTCTGAGAAACTTGATCTCTCCTGCGATGGTCCCAATGGGAAAAAAAATAAATAAATAAAATAAAATCAAATAAAAAACTTCCTTATCAGTAAATTATGATTATATGTTACACTCAAGGTTGAGTAGTAACGGAATACATGTAACAACGTTACATAATCAGGATACAAAAAGTGGTAACAGCAATTAATTACAGCTACAGAACAAAAGGCAGTAATCAGATTACAGACCCATTCTAAAGAGAGGGTGGTTACCAGCAAGATTACATTATCACTCACACACCAAACTGTTTTTTCTGATTATTTTCTTCATTCTCTGTTCAATTTTCCGCCTCTCTCCACCAATATTTGTTGTCTCTGTGGTCAGAATAGCAACAAGCTGACTGGATAGTCGGGTCCCAGCAAATACAACATTTAATAAACACTAAAATGATTCGTTTGTCCTCTGCTTCATCACATGTGGACATCTGCATCTCCAAAATCAGCTCAAACTGAGCTAAAGACCTCTGAGCTGTGTGAAGTCTCCACAGTGCTTTTGCTTTTCCAAAATGGAAATTAGTCGACTCTCTGCCTTTCTTTGCAAGGAGCAAAGGATATCCTTGCCACTTGAAGACATTCTCTTTTGTTTTTCTTTTACTTTTTTCACTATGAACAATACAGCGAAATTAAAAGTTTTGCATCCTGGGGTTTTTTTCCACCTCACACCTAGTCACTAGGGTGGGACTCCTCTTGTCACTTAGTGCCTTTAGTTAGGGAACATAACTGTACCATAATCCATTGAAATTATATTTTGTATTGGAGTTTGACTCCAATACAACGCCAAAGAAAACAGTTCAGTGCTGAAAAAAACAAGAAAGTTGCAGTCTGCACCATTCGCCCTAAACATATATAGCTAGAGCTGTACAAGGTAGGGCTGTGGTTAATTAGCCTTTACCCACCATGGTGTGCTGTCAACTGTTATAGTGAGTTAACCCCTTAAAATCCCAAGCTTATTACATACTAAAGCTCATTATTCAGTAGCTACAGGGACTTCAATGCAAGCCTGCTGAGCTATTCTTAGGTTGTAGAAGTGTGTAAAGAAACTTTGGGCCCACTGGCCATTTAAGGGGTTAACTAAGCAGTTAAAATGCGAGGCCAGCATGTTGTGTTAAAAATGTCTCTTTTCTCTCTGATTGCGGAACCTGCAATGAAGTAGGTTAACTGGCTGTTGGTGGAGACATAATGCTTCCCAACTGGCCTATGCTAGAAATTCTGCCCACACCATTGGTATAGTCTTGGCAATTATGAGCCATGCTATAAAATATCATTTTGCCTCATAACAGCTCATAAAAACTGCAGTTTAAAGTCATCTTGTTGATATTTATATGAATTTAATGACATTGTAAGTAGTCCAAAGGTAACAAAAATTATGAAATATGTAAAGTAAACTAATGTAATCTGATAATATTGTGTTACTATAACATAATAATCCTTTCAATTAGGTTGTACATTATATATACCACATTTGTGAAGTAGCCCACCCAGCCCTGGTTACATTACACTAAGTGATACCTGGTGAGCAGTGGTCCTCTGGTGGTACTATTGATGCAAAGGTAGAGGGTGGCTAACAAACTGCGCACCAACAGATGGGCTTCAGTCAGTATTTATACACCTACAAAGGGCATCTGCATGGTACCCGATAAAAGCCAACGAGGTGTAGGCGTGCCTAATAAACTGGCAACTCAGCACATATTCACTTTCATCTTAATCTATTGTTGTTGTGCTTCTTTTCTTCTTTTTCTTCCTTTTGTGTTCCAAGAACAGCGGTTGTGGCCGGCAGTCGCAGACTGACTGTTGAGTTTTGAGAGCACACCCTGCATCTTAATTCCGCTGTTTTCAATAACCGGCTTGGGCAGGGAGCTGAAACAAAAGCGGCCTTTCTTTTTTTCCCAGCCTTGCAGACTGAACCGTGGCTCACCGGCTCCCCCAAATGGATGGCAGAGGAGAGCAAGGGAAAGAGAGGGAGAGAGAGGAAGAAAGGACACTGACCTCGTCCTCTCGTCAAGGTCAAAACATCTATATTTAATCAACATATAATCTGGAGCAGCGGAGATCGAAGGTACTCGATGCTTCAGGTGATCGTCTAAGAGCTCTGGACAAAAATGTGGGATGGTCTCTGTGCGCTTCAGCTTACAGTTTCTAAATGTTAAACCCATCATTGACAGGATACAATGCAGACATGCGAGAGATACAGACTCGTTCTAGTACACAGCACTGGCTGCCTATTTGAATGATGTCATTAGCTTTAGACAAAAGAAATGAACTGGAGCAATTCAGTCCTTTCACAGCACCATTCTTTCAGAGCACAAAGCCGGTCCATCTGTGGACGCGAATGTATGACCAGGACTGGGCTACAAGAAAAGAAAAAAAAAGAAGGGGAACTGGCAGATAAAATGAGAAAGTGACCTTCACATCAAAGCTGAAAGGATATCTCTGCGAGCCGAAAGGCCGGACAGCATGAAAAGCATGTGATGAATAGTGTTTCTTACACTGAGGTAAACTTCAGCAAACGACGAGAGCTGAGACCTTTCTGCCAATATATGCCCGTATGCCTCTTGAGCTGAACTGCTGGAACAATATGGGATTGAGCATTTTTCATCCCCACATGATGGTTTCTCAACAGTGAAAGGACATATCAAATCTGTGGCTTCGAGTACTGTGAAAGAAGATGTACCGAAAAGCTTTGACGTGAGATGTGGCAGTACCCTGTCACAGGAAGGTAATCAAGTAGAGGCTAACATCTGAAGTGAAAGTAGGAAATGAAGCATGCATAAGTTAACATGTTTCAGAGTTTGCCAGAATTGTTCTGCCAATATATGCCCAAAGGCTATAGAGCAAACAATCAATCAATCAACCCTTATTTAATCTTGGAGAACATTGAGGGTGCCCCTCATTTACAATGTTGCCGAGTTAATACAGAGCAAGGGATTGATAATGTGAAAGAACGTATCAAATGATAAAAGTCAATTTAAGAAACAAAGACTCAGATCAGGTAAAGTGAAACATTAATAATAAAAATACATAAAAATATAATAAAAAATAATAAAACAGTAATTAAAACATATATAAAATGTAAACATTAATAAAATCAAATCAAAATAAAATAAGAGGAAGATAAGATAAAAAAAAATTAAAATGACAAATAATAATAAAATAATAATTAAAATAAGGATAACAATATGAATAATAATAATGGATAAAATAACAAATAATAAAATAATGAAAATAAGATAAAAATGGTAAAAAATCAGGTAAGACAGTTGCAGGCAGAGGGGAGGTGGTTAGAGAGTAGAAGTTTAAAATGACCAAGTGACGCCAGCGAGCTGAGCTTTAGTGTTTCCTGTAGTGAGTTCCAGCTCGCTGGTGCTCTGTAACTAAAAGCAGATTTTCCCAGTTCAGTAAAAACCCTTGGTACCTGGCATCTGATCCAACCACTGGAGCGAGTCTGATAAATACCATTATTTACAGATAAGTAATATATTCTGGCAAATGGCTGGAGAGTGTTTTATAAATAAAAATAAACCAGTGTGTTTCCCGCTGTGTAGCTAGTGATGGCCAACTTTCTCATACAGTCTGCAGTGATGAGTGTTATAAGGGTCTCCAGTGATGAACCTCAGTGCAGAGTGATGGAGTCCAGTGGTTTGAGGGAGCTGGTAGATGCGTGTTTGTAAATTGGACAACTGGAATAATATAGGATTGAGAATATAACGTAATTGTATACTCATAAAAACTATGGTTTTTCAAGGGTTCTTTAGTTAAGACAATGGCTCTATATAGGACCATGAACAGGTGAAATGTTCTTCAGATTGATGGAGAATGTGTTGTATGTTGTTCTATATACAACCCTTTTAAAAAAGGTTATGTATTTCACCAAAAAGGGTCCTGCTATTGTTACAAGCTTGACACTGTAACAAGAGCAAAGCCCTTTCTGTTGCTAAATAACACCATAAACAACACATTCACCATCAATCAAGAACCATTTCACCATGCAAAAAAAAATGTAAACATGCAGATGATTCTTTGAGTGTTCATGGTTCTTTATAGAACCATTGGCTTTACTAAAGAACCCTTGAAAAAACATCTTTTTATAAGTGTAGTTTAGAGTATGGTGTTGCCAGATTTGACAAAATCTTTCCATACAGTACTATGCAAAAGCCAGACTACTTCTCACGCAAAACAACCAATAAGCACAAGTTTTCCATTTCTCAGGAGATATTTTTGAGGAGATTTGATATAAGAGAACCCACTTGTGTAAGGAAGGAGAAGGTCAAAGGGAATTAGTGAATTTTCAAGACTGAAAGTCAAAAAATGATTATAAGCTACAGAGAAAATGGGATTCCTAATAACCATGCAAGACCTGGTAGACCACCAAAACCTTCACCATCTGATAAACAGCACTTAAAGCTTTCATTTTTGAGAGAAAGGAGAAAATCAAGCTCCACTCTTTTCAGATATGAAAAATCCACCTCCTTCCACTGCAAGAAGACAGCTCAACACAACGTGTCTGAAAGGATGTGCAGCTGTCAAGAAGCCGTTACTGCGAAAAGGAAACCAAGACCCAAAAGAAGAACATTGGCACATCAAACAAAGAAGCTGCTGGTGTTCTCAGAACAATGAACTGGCCACCCCAGAGTCCAGAACTCAACTGTTAAATGTGGTTGGACTGTGAGAGAAGAAAATGCAGCCAACTTCCAAGACTGAACTTTGGAGGTGTGGAAAAATATCCCTGCAGATTTCTTTGGAAAACTGAAAGCAAGTCTCCCGAAAAGAGTAGAAAGCAAAGGGTGGACCTACTAGATACCAAAAAAATGGGATATTATATTGAGCTGCTGAAGTTTTTCTGTAAACTATAAGCAGCTCGTACTTAATGACCATTTTGATGGGAAATAAATGAAGGGTGGTATCTGGCAGTACTGTAGTTACAGAAATTTAAAACACAATAAAAGCAAATTTTCTTCCAAAATGCCAGTATCTCACTCCAAATCAACCTATATATGAAAAAGTATAAATAAGCATGCTTATCAAAGATCAAAGGTCAGTTTCTGCTAAGAAAAAAATCACAATGAGGCCAAAAAAATTATAATAAAGTTGCTTCAAGGAGCCTGGAAAGTGCCTGAGAGTTGGTCATATTCAGACAGCTTTCATCCAACGTTTTAGGATATGTTTTATAAAACATGTAAATGTAGTAGAATGAGGACGTTTTTGTTCCAAATCTAACAGAATTACATTTAAAGCTGCTAAACACAGAGCTGCTCAGTTACAACACATACCTCAACTTAAAATGCCTTAAAATTTTAGAAAACTGGATTTTACGTTTATTCAAACTACACAGTTGTGTATAAAAGTTTGAACACCCCCAGTCAAATAGCATGTATTTTTGAAAGAAGGTCCTGTTCAATCCCTTTAACGTTTAACCCAAAGTTAGGCCCTTGGGGACAGCCAATCAGAAAAGAGGTCATTTCCATATCTCTTAAAGGTAGAGTAACAAAAATGTCTGTTTAGTTCTAAGATGGATTGGAAAATGGCCATGTAAAATGGTGCATAAAAACAAGGCAAGGGTAAAAAGTGGACGTCAGGGCCAAAAAGTAGAAGAACAATGTTATAAAGAAAAATCTCCTACTCTTTCAACCGTCATTCACCACAGACCCACCAGCACAGTTCAACGATGAAAAGAGAAAGAATAGCCAGCACAACCTGCACTTCTCTTAGCTTCTGATGAAATCATTTAGCATGTATAGGGGACAGACTGAGTATTTGCTTTGTGAAGTAGAACTGAAGAAGCGTGCCTCAGAACCTGACCACAAAGCACACACCAACTTGTTAGCCCTCCGGGGTACAGGAGAGGGAGGACGACGACCTTGAGAGCCTGCGGCCTTCTCCCTGCTATCACGTCTTTGAGGCTTAGCGTCAGGGAAAGTTCTAGAGCGTTGCTGTGCTTTGGCGGGAATCGATTCGCTGAGGCTTTTCACACTGTTGTGCAGGAGGGACCAATAACCTGTCACAGAAATGTCTTGGGTGTTTTGGGGGGAACAGTAATGCACGGAGCTTTTATTACAGCACTGGGAAAAATGCTATGTCTGACCTCGAGGGATAGGATACGCAATGTCTGGGTGTGTATTACTGCCACCGAATGTGTTACCAAGCACAAGTACAGGAGCTCTGCTAGCCACTTGGTGCTGTAGCTGTGGTGTGTGGAGAGGAGAGAGAGGTGTGATGCTCTAAGAAATACAAAATAGTCCAGAATTGGTCAAGTGCTTTTTATAAAAGCTCCATGTTTAATTATTTAACATCGCAAAACTAGAGATAACACTTTTGCTTTTCTGATACCGATACCAATCTTGAAACGTGGGGTATCAGCCTATTACCTAGAGTTGTAGTCAAGAGCATTAGAGGCGAGTCTGAGCCAAGACTGAAACCTGGACACAACCAAGTCCGAGTCAAGACCAAGACCAGAAGTAGCAAGACTAACTTTGCATGGTCACGTCTGGAAGCAAGTAATGGTGAGGTTATTTTTCAATCCTTCGTCTCTAAACCTTTTTCAAAAGCACCACCTAAGGCAACTAAAGATAAATCAAGCAACCTACATGCATTTTTATTATTACATAAAAACAAAGTAATTAATAACTTTCTAATCTGCCCTTGGGAGATGTTTGATTATGGGGAACAATGAACATCAACAAACAAATAATACCTAGTTAGAAAGATCAATTGGATCCTCAAACAAACATATTTGATGTAAACCTGTAGAGGAAGCACTGTTTTATTCTGTTTGAAGGTTCTGCTGATATTCAGTAGCGATAGAAAATGATCATTTCCAGTCACCTCAGATGAAGGCATCATTCTCAGCTGGTCAATTTCTGAGGGCACCTTACCCCAAAACCGTTCATTTTCACTCCTGAGACTGAGACCAGACTTGAGTACTATAACGGTATCTATATATCAATACCAGTCTGATATTTCTTCTTCAGAACTACTAAGATTTGGCTATTTTTAATTGAGGCACTTCACTTAAGATGCACATCTCAAAAGTTCAGCCCGATGTTTAAATCTCAAATGCAAAATCAACATTATATTGATGTGATGACAATAGTAATTAATTCATATACATCTTCAGAAGACACGTCCTTCACCAGGTTTTGACTGAGCAAACATCAGATTCATCCACTCAGGGAAGGGGTCTGCATTACAAAATGTTCTACCGCACATTGTATGCAATTACACATTTCTACCAGAGAGGTCTCCAAACCCCCAAACAGAACGTAGTGTAACTTTAATCTAAATCTTAATATTAGGCAGGGTCTCTGAGCTAGCTATGTGTTTTCTATTGATCATAGTTGAGGTGGGTGGGAGGAGAGATGAAACAGCATATTATTAGTTAATAGAATTTTTCCTGCTCGCCGGATGGTGACATAATCAAAAATAACTTTTAAATAATATATGATATGATGAATTGTGCTTAGTATATAAACCAAAAATGTAAACAAAGGTCAATTTTGACTTCAGGTTGACTTTAAGGTTAAGGTTTAGGAAATTCTTCATACATATATGTAGTGACATACTTTAACTCGTTTTCACATCATTTAAAAATGCCGCCCACCCTTTACATTGTATGAACATTTCTTGATGATTGGACAAATAGAAATGGTCTGAAATTACGAATTACTGTAAGATACACAAGAGCTAAGAACATGTTGTTCTTCTGCTTCAGGGTTCAACCATTTCATGATGTCACATCTGTTTCTTATGACCTCAACAATGTACAGTGGGCTCCAAAAATTCTAAGAACTAATATTAGAAACAAAAGTAGAATCTTATTTACATATTTACATACATTTCAGATGTTCTTAGTATTTAGTTCCTTTCACTTTAATGACAGTGCTCACTCGAGCTGGCACTGACTCCACAAATTTGTGAAAAAGCCTCTGATGAGTACATCAGATCCACTTAAGAGTCATTAACATGAGCTTTAATGGAAGAGATAAGACTGAAAAAAGTCTGACCTTTTTGTACAAAGGTCTAAACATCAAGGTCACAAATTTGCTTAAATTTGAATGGTGGCTGAGAAATCAAGCAGAAACTTGAATATGTCTCCTTGTCATAACTTTCCTTTGTGTTCAAATTTTCAAAATTCTTCAAAATTTCAAAATGAAACAACTTACGTTTCTTATTTCCAGGTTCAACGTTCACAAACTAAGGATAATATGGTGCAGTTGATTTAGTATTAGTGCCATATGCTATATGTTCTTATTTTCAGGAGACCCTGGGCTACTCAGTTATGTCATTATTCGACATATAAATGCTAAAAGAATTTTGATACCTTTATGAAAAATTGTTCTTGCCACCTCCTATTTTTTGTAAATTTTTGCTTATACAAACTTTGAAAACTGTTAGCGACCTGAGCCTGCAAGAAGTTTGATGATAGGTTATTCTGTTGCTTATTATTGAGTAAAAATAAATGATCAGCATAAGGCAGTCATGCCTTTCATTGATTTTCAGTCCACTTGCATTCATGCTGAATGCTAAAACTCTGATAACCAGCAAGACAGGCCTTATTTTTCAATTTCAAACTGAGTTATTTGAGTTGGTTATTATTTGAAAAAAAGATTTTCTACATGGTCTTAGACTCTGGACTCCACTAATACAGATGGTGGCATATAATGACTTCACATTAAACCCAGATGAGGTATAAAAACAAACTTGTGTGTGTGGCTGTGCGGGAAATTGAAACATCTTGGGCGGGCGAGGTGTGAGAGAGAGGAAAAGAGGGAAGCAGAGGACCAGAGAGAGAGAGTGAGAGAGAGATGAGTACAGCCTAATTTATCCACACTGGCTCTATGATGGGGGTCCATCCATTACACCAGCGCTGCCACATGCACATACACACACACACACACACACACACACACACTCTTACTCACTCTCTCTTTCATGACTCTCTAGTCCGGAGAGATTCTCCACATAATTACTATGATTATGGCAGATTATATTGGGCCTGTGTCCAGCTTGCGGTGTGAGGAGAGAGAGGAGGGCTATTTTCAGTCAAACATTTGCTATTTCATTAAGGCTCACTGCTCTGAATGAAGAGTTGATGTTTAATGAAGACTATTCATCCACTGGCATCAACAGGGTGCCCTTTTCATTGCTCTGCGCAAGACAAAGTGTGCCATTCCTCTCAGGTACATCACTTCTTTGTCCAGTCTCATAATCAATCAGCACGTTCTTGGTCAACTGAGTTTACATGCATGCACTTACACAGTACATTGACCACTGAAGAGCAAAGTGGACGCAGAAGTCAAACACAATCCTGTAGACAACCATGAGAAGATGGAAGATAACATATATAGATAAACACAAGCTTCCATTTAAGGTGCAAACGTGGTTAAGGTTCTATATTTCCCATTTACCAATGCTATGTAATTTACTTATTTGCCCCTTTGTGTGGGAAAGGTGGGATTAGTTGAGTTTAATAGAAAATCTGGCCTTTTGATTAAGTGTTATTGGAGCAGCAGTATCCAGTTGCAGCCCTGCAGGCCTCTAGCCAATTGCACCAGCTGAATATATGCTCCATCATAGCCTAGTTTAAACATAAATTGCCCCGTACATTCACATTTGTGAGCTGCTAACATTTAAATGGTTGCACAAGGCAGTGTGGTGACCCACCGCTGGCTGATGCTGGACTCGTGAGTTCATGAGGATGATCCAGGTGGATCATGGGAAGCTTGCCCTCAGGAAAAGGGACTTTTTAATGTTGTTGTTTATTAATCTGAAGTGTATATATGTGAAGCAGGATGATGCATGTGGCTAGTAGTGACTTCCCCTGTGAGTTCTGCATTGTTTATGTGCCTTTCTGTACTAGTGTTTAATGAAAAGTACTTCTCATGGGGGAACCATGGTCTTCTCTGTGTCTTACTCCATGCCTTTGCTACAATAGTTCAATGTAGCCTTAATTTAAGGCTTAATATTTGCACCTGTTTAACATGTTCTTTTGGGAACCTGAAGTGGTTCTTCTATAGCATTGCACTGAAAATGGTAGATGTTGTTCATTCAGTGTCTCACAATACATGACCGTTCACTGGACCCAATCATGGCTCTCATGAATGTTATTCCTGACTTTGTTCCCTGTTTTTTCTAATATCATTAATTTCACTAAGGGCTGCAATGCATATCTGCTCAATTCATCTATGCTTCCATGCCTATTTACATTCTGTCTATTAGACCGTTCGAGCTATTCATCTGCCAACTGTGTTTATCCAAATCATCTATCTAAGTGTCTGACCATGTGTTACTGCTTTGCACAGTCCCTGAGCCACTGCCCTTTCAATACAAAACAATCTCTATATGGTGCTCCTTCATATAATTCCAATTTTTCACATGAGCTGGTTCCCATTTTGCTCTAACGGGATTATTTCTTTCCATGGATCTGTGCAAGCATAGCGGGTATATAGTAGGAGACATAGTGAGGTGAAAGAAGGAGAAGTGGAGTGTATGTAGCATGTGTGTGTTTTGGGGGTGTACATAGAGGGTCAAGTTGTATCAAGAGGTAAAATGTTAGCAATGGTGCAACAGCAATGCCACACATGAGGATTCAAATGTATCTTCGTATTCGTCCGTTATTCATTCATTAAACACACATTGTGGTGCCGTACTCAACTAAAGAAAGCGTGGATAGTTGCAGTCATGATTAGGCTTTTTCAGAGTGTATTATTCAGAGCTAAAAAGCTATGTTAAGGGTATCCATATTATTGACTCAAAGGGGAAGCAGCATTAGTAGCAGTCACGCATCTCATCTCAGCAGCTCTTTAAGACACACAAAGCCTGTTCAATGCAGCAGTGCAATTGTTGCTTCTGTTGAATTGTAGCTCCATGGGTAAAGTGAGTCTGCGGAGAGGATAGCCACCAGTGCAGAGGGTAGCCTCGCTTACTGAGCAACATTCCACTGTAATCCCTTCTCCAAGTTGACAATCTATTCACTCAATGTTGTTTAGTTTCATTTAAAAACGTCATGGTTACATCTTTGAGTTAATTCTCTGTGTTACTCCTCCTGCTCTGAGGATCAGAGATTCAGTTCAGGGCTACCTTAAATGCAGTTCCACTTTAAATTCAAGAAAACCGAGGCTTAAACAGAGAAAGACCAGGATGGAACAAGACAGGATGTTACAGTTGATGTTTGACCTGTGACTAGTTGAATATGGCATAAATTAAATGAAGATAATAATAAAACTAGAAAAGGAAAGTTTGTGAACGAACTTTAAGTTGGCTTGAAAAAGCCAGCTATAATTGCGTTAAAATGTTTAAATGGTGGAAGACTGCTGATGGTTGTTAACGTGTTGCTTAAATGTTGCCAGGTTGTTGTTACAGTATCCAAGGTGCTTGGCGATTTGTTGCACCTTAAATTCAGTGCTACCTTAAATGTAGTTCCACCTTTGTTGATGTTTGATATGTGACTAGTTGAATATGGCATACATTAAATTAAGATAATCATACAACTAGAAAGGGAAAGTGGCAGAAGCGCACTCTTCAGGTATGGGACCTACGATCCTGCAAAGTTTTGTGGTTCTAGCTTGAAAACTGCGGGACGAGAAACATTTAGTTTTTTGAGCATAGAATAATAATAAGAAGAAGATTGCGAATAACAGTAAGTTGGCTTTTTCAAGCCAACTTAATAAGATACAAATTGAGCTGCGTCTGGTAAAAACATGCTCTTTATACCTATAGTGAGCCAAGATTCATCCAGGATTTTATAGTGTTGATCTGTGGTGAGCCATGATAACGCACTTGTAGAGATGACACTCTCTGGGGGGCGTGCAAACATGCATTTAATCAAAGGTTATATGTCAAGACAGCCAGGGTCCTTTATTAAAATGTTACATTTGGATGCTCAGAACAAGAGTGCGTTTTATCCACTTTCTGTAGGTGCTTTCAGTACAGTTAGTATGAGCCATTCTGCAGTGCAGGGTTTCTGTATGTTGCTGCTTCAGCAGAACTATGACATATTAGCACTGTAATAAATATACTTTGTAACTTCAAGTTTGTTTGTTTTTTTCGCATTATTCGAAAACACCAGCTGCCCTTTAAATAGTGTTAACATTTCATAGTGAATGTATCAAAAGAAATGCTTGAAAAGCAAATCTTTCAAGTTTTTTGTTACATTATCAGATAAGAATGTTTAGAACGTTCACGTTTTTCCTTCTCCTTTAAACTTACTGCAGAGAATTTCTTGAGACAGTGACAATATATATATATATATATATATATATATATATATATATATATATATATATATATATATATATATATATAGCAAATATACATATTTCTCACCTAAATGCAAGGTGAGAAATACAGGGGTATTTAAGTGATGAAGTGGTTCTTCAGATTGACAGAGAATGTGTTGTATATGGTTCTATATAGAACCTTTTTAAAAAGAGTTCTATGCAGCACCAAAAATGGTTCTTCTACTGTTGCAAGCTTGACATCATAACAATAAAAGAACACTTTTTGGTGCTTTATAGAACAATTTTCAAAAACGTTCTATATAGAACTACATACAACACAGTCTTTATCAACCTGAAGAACATTTTCATCATGCAAAGAAACATTTAATCTTGCAACAGGTTCTTTGAGTGTTCATGGTTCTACATAGAACCATTTTCTTTACTAAAGAACACTTGAAGAACCTTATTTTGAAGAGTGTATGTCAACCTCGTGACAATGGAAGAGCTCTGTTTGGTGCTGTATAGAGCCCTTTTCAAAAAGGTTCTATACAGAACCATACACAACACATTCTCCATCAACCTGAAGAACCATTTCACCATGCAAGAAATCATTATAAATGGCTCTGTGGATGTTCATGGTTCTTTACTAAAGAACCCTTGAAGAATCATCTTTTTTAGAGTGTATGTCAAGCTTGTAACAATGGAAGAACCCTTTTTGGTGCTGAACAGAACCCTTTTCAAAATGGTTCTAGATAGATCCACATACAACACATTGTCCAATAACCTGAAGAACCATTTTACCATGCAAAAAAATCATTTAAGCAAGCAAATGGTTCTTGGGTGTTCATGGTTCTATAAAGAACCATTTTCTTCACGAAAGAATCCATGAAGAACCATCTTTTTTACAAGTGTATGTCAAGCATGTAACAATGAAAGAGCCATTTTTGGTGCTGCATAGAACCCTTTTCAAAAAGGTTCTATATAGAACCATTTACAACACACTCTCCACCAACCTGAAGAACCATTTTACCATGCAAAGAATCATTTAATCATGCAAAGGGTTAGTATTTTCTTTACTAAAGAACCCTTAAAGAACCATCTTTTTCAAGACTGTATGTCAAGCTTGCAACGATGAAAGAACCCTTCTTGGTGCTGTATAGAGCCCCTTTTAAAAAGATTCTAGAACCACATATAACACTTTCTCCACCAACCTGAGGAACCATTTCACCATGTAAATGGTTCTTTGAGTGCTCATGGTTCTATATAGAACCATTGTCTTTAATGGATGGAAACGGTTAACACACTGACAGACGTTAAACTAACAGAATATTGTTTATTGTTTACATGTGCTGTGTTTTCTCACTGCTCAGACAACCTTTTGCACAGTACTGTATGTGTGAGGATCTGAATATCATTGTCAACCCGCAGCACCTGTATACATGCGCAGGACTGTTGATTTATACACATGATAAATTGTTGCCTCTTCAGACTGAAATCTCATTGAGGTCTGTTACAGAATTGCCTCCTTACCCTTGGCCTTGAGGGAAGGATTGCCCAGTGTGCTAACAATAGCACCGAAGCGGCGGAGAGAGGTTTAAATGCCCTTGGGGATGTTTTCAGGAGCCTACAGGTCGTTCTAACAGCATTGCTCCCCCCAGGCCTGATTATTTCAGCAAGTGATCAGAGACACCAGCTTCACAGCACAGCTGTGCCGGACCTTTAAAGAGTCCAGGGTGGAGGATATCCAAGAAGGCCCCTAAGCCATTTAATGCCCCCTCACATCCTTCTCGTGTCAACCCAGCCTGTTGTTTGTGAAGCAAATATCAAAGCAGACGCCTAGAGAGCAGGAGTAATGCGGGGAGAGGGCAGTACGATTGTTTATACATTTGGGTCCAGCTAGCATGGGTTTACACATTCAAAAGGCCAATATACATGCCAAGTGCACATTAAAATGACTGTCGGCAAACACAGATTTGCTCCAGCTGACCTTGTCAAGCACTTGTGAGGCAAACACAGTGTACAAAAGTGAAAGTTGGAGTTCATATTTATGAACAGAGCTGAAAAAGGGCCCTTTTCAGCTCTGTTCATAAATATGAACTCCAATTTGTTCCACAGAGAGCAGAGGCTGGAACTGCTGTCCTCTGTTGTCTAATGAGGACAAACAGTAAAGGCAGATTCCTGTGACAGATAGAGACTTGGAAAATATGTACCAAAACCAGTGAAAATTTACTCTAAAATGACCACTTTCTTTATACCATAGAATTAAACAGGCTGCTTTTGTTTCTGTGCCTTTAAGACTGATATATTGTTGCTGTCCAAATAAAACCATGTATCTCTATTTTTGTCGAGTTTTATTTTTCTACATCATTTCAACACACCAGCTGTCCTTTAGGTCATGTGAAAATTTCATGATGAATGGACCAATAGAAATACTCTAAAACCTCTTTACATTAACTTACATTGAAAGTTAAGACTGTTTTTGCCTTCTCCTGTAAAATTACTGTTTTGGAGTTTTTCTTTGGACAGTGATGATATGCAAATGAATTCTGCTCTGATTGGCTGCCCTGTATTGTTCCTCACTCAAAAAGCAGTTCAGGCTGAAATGTGCAGTAACACCACTCCTTATCGCTTCATTGTGCTGGATAGGCCCAACTGCTTTAGGCTGAATGGGTAATCACACACAAATATGACCAAAAACGTTTTTTTTTGTTTTTTTTTGACAATCTGGCCCCTACCTGGCTACCTTTTTTGGTGGTCAGGGATATTTTTACATGAGGACTGTGTAGCACCACAGTGGCAGCATACAAACCGCAGTGTTGGGTCTAGAAAAAACCTCTTGAATTAAAGGTTTCTGATTAGTATTATAGCCTAATGTAAAGTTAAACTGCCATTTATAAGTAACTGTGCTGATCTGCACTGGTTGCATAAAGGCTACAAGTTGCCAAACAATGCATTTTCCAAATGTGCTGCATCCAGCTATGGCATGATATGGGGTTACAGCCTATTGCTGAAAATAGAGTATTTAATGCAGCCCTATATAGTCATAAAAACAAAACTATAGTAAGATTGTGCACAAATTAACATGAACATAGGTTGAACATACCACTGCCAACAATGACACGGCTGACTTTTTTGTGTTTGGCTTTGGCGTCCTCTACTCTACAAGACATGATAACTTGGGTTATCATGTCTTACTTTACAGATCCAGGCGCATCTTTGGAATGTCTGAAACTTCAAATTCAATGTACATTCAGGAACACTACCTAGCTGGTGTAAAAGTTTGCCCAAGGTAATGGTAAATAGTTAAGCAGTGATTGGAGGATAAGTGAAGCTGACTTTCAGAAAAGATGTGGAGAGCACCAGGATTGTGATCGGCCATAACACAATGACAAGGCCTAAAAAAAAGTTCTTTTTTTTTTTTTTTGCTTAAATTAATGAAGCATATTTTTCCTTTAAAAAAGCAAGAAAGATTCAATTTTCCATGATGTGAACACTTTGAATCAGAACTTTGGCTGGCGTTAGATCTGGTGACAGTCTGGTGAATATATTCCTCATTAAATACTTTCTTTACTGAGTGGGAAATGCAAGATCTTCAAAGAGGGAAGAGGAGCACAGCAGCTCCAGCTCAGTTGCCTGACCCGGACTTGAACCACCTCTTTGAATCAACGGGGATCTCAGGGGACAGTGCGCCAGACTCGTTTCGAGCTAACAACTTCATGATGTGATAATAATTCTCCCTCACAGGGTGCGAGATGTCACCCCTGGAATTTTATTGAATGACAAACGATCCTAATTCTGGTCGAGCCATCGCGCCATGCAGAGAAACGACGGCACTTCAATAAGGCCGTTCAGTCCATATTGCACAGAAATACTCCTCGGCCTTGTGGCCAAATGAGATCGAACACTGCCTCATCAATAAAGACTCTAAGTGGAATGATGTCCATATATAGAATAAAAATGGCCATTCGGTGGTGCGTCTGGCTTTGGACAAGTACGCAGTGTGAAATTTTCTGTCTACTTTGTGTTCTCGCTTTCTTCTTTTTCATTCCTTGATGCAATTAAAACAAAGAACCAAATAAAAATAGCTCTCCAGCTCCACTTCAACCCCACTTCTCCCACCGGACTAAACAAGAAAGCAGAAGAGAGAAGGCGAAGGGGACTTTGACTCTTCAAAGGCTTTTTTTATCATTATTTTGAGTTAACGGACATGAAAAGAGTAAAGACTGATTAAAAACATTCAATGTCAGCTCAAAACACACAAACATGATCTCCTTCATCATTAATTTAAAAGAACAAGATCTTTCTCTTATGCATTATCAGAGGATCCTGATCCGGATTTTCAAACAGACGTGTCCAGGCATGTTCTGAAAGCTCAAGGACGGATGAAGTGTCCATGAAGAACCTGGAAAAAGAAGCTGCTTTCTTCTCCTAGCTGATGGGTAAGAAAAGCACTTGGAAAGAAGAAAGTGGCCTGCATCAGTGCCATCAGCAGACACTCGTTGGTCTACTGAAGAAAGGAGCATTGAATCAAAGTGAGAGCAAATGTGAAGGCATCAAGCGAAGGCAGAAGAAAGGCTTTCAAAGCTCTCAACATTGGTTACCACCAAACATGGAACAAAATAAATACACATGAGTAACAAAATCAGTCGATTGGTCACCATTGCCTGGGAGAATGCTTCAATTACTGGGCTAGATGGGTGAACCTCAACAGACATTAGTGGGTCACGTAACTATAGGAAGGTGCAGCGAGTCTGAGTGCCAGTAAATTTGAGGACACATTTACTGGCAGGGTTTCAAAGCTCTCAGCATGGTTTCCCCCATGTTCTTTAACACATACTCAGCACGATTTCTAAGAATGAACCAGCTGCACACAAGCAATGAAATAAGGTGCTTGGTCACCACTGCCTAATTCTGGGCAAGCCCTCCCCAGATAGCAAGATTTCTTTGATTCAACATTGAGAAATTGAATAAAAACACTGATTCAGGATCAGTTTTGAAATATCTATGGCAATATTGGTGTTTGGTTAGTTGTTTTTCAACACTGACAAGTGGCTGTCAATGTTAATATTTGATTGCTTGATTCAATGTAGACATTTTGAGTGTTTTTTACTGTTACAAAAAAGTGTTTGTTCAATATTAGTATGTTGTATATGGTTAGCTGATTCAATATTTAAAATATATTCAGTTTACATTCATTTAAATTAGGTTAATTTTTTAAAAAGTGAAAAGTAGGCTATGTATTAAACTCTTCTGAGAAACAAACCTTTTTAATGGGCAAAAATTAGAAATGTCTCTTGTACATTAGCTTACCATATAATGTAGTTTGAGGTTCTAGTATTATCATTTAAAAACACTAACTAAGCAACTGCTGGGAGGCCCTGCAACTATTGGCATCACAGGTTGTTGGAATATGTGCCTAACAACACAACTTATAACTGTGTAGAAAGGGCAAGAAGGTCGTAACAGATAGCATAGTTGATAATGCCATTTCCCTGCATACAGTACACTGGAGGGTAAGTCTCCAAGTGCTGCAACAAGTTGTTGATTTAGAGTATTTGATAAATTTTGCAAACACTGAAACATGTAAACATGTAACATTAATACTAAGGCCTTGTTCAGACTGCCAGCCCAAATCTGATTTTTGACATATCCAGATTGTGTCCAGATTTTTGATAGTCTGGACAGTAAAAAAACACATGAAATCCAGTTTTTGCTAATCAGATCCAAACCACATTTGGAGGTGTTTTGAAATACGATTCAGATTTTTACAGATGCATCTCAGTTTGGACGCTCTGGACACTCAAATTGGATTTCAAAGTGTCTTTTGCGTCACTTGTGTCACAACATGACAAAGAGCACCAAAGACTCATGCTTATGCCAGAGAATTTTGAAGAGTCTGGAGAGCGAGATGATGCACCTCCATCTCTCCTGCATCCACGTTTGAAATCTGCATCACCAGCATAGCTACGTAGTTACTGTGATGTCTGGATGCACAAATTCAATCTGATCACATGCAAATAACAGTGCGGACTGTCATCTCAAAAGATCTGATGTGAGAATCAAATCCGATTTGTCCGCAGTCTGAACACAGCCTAAGACATTAAATCACCAGTGAGTGCTGTTAAATAGACATTCACTGTTCAATGTGGTTAATTTTCAGCCCTTTCAGCCAATATTGTGTAGAAAAACTGAAAAAGATGGATAAGAAAAGCTCTCGGAAATAGGAAAATGTCATCATCTGTAGTGGATCCTGTTACTGTACCAAGGAGCAGTGAATCAAAGTGCCAATAAAGGTGAAGACAGCAAGCGAAGGCTAAAGAAAGAAGGCTTTCGAAGCTGTCAACATAGCTCAAGTGAAATCAGGTGCTTGATCACTCCTGCCTTAGAGGATGCTATTTCTTCAGTTACTGGGCAAGAAACAAAAAAACTCTATAAAAAACCCTGATCCTAATATTGAAGCCTTCACATCATGTAGAGAAACAACTACATTTCAATAAGGCCTTTCAGTCCAACACGATTAGTGAGAACAAAGCTCCAATTTCTGGACTAGACAGGTGAACCTTACAGAGGAAAAACGAGTCTAAGGAGTACCAGTTCATCTAAGTAGGCTTTTCATCTACTATCAGTTCCATAAACAAGCCCCAGGCACTGAAACTCCAACCATAAAAGTTTGTAATGGACAATAGCTTTTACAACACCTTTGACCTTTATAAATTACTGCCTGTCAAGTCCAGCATTCGTCTGAACTACCAAAAGGCCAAAAAAGACACCGGAACAGTGTAGAAAAGAGCAAATTCTGTTGAGTTTGGAGCCCCGCAGTGTTAAATCTGGATCAGTCACCGTCCTCCTTTAGAAGGAACCTAGTTTATATCCTCATCGAGCGCAACAAAGACTCAGTAGAGCTAATTATGGGATATGACAGCTTTGTAAATACATCTAATGAGAGCAAAATAGAGAGAGAGTGCGTATGAAGGCGGCTTAACTCGATGGCAGTTCTTAGCAGGGGGCACCGGCTGCCAAGGCTGCAGCTCCTTAAGGGGGTGAAAACAAAAATTGTTCACTCTCTCTCTCTCTCTCTCTCTCTCTCTCTCTCTCTCATTTGAAACCTCACCTCCAAAATACACCCCTCTCTGCTCTGTGTATTATCGCATTTATTTATTTCTTTTTCTCGGTCCATTAAAAATTGGCCAGCCCGAGAGAGCGCAGCGCTTTTTTAAAGGACAAATGAAATGAGTCAGAGCAAAACTGACGGATGGAAGATGGGTGGTTATTTGTATAATATGTTTGATGGTGCTATTAAAAGTGTAGTGAGTCAGAGAGCAACGCTTTTCCTGTATCTTTTAAAGCTACCAAAATAAAACAGTCTACCATTACATCCCTCTCTCAAACTTCTGGCTTGGTGTGTGATAAACTTCATGACTGCCAAACTCTATATACTGTCCTAACCTGTTAGGCCGTAAACCTGCCTTACATTTATACTGCACTTATGTTCTCATATCAAACCTCCTGTATATCTCTGACACAGCAGTCCACTGGGTTTTGACACTTAAGGCATCACTCAGCGGTTTATCTCGCAGGTCTTTTCACAGAGCTCAGTGCCACTGTAACTTTCAGAGGAATTTCAGTTTTGCCATTTTGTAGTTCTTCTTATTTGTTTCTTATCTGTTTCATTTTCTCAGTAACAGCTTCTTAATCAAAGGCGGATCCAGAGGGGTGGCCAGAGGTGGCCAGTGTCACCCTAGCATGAAGTATGGCCACCCTAGTAATGACAAATGAGGCCGTTAGCCATCATAAATGCCAATCCGATTAAATACATTTCAATTACAGATTAAAGCTGAGGTGTTTATATCCGATCTACTCAATAATGTGATAGAAAACCTCCATTTACATGCACACTACAAGGAATCCGATCCAAAGTTATGCGCATGCGTAGAGAACCACTTTGTGTAATCATTTCCATGACAACGAGCATCACGTGAGTCCGGTCAGAGTGAGACGAGCAGCAGTGAGCAGTGCTTATGTTTTTAACTGCTTTAAAATGGTGTCAGACTCGTACAGAAATGTACTTCACATGTACTTATTAAAGTAGGGCGAGAGGAAGACGTCCTGTTCTGAGACACATAAGCTGGACGTCCGTCCCACCGCCGTCTTTTAAAGATCAAAGCATAAACTTTGTCTCCTCTGCAGACCAGTTTCTGCTCCGCCATGTTGAACATTAGAAACGTTAACTATGGCGTGATGCACATGATCAGAACATACTTAAACTTTCCGATTGGGAATGTAATCAGATATAAGTCTTTACGTGATTATTATTCTTCTATTTAACAGATTATTTACAGGATTACCCACTGGTTCAATAGGATAGGAATTGTATTCCGAAAAGCTTTAATCGGACTAGTCTATTCAGATTGAAGTGTATACAAGGGCGTCTTCTATTCCGATTGAGCTATTAGTCCGATTGTTAACGGATTATTAGGCCGCTTGTAAACGTGGCTAATGAAGCAGGTGTAAAAAAACCCTGTATGTGAATTGTTATGTTTTAAAATCTGCCATGAGGGGAGTTTTTAGTTCTAACAGTCTGATGCATTTAGCATATCTTGCTGTGATAGGCTAAGTTTGCTGAGCTAACAGGCTAACAGGGATGGGAAGCAATGGGAAGATGAGTTAACTAGCAAAAAGTAGTCTGTTGTAATAATTTATAATGCTAACTAGTTACCTTTTCAGCTGAATTCATGCATGTGTTGTAGGCTAGATTCCACCTGTGGAATAAGTTCATGCTAAAGCTAGGTCAAACCACTGCGCTAGATCACCACTGCATAATTATGGGCTGGTAGAATATGTGCCTAACAACACAACTTATAACTGTGTAGAAGGGGCAAGAAGGCCTTAACAGATAGCATAACTAATAATACTATTATGCATACAGTACAATGATTAGTTTTATCTAGAGCCAACATTAAATTGTGCAATTACAGTCGTAAGCAAAAGTTTGAACACCCCTGGTAAAGTGACAAGATTTGTTGATTTTCTAAGTGAAAATAAATTAACACATTAACACTCCCCCCATTTCAGCAAATAAACAGTAACTGTGCATTGAAATGTGCAGAAGTGTGTTCTCTGTAGAGGATGTGTTACTTATTTCCAACAAAACATGTCATTTGACCTTTTGCATATGACTGTATGTAAAAATGAATTTTAAATTGTTGTATCATTCATTGTACCATTATATAACACTTCATAATTGCTGTATAATGATGTACAATAAGGTTAATTAAAAATACAAAGCTTACGTATCACCAGGTAATTTATAATGACAGATTTTGATGATAATTTCAACGTTTTTTTACAGAAAAAGGTGATTACTTATCTAATATGAAATATTATAATGCATACATGATATTCACAGCTATACTGTACTATACTATCACTATGACCTGTTTAGTAATAAAACAGCAGCATGAAACATCGCATTATGGTATTACGTAAACTGTTTTCTATGCTTTTAATTGGTGTACTGCTTCAATAAAACATATAGTAATTTCCTAAAAAAGATTTCAGAAAGATATTGTGCAGCTTTGAAAAGTCCCGTTGCGATTTTCCTCTTTTCTTTTTCCCTATTTGTGTACAAATTGCCTAATTATAAGCTCGGCCTAAGTGTCATAACAAAATAAATGAGTACATGCCACCCACTTGTTTTAATTTTGCTGTTTTAATTTCCCGCTGTATCTGCAGGTGATATGAGTTATACGCCCTGCTGAAGAGAGAACACAGAAATAATTGATGACTGAGTAATTTATTCTGAACTAATTAAAAACGGCAAAGTGAATTCAAGCTGTGTTCATTTGGTGTATATATAGTGGTTTTGCTGCTCTACTCTTTTTTCTGTAATTCTTTTTTTTTTTTTTGAAAATGTGGTTGATTTAGTTTGCACTGCTTGTTATCACTTCATTCTTTAAGTGACAGGATGTGTTTAGAGCTGCCAAGTCAACAAAAAAAAACAACAGCTATTTCTGTGCAGAGCAGAGCAAGACAAACACTTTCTGCTAATACATGTTCTCCTACTGCAGGCAATTACAATTACATTATATACATTATATATAGATAGACTGGACTGGCCGCTATACTGTGGCCTGGGATTCGACGGTATGGTCAGTGTTGTTCAGGGCCATTTCCAGAAGGTGGCAGCAGCGGCTAATTTACCCTTACTCATCTGAGACCACTTGCCCTTTCCCTTGGCCTACGCACTGGTAATATACTAAAGCATTTGTGAAGCATTAGACTGCATGTCAATTGACTAATCAGGAAATTATGTTGCTTTATTCATAAGACGTGTTAGAAGGTGATAACTGTCAATATGTGTAAGATTAGAATGTGTTAATTATCATTAGGAGGAAGATTAGAATATGGTGTGCATTGCATTTACATTACACTGCATTAACAGTAATTCAAATTGTTGTACAACATAGTGATAGTTTTACATTCTGATGTGCACAACATCAACAGAGCTGTTAAAGAACCCTCATTATGGAAAAACAGATTTTTCTCACTCTTTTAAATGAGTTTCATGCAAACATTGTTAAACATGTTAAAGATACTGTTCACTCCTCCATCTGTACAGTTCATGTATTAAATATAATCTGCAAAAACCATTGTTTTTGTGATGTCACACACTGATTCTGTATATCTGATTATTTAACTTACAGCAGTTTAGCTAAAATCTGTTACAATTATTAGAAGTGTTTAAGCCTGGGCTGCTTTTTGAATGAGGCGCAACAAAGGGCAGCCGGTCAGAATGGAGAGTATTTACATATCGTCGCTATCAGAACAAAAGCTCATATTTTCAAAATGGCAACTTTACAGTAGAAGGAACAAACATTTTTAACTTGTAATGGAAGTGAATGCAACAAGATTTATTCATAGAAGCAATTTTGGACCACTTTTGTTGGTCTGTTCATCATGAAATTTTAACCCTATGCTAAGGTCAACTGGAGATTTCATAGTATGCAAAAACATAAAACCACACCAATGTTACAAAGGAAGCTCCCTTCATTTGCATATTATTTTAGGCTTATAGTTTTAGATACAGTTCCCAACAGCAATACATCTTGCATTCTGTCACCCTCTAGTAGAAACCTCAGTGTAAACATTGAGTGGTTTAGCCTGGTCATGGTCTGGAAGAAGAATGAGAATTTCGTTTTTGATTCAAATAAAGATGCTGCCAAAAAACACTCAAATCAGGCTTTCGCAAACAAGCCAACAAAAAAAAGAACAGCAAAAACAAAAAAGACAGTATGTTATCCAGTTTTCAGAGGTAACGTTGGTTATCAAGATATACTAGAGCTATTAACAGAAATTATGCTATAGTAACTGCAGTTTTCAAATAGAAATAATGCAATAGAGCTGTCTAAACATAAACATGTCCTACTGCAAATGTAGCCTTTATCAGGTTTTTCCCTGATAAATCAACACTGCAGTGTACCCTCTGTTTTTGTTTGACATGATCTCTCAACCACTGAGATGTAAAAATTTAACTTAAAAGTGAAAATGAAGTAAAAAGTGGCCCAGTATCTGCTGTGGATGCTAAGGCTCTTCTGTATCCTCCCTTTCTATCTTTCAGCTTGAGCAAAGTACAAACTAAAAGCAGAATATATCAGTTATTCCACCAGTGAATTTCATGATATACAGCTGGATAAACATGTATGTTTGTGGTGATTTCAGTGAGTTTCAAATAATGTCCCTGTCCCACTACTCAAAAAGGGTGACTGCCAAGATCCAGCGCTTTAAAGAAGCACATGTTTTGACCAGCTGCATACAGTATATTGATATTGATATTTTGGAGCTATTTTCATCAACATATTATGATTTTATGTGTGTACAACTGTTCAAAGCTGTGTTTGCAAGTCATGAACTGGCTAGTGTTTTTAAGTTCTGCTCAAAATTAGCTAACATTGTCACCAAAAACATTACTACACCCTTGGTTCTTCAAGGGTTCTTTAGTAAAGAAACTTGTTCTATATAGAACCATTAACTCTCAAAGAGCCATTTGCATGATTTAATAGTGAGTTCTTCAGATTGATGGACAATGTGCTGTATATGGTTCTATATAGAACCAAAAATAGTTTTATTGTTGCAATGTCAAGCCTTCTACAACAGAAGAATGCTTTTTGGTGCTATATAGAATGATTTTCAAAAAACACATATACAACACATTCTCCATCAATCTGAAGAACAATTTCACCACAAAAAGAACTGTTTAAGCTTGAAAATGGTTCTTTGGGTGTTAATGGTTCTATAAGAACCATCTTTTCTAAGACGGTACTGAAACATTTGATAAAGTTTTGGTAGTGTTATGATTTTATTTATTAACAAAATAAAAAGTAGAATAAATTTTGGCAAGTTTTAACATTGTGACAGGTTCTGCTAAGACAAATGAGGTGAAGCAAGATGCCTGTGCATTAAATTTTCAGGAGGCCCAGAATTCCAACTAGCACCTCTGATTTAAGATATTATATTGTATTGGTATCAGAAAAGAAAACATGCTATTGTACAATATCTATTCAAGATTTTCCAGAAGCTAAGTGACCAGCCATGCAGTTATCAAGTACTACATTATTTACAAATGTAACAAGTTGCTCAAGGCTGAGACAAAGATAAGATTGTTACCCAACAGAACTGAGAAGAAAAGTGTAGCCTTCAGCAATGATTCACCTTGTATAGGACAGTGGGATCTACATATGCTTAACCAACTAGAGGCGTCTTCTTATTAAACTTTACATGACCATAATCAATAATGACAAAGGGGTTGTTAGCATAGGGGGGTCTGGAGATGTTAAATGGGACTGTTGTGGAATAAGTGCTTAATCTTTCCTCTGCTCTTCAGGGAAGAGGATAATGAGAGAAATGCCCCGTAGAACATTTTCTCCTCATTGTTGCATGGTAGCTTCATAAGCCTGAGGTCAGGGACAATGGCCCTGTTCGCTTGTTTCACTTGGATCAAGTCCTCTGAGCTTGCCCGAGCTTTCGGAACATCTGAAGAGCTAAGCACTCTGTACTGTCATCATCATCCTGGGCCACTTGCCCAAGCAGTGGCAGCTGGTACCTTCCACAGCCCAATTCCCCTGAGAAGGGCACCATTCCCAGCATGACCAAGCTCCAGCCCTGCTCCTGACCATTCTTAGCCCAAGAGAAGAATCTAAGGGGGCTTCTGCGCAACTCCCCAGCGTTATGATAATCATGGATGAACACTGACACCAAACCCCCGTGTGACTCTGGATCCCCGGCTGTCACCCTGAGGCCATCCTACCACACACTGTCCCTAAGGCTTCTTCCACTGTCACTACCAATTAGCATAATCTGGCCATGGTGGCTAAGTCCTTAAGGGAGCCCAGGCTAGCAACAGATGGCTGCACTTGGGTCTGTTCTGCTCTGCTGTAGCCATAGCTGCTCTGCTAACTCTTGACTTGTCCTTTCTCTCCTTCTCTCCCTTGCCTCTTTGTGTTCAAATCTATTTTGTGCAACTTGTTTACACAATGGATTACTTGGAATGACCTGCTTTTTAAACGTCCCCCATTCCAAGCAAGGTGGACCCCTCCTAGCAAGTCCTGGTCATGGTGTTGCAGTAAATATCTACCCCTAGCGTCCCGCTGGAATACCCTGCTGCTGACAAGGTGCCAGGGGCAGAGAGAAGAATCCTTTTTCCCGTTGGTTAACCCCCCTCCCTCTTGGACGGAGCCAGGCTGAACGCAGAGCTAAGCTGGGAGCGCCTCGTCCTGGAGCAGCGTGGGGGAGACACAGGGGAAACTCTAGGGAACTCTGAGAGCCAACTGCGAAGCACCTGACCCAACCCAAGCTCTCAAGTCAGCCAGCCTCAGCATGGGGGCTTCTTATGGCAAGAAAGTAAGTGAGCGTCTCGTTTAAAGAGCTACGTTTGCTGACAGCGTCAGAAGATAGTTGAGCGCATGGCCTGTTTGTATGAGCAAGATGTAAACACTAAAGGTGACTTCTTGTTATGTTTACAGCTCCGTGCAAACAGAACGCTTTAATGCATTCTAATTGTGAATTCATGAACTATCATTGCTGCATTATTTCATTGAATAATTGATCATGAAATATCCATGTTTACCTTTAAAATTATGCATTTGATTAGGAAAATATTTCACACCGAGTTAATAATAAGTATAAACCAGGAATCTTTAGTTTTGGTTGGCATTGTTAAGCTTGCAGTCCTTATCAGCAATGATTTTTACATTTATAACTAACAACTAATGGCACAGGCAAGGTCAAGGTCCTTGCTTTTTTATTTTGTATCACATTCCCAGTTCTGCCAACTCAATTTCAACAGCACCAGCCAAAGCTCTCTCACTCCCGATTCCATGCATGCTCAAGGTTTTTGATTAACCCGAGCTCCCATTGTCAGCCACCACATCCAGCAGAGTACGCAAGTGGCTACATTCACAAATATTTGAGCAATGGGGTGGGCCGCGCCTGTGTGGAGGGTGTGGAAGAGGGGGTGTGGTGGGCTTGGAGTTTGATTCAGAGCTAAGGGCTGCTGGTGACAGCTGACAGCTGCTCTGGAGAGGGTCACTGTGGGATTAAGGGACACGCGAGAGGCTTCTTGTTACCTGGAGGAATTAGATCACATTTGACTGTACAGCCAGCTTTAACTGCAGGAAAACATGTTTATTATGTAACATATTAAGAACTGTAGATTAAAGCCAATGAGTACTCTGCCCTTTCTAGTTTTTCTAGGAGTCAAATAGAGTTACATGTAGAATAATCCTGGTTGTGAGGCCCAAACGCACTGGTGCATTGCTTTCAACAAATGGTGTAACCACTAAACCATAGCAGCACTGATATTCTCTTACACATTCCTCCTGGACTAGAGGCTGTTCCAGGCCACTGCAAATGAGGCATCCTCTAAAAAAAACTTCACTCAGTCCAATGAAGTCCAGTGAAGGAGATGGACTTAATGGACAATGACTAACTGAGCATCTGAATAAATTGACTACATTCGCATTGCAATCCCTGGTTCCTATCACCACCACTGTACAGAAATCTGAGTCAGTAGGTTTATCTATAGTGAATCACTTCACATCCATAAACCACTAATTGACTCTGTTTACATCTCAGTGATTTAATTATGGAGAAAGTTTAATAAGAAGTTAAAATGTTGAGAAGTTTTACTTTGCAGAAATAGCTAAATTAAGAGCTGCAATCTGAAAGCTGATATAACATTAGCAGCATGAGAGTAAGAGGCTACAGTCATACAGAGGAGCTGGAACATGTAGCCATTGTTGCTGTCACTAAATAAAAATTAGAAACTGCTTTCACCTTTTCATGTTTAGGTTCATGTACACTTTACATTCACATGATAAAAATAATGTTATTGAATTACGGAAAGTCAAAAACACATTCTGATGAAGATTAATGTGACTGATCGTGATTAATAAAGCCTGAAAAGCTATACAAGGTACAAGGACACAGATATGAAACAGAAAGAATTTGCTGAAAGAGAGACAGAGAGAGAGACAGACAGAGAGAGAGAGAAAGAGAGAGAGAGCGAGAGAGAGAGAGAGAGAGAGAGAGAGAGAGAGAGAATAGTGCTTTGCTCTGCTCTGCTCTGGAGCTGAAATGTCAGCGTGTGTCAGTACTGTAATTTCATCCTCTCTGCGCCAGCTTCCGGGCAGCTTGGCATGAGCTGAATAACTCGAATACCCCTCACGGCACTGGCACAGTCCCCACTGCCCATGCTTCAATCACAGACTTCTAAAGAATAGCACAAGAAGCCATTCCGTCTAAACTTTCCATTCCCCCTATCTGCAATGGTTTCTCCTGTCTCTGAAGGGCAAAACCATCCACATTGAAGCTACAAGGTTTGCTTTGCTTGTATGTACTTATCATATATGATTTCATTACACTTTTGTCCAGCCATCGTCCCATTTCACGCCTAATTGAGTAGAGACATACCTGCAGATCTCTTTTGCAACCAGCATGGAAACTGGGAGTCTAATTCTATTCCAGGCCACAGTGAGCAGGCTGCATCCTCTGTGTTGCTGATTTTTAAAGCCATGGTCAAAAATTGTTGTGACTAACAGAGCAGTTTTATTCTTGGGTTTTTGAATTACACCTACTACAACAGGTTAAGGGTGGACAATACGATATTTTATGGTCATTGTGCTAAATTAGAACATTGCCCACATGTCGGCTGTAATTAGGCAGCAGCCCTAAATATATCGACAGCCCTTTTTAAATATCTATTTTTTTACTTACGATGTTAACAACTTTAGGCAAGATTCCACTAGATTGTTTTTCATAAACAAGCCACACAGTGTCATTGATCCAAAGCATCACTTTTTCCTGTAGCCATTTTTGTGACCTTAATCTTCATTTTATCTAAGTCCATAAGGTTTAACATTCACTGCTTCAATGCATTATTTGAGTATGAAATTAAGTAAACAAATGCCAGCCCAGTGCTTGTATTAGACCTGTGGGAAACACTGATCACACCACACCTTTGTAAGCATACCAAAAGCACTTCTAGATTGCTACAATGCTAAACAGCTGCATCTATTAAAGAAAATTGTATAAAGTCTATATAGTAACTGTATGATGCAGGGTAACAAGAAGCCCAATGCTCCTGTTCCTTGAAAACTTTTTAAATATTTAAATTTTATGCTAATTTTTATGCACAATTTTTTTATCATTTTTTTTACTACATTAGAAAACAATAAAATATAAATGATATGCACCATTACTTTCTTACAGGCCACATTTTATGTCTTATTTTTTCCCAATATACTAAATTCATTACATAAACCTCAAACATAAACAGCAATTTTGCATTTAAATGTCTTCTCTGTAGAGGATCTGTCAACATATTTTCACTTAGAAAATCAACAAATCAGCAAAACGTGCAATTTGACCAAGAGAACCCAAACTTTTTGACTGTATTACTCATGATGTTCGTTTTACATAGCAGACACTATTAGTTACAAAGAGCAAGATGAATTTAAAAATTGTAGTTCGAGGTTTGCAGCCTATTTTAAATGTGACTGCTATTTTGCTGGTGGATTTTGTCTGTTCTAGGGTCATAACCACTGGTAGGCATGGGTGAACCCTGGAGCTATCACTATATTATAGCCAATCAAATTATTTTGCTCTCGGCCAAGCTTCAACTTATAGTATTAATCCTTTAATCACTGCACAGCAACCATTGATATCCACCATTGCCTCAAGCCTTCAGTTTGTTTTTGGTGTACTAGTGTTTGAGCTTGAAGTTTCAGCTGCAGTTAAAAGATGTAAAAGTGAGGTTCCCATAAAGTATGTCATTTTCTACCCATTCAAAGCCAAAAAATGCCAGTTTCACTGCAAAGGCTGAAATCAAAGGTAACTTCAATTAATCAAAAGTAAGACATAAACATACCTGCCAATATGTTTTTAGTATTGATGACTATGTTTAGGTTTTCATGTATAAGTCTCTCCCTGTGCCAGTATGCTTTAGCCTAGGATGATGAAGTTTGGGTTATGAAGTTTGTTGTGTTGTTTTGTACATCTCAGCTCTCTGACATTAATTTAACATTAGTTATGTCATGTTCATTGGGCAAACATGCCTTTGGCAAGCAGGCGCATGCTTTACAGTCTTTGTAGTGAAAGCTGCTGCAGTGTTTTTTGTGTTTATGTCAATCCAGCATTTTGATTGATTGCCAGAGTACAGTGATATCACAACAAGACAGAAGCATTGGATGAAGTAGGCTGATAATTGCAGGATTAGCCGTCAGGATTAGGCTACAGCCTGATGTATTGACAGTTTAGAATATTATCGCATTTGGAAGTTGTATCTACCAAACTGGCCTCCCACTTTTTCCACAGGCCTACTCAAAAATGTATTGCTGCCTATGCCACTGGTCGGTTCCGATCTCTTCACACACCTCAGGGAAACTAAGTGTTGTAATACCTATCATGTTTCATGAAGAATGATCTGTATATTATGTTTGTGCCGTATTGCCTGCCCCTAACTATAGCTACAGTCACAAGCTTTGTGTTAGAAAACTATGTTAGTCCTGGAGTGGCTGTTTTGTGGGTTTGTGCTCCAGCCAGGAGGTACCCTGTTTACACTGATTTGGGACCAGAATGCTGCATTCCAGGCTTAACCTGAAGCAGTTGCTCTTAGCTCAGTACAAAGATAGGAAAGTTATATATAAAAAAATCAGTCAGCACAACGGTAGCATGTGACTGACCTACTGCTGTACTTGACGTCAAGTCGAGTCAAATCCTGTTGCGCCAAAGACCTACTGCACTGAGGCAGATTAGGCCAATCAGAGAAAATCCTTTGTGAATTATCCAACGGACAAGCTAAAAATAATCACTTTGCCTGGAAGGAATTTAACTCTGCAGGAGCAAGTGTTTACATCCTAAACTGACAGACAGTTGTTTGTTGGCCCTTTTCTGTTCCAGATGACTCAACTCTTTCTGCATAGCATTTAAGAACAATTCTTGTTTAATAAGTAGGCGCTGCATAAATAAAACTTGGCTGTTTCATGTGTTTGCACCACAACATTGCATAAATCTCACCGTTCTGAACACCTCCTAGTCAACGTGTTATCATCTTTCAAAGCATGGGGGTGTATTTTCATTAAATATGTAGGTTTATACAAACAACTGATGGACAGATTGATTGAAAAATGCAGTACTGGACAAAATTCAGAGACTAGCCTTTTATTTATTTGCTTTCCAGTCAAAATGACATTATGTACAAGCATATTATTATAGAAGCCTCAAGAAAAAATGACTAAATTTTTTCACTATTTATTTTGTCCATGCTTTGCCTTTGTCCCAGCTTCCATTCAATTTGGCAGCCTTGTTTTCAGTTTTTCAAAGAAATCCGCAGGGATATTTTGCCACCCCTCCAAAGTTCAGTCTAAGAAGTTGGTTGCATTCTCACAATCCAAGTAATCTCACAAAATTAGTCTCATCAGTTCATTAAACCTCCACATCTCAGACCCAGTTTAAGCATTCTAGTGCAAATTGTTTTCAACTGTAGTTAGATGTAGTTGTAGTTAGTTGATATTTTACTTTGTAATGTAGTTTTTGTCTGATTTTCCTTTAATCGTGTTTCCTTCTTTTTTCCTAATAGTGTAAAATAAATGACTTGTCTCTAAAGGCTGCTTTGACATGAAATTAAGTCTAAACAAAAGGCTGGTCACTGACTATTGCACAGTACTGTAGGTAGTCCTGCTACAATATTTTCTGCAGTGTCTAATTTCCGTTCAGTTCAATGCAGTGTCATGCCTGGATAGGAGACGGAGCTGAGAGCAGTGAGAGTAGCTCAGATTTACACCGAGATGGGCCCACAGACCTGAACACGCAAGCGCCCAAGAGACAGGTAACCAGATCTGCCCGTAATGAGCTACAGGCTGACAAACAAACCACACTCTGATCACTGCCTCGGAGAAGAAATCTCTCTCTTTCTCCATTAGAGTAGAAAGCCGCTCTGAAACGGGAAGCAGCATTTAAGTCGGTTTTTGAGGCTCACATCACAAGGCAGACGATCATTTGAGCCTCTGGAATGTGGAGGTCAGAGAACTACGAAGGTTGAATTTGTGCCATTGTGTTCACAAATTGGAACGTTACTCAGTTTGACGTTCATTCAGTAACTGCTAGTTTCTAGCAGCGATTCAAACTTGAGTCGCACTCGAGCCGCATATTGACTTGACACATGACTCGACTCTGAATCATGCTTAACTGACTCGTGACTCAACTTGAACGTGCACTTAATTGTGTCATGACTCAGCCTGAACTTGCATTTAACTGACTCGTGACTCGACTCGGTTGTGTGCTTAACTGACTCAAGCCCCAACTCCAATTCCACTTAACTGACTCGTGATTCAAATCGAATGTGTACTTAACTGACTTGTGATCTGACTCAAACTCACGATTAACTGACTCGTGACTCAACTCAGACGTGTGCTTAACTGACTCGTAATGACTTGAACTCACATTTAACTGACTTGTGACTCAATTTTGGTGGGCACTTAATTGACTCATGACTCAGCTTGAACTCACGCTTGACTGACTCGTAACATGACTTGGATGTGTGCAAACTGTCTCAAGACTCAACTCCAACTTCACTTAACTGACTTGTGACTTGAATCGGATGTGTGCTTAACTGACTCACGACTCAACTCAGACATGTACTTAACTGACTTGTGACTTGACTCAAACTCACAATTAACTGACTCGTGACTTAACTCGGATGTGTGCTTAACTGACTCATGACTCATCTTGAACTTGTGCTTAACTGACTCGTGACTCAACTCCAACTTCACTTAACTGACTTGTGACTTGAATCGGATGTTTGCTTAACTGACTCATGACTCAACTCAGACGTGTACTTAACTGACTTGTGACTTGACTCAAACTCAAAATTAACTGACTCGTGACTTAACTCGGATGTGTGCTTAACTGACTCATGACTCATCTTGAACTTGTGCTTAACTGACTCGTGACTCAAGTCAGATGTCTGCTTAATTGACGCAATGCTCAACTGTGATTCTGCTTGACTGACTCGTGACTTAAATTGGATGTGTGTTTAACTGACTCATGACTTGACGCGAACTCACGCTTAACTGATTCCTGACTCAGCTTGAATGTGAGCCTAAGTGACTCACTACTCAACTCAGAGCTGGGCTTAACTGACTCATGACTTAATTTGTATGTGCTCTTAACTGACTTGTGACTCGACTAGGACACGCAATTAACAGACTGACAACTTGCCTTAGATGTGCCCCTAACTGACTTGGGACTCGATTCAGATGTGCACTTAACTTATTTGTGACTTGACTCAAACACGTGTTTAACTGAATTGCAACTTGACTCTGACTCACGCTTAAGTGACTTGACTCAATGACTCAGATGTGTGCTTAACTAACGTGTGACTCGACTTGGATGGGTGCATAGCTAAATCATCACTCGGCTCAATCTCGTGCTTAACTGCCTCATGACTAGGACTTACGTTAAACTGACTCGTGACTCAACTCAACAAATTTTGCTCTGAGCATTTCTCTTATTGTCCACTAGTTTATTGTGTTCTCACGCAAGTGATTTGTCAGGCACCTTTGTTCTTTTAGCTTCAAAGGTCGTTGAGTCTAAATATTCTAAATATTCAGGGCAGCCTTTATTTCCTGAAACTGCTGATTCATTCTAACGATTTGTGAAATGCATTATTAAATTCAACTCCATTTTCAGTTTATTAGCATTTAACATTACAAAAGTACAATATTTGAAACAAAATCTATTCTTTATAGTGACCCAATATAACACTTTAGTCACAAGCTAACATGTTTATTATAATTAGATACGATACAGTACGACAAACTGGGATAGAATTCTATATGTTTTATTTTTAGATCCCTAGCTAATGCTAATGCTAATGCTAAAGCCAATATCATGATAACGGTTAACAAATGATATATAATGCAAACCTAATACTAGTGCAGGGCACCATAGAAGGAAGACTTCATATTCAAATGCTTTCTAGCTGTAGTTCTGCACTGGAAATATGAATCTTAACCATAACAGTTAAAAATACTACTTTATGGAAATGCTATGACCTCACTGAAGTCAGTTTCAGGCTAGGAAATCAGCACATAATCCCAATGACCACTTTAATGAAGATCAGCTAAAGAAAAACTGAATTTGCCAGGGAAATATTACATGTGCATATTTACTTAATTCACAACAGACAAGGCATCTCAAACAAGGCAAATGAGGTTTGTCCTTACACTGAGCCTCCTTCAAACTAATGGTTCTTTGATGAATTCCTACACGAGACTGTCATCAGAGGCGTATTTAGTGGTTTATGTTGTCGAAACAAAGAGTCTCTGATGAAAAACACAAACCGTAACGACAGCTGTCGTTATGATTACAGATTGACCGGTTGCCATGACTACAGTGCCATTATAATCATCATTTTGGTCTTTAAAGCTGTGGCTTGTTCCCTGATGTTGTTGAAAAAGTATAGGGATCTTAAGATTTAGTGAAGTAGGTAATAGGGGGCTGTTTAATTCAACTTCATTATTTTATTGAATCATTTTAGTTGATCATATATCAAATAGCAGTCATATGCAAAAGTTTGGTTTCCCCAATGTGGCCTGTGCGAAACTTATGGAGCCATTTATAACTTTATGTTTAATTTTCAAACTCAGCATAATATGTAGAAATTATGCACCGCAAATGTGAAGCAAAATGGCAAATGGCATATTTGTTCCCATAGAGGATGTGTTAGTTTAAAATAATCACATATATATATATATATATGTGTGTGTGTGTGTGTGTGTATCACTGCTGTCGGAGCAAAACCTTGTATCTCCATTTTTGTGGTTTTTCAGTTTTTGACATAATTTGAAAATGCCCGTCGCCCTTCGCATTACATGTAAATTCCGCAATCAGTGGACCAAAAGAAGTGGCCCAAAATGACTTGGAAAAGAGTCTGGTTCCATTGACTTACATTAAAAGTAAAGCATGTTTTTTGCTTCTCCTGTAAAGTTACCATTTTGGAGATGAGGTTTTAGTTCCGACAGCAGCGATGTATACACATATATACATACATAACAAATCCTTAATAAGCTTCTAGTAGTTAGTTTGAGCTAAAACAAGCCTAGCAGAGCTGTGACCCCAGAAAGAAAAGCACTTTTATCCACACAGCTGCATGCTGTAGCCTCATCTGTGCCTCAGTCACCCTCATACACACTGACACGAGCCAGCTGTACCCAGCTAAAGCAGATGGTGTTCGTTATCTCATACACACAAGCGCAATCACAAACACGCAGCGGTGTTGTCATTAAAGCTCTAATATGAAGTGGCTGCGACTAGCGGTTTTTACAAGTGCAACAACAGAGGCATCTGTTAGTAGCCCAGTCTTTTTGTATAGTTCACCCATACTGAGTAGGACAATATACGATACAAGACAGTGTCATTTAAAAGAAAACTGCTTATGTTCATAGGAAAGCTTGTAGAACCCTAAGTGTCGAGTCATGGAAGACGCTAGCTGCAAATTTGAGTTTTTCTCAGGTCAGCGTACCTAATTAAACAGAAATTCCAGAAAGTTTTTCAAAATGTCTGAATAATTACGCAGAGAAGATGTGAGCAAAGTCATTGAGAGTGGATTGATATGAGATGCATTTGAGAGAAAATTACTGAGTCCGAATTGTTGACAGTGGTGGTGATAGGAACCAGACGTCTAAAGAGTTTAATGCCTTTAAAAGCTCCCTCACAGAATGTGATTACACAATATGATTACAGATATATTACCTCATGTCTGAGGTATTGTTTACAATAATTTCGAGATAGGATTCTGTCCTAAAATGTATTTTTAACAGTCATTAATGGCAGAGAGACACAGGCAGGGCATTTTAAGGCCTTTAGACGTCTGGTTCCTATTACGACCACTGTGAACAATTCTCACTCAGTAAGTTTCTCTAGAATGCCTCTGTTTACATCTCAACATCTGAATTATGGAACCATATAAAAAATGGTGGATTCACCTTTGAGGACCTGATTATGAAGAATCACATACAGAACAAGGGAACTTTAGAGGCAGGCAGATGTTCATAGATCTGATAACTAATATAGTACTAATACTGTACATTTACAGCAAGCCTTTTCAACAAAGACCCTTGAAAATATGAACTTGAGATGCATGGAAAAAGAGTTTCTATTAGCTTTTACTGTTACTTGCCATGCCACTGCCCTCCTATCACTTCGTAGTGTAATGTAAAAGTAGATTGAATGTTGTCCACAAGAGGGCAGAGTCAGCCTATTTGCGAGGGGAGTATCTCAGAGCCTCCTACTGTACATCTTTACTGCTGACAAAGGCTGATAATGCATGGACTGCTGAATCCAGCCAGTAGTACTGGTCATGAAACATCATCATGATGTCTGTTTGGTGCTCAGTAACATTTTTTAGCAAATGCCAAGCAATACGTAACTACCTTGCTGAGGTATGTGGTAAACAACACAACAATCAAAAATTATGCAGTATTATAAGTTCACTTCACACCAAGTCTTACACTGTATAATTAGAGATTATAATTGCTCATGCATAGTGGCTATTGCCTTTATCAGTGTGCAGTATCTCAAACAAAGAAAGATGTATTTCATGCTTTTTGTCCAAAAGGTGACAGTCATTCAAGTTGCCTACATATCAAATGAACGCAAATTATATATAACGTGTTGCGGGTAAAGAAATAGAGCTTTACGATTAAACAAGGCGAAGGCTAACATCCTGCTACATCACCACAGCATAGTGTGAGAACAGTGCTTTATGGAAAGCCTATCCAGACTAAAGAGCTCTGCATTGCTGTTCAAAAGCCTTGCTTGATGAATGGAATCATTAAAACAGGATTTAAAGTTCATTTTCATGCAATTTTATATTATTCTTATTCCAAACAGAAATCCTCAGGCTGGTCGGATCAAGGTTTCAGGCTTGATTAAAGTTGAAAATGACCCACTACTCAAATAATTCCTGGTCCTAGAGTCAGAAACTGACCAATGATGAATGGGTTACATGGTGGCGGACAAATTATGCAGAAGAACTACATTTCTAGGAAGAGTTTTTAAATATCTCGATTATTATTAATAATTATCTAAATTATTTATCAAAACATTGTATATCTCATCATATTTTAGCTTTTCATTGTTTTCTAAAAGCAATAAGCCGCTTGAGGTTGTACGTAAGGGGTATTTAGGTACTCATAATAAAATCACTGCAACACAGAGGCTCTCATGGCTTATCACTTTAATATCCATTCTTATTAGCTTTGGTTATAATGAGTTTTTAAAAAGAAGTTCATGTTGATGAAGGTAGTATTAATCAAAATATTGCGCCAATACTTCTTTTATATGTAAAGCCCACTCTCAACAGTGTATATCATAATCCCTTAATATGTAATTCATTTATAGTATTTTCTGTGCTTTTCTCGATATTTGACAAGCCTAAATGCCCACTCATATTGTGTGTCTTTCATAGTGCTTAATACCCAAACTTGACCACTAGCCCCCACTGGTGTACACATGAAACAACATCTGCAGATACACACTCAATTGTGTCGCTTTGTCCAGCTAAAAGTTGCCAAAAACAGAACTGGTACAAGTTTATTCCATATTACACAGCTTTGATGCTTCTTTTAAGCTTATAATGGTGCAATTCCAAAAAAAATGGACCACCAGGTGTTTCTTATTTGCCTTTGACACCAATATATTAATGTCAGGGCAAGTTACTGAGTCAAACTTCATGTATAACCTGATTTTCAGAGTGAATACTGGTCAGTATCTGCACATTCTTCAGCAGAAGAAGCAGTACCAGCTCAGCCTCAGCATGCAGTGGGAGCTGTACACCCCACGCTCTGCCCGGATTCCTGCGTAGCTGCAGGGAAAACTGTCAGTCCCATTTCCTAAGTGTCACCATGGCTTGTTGGAAAGCGGTTGCTGCAAAGGAACACTTTGTAGTTTACAAGGAGTCTGCAGGCCGGATGTGAAGGCTGTAAACATCTGTAGAGCATGCCCCAAATCAAATCCCAAATCCGCCACGTACACCGCCTGCATGCCCGCCTGGTTCCCTGGAGGCAGATTAGAGCTGCGCCAACTTTTAAAGCTGCACTGACCCATACTGGAGGCATGCTAGCAGTAATCGCAATAGGGAATTTAACTGAAATGCTACATGCTAATGCAGATGGTCAGAGAAACTAGCCAATGCCAGTGATAGCAAGTAATAAGCGTTGTGTAGCCAAATGGGTCAGTGTGTTGGCACACAGTAGTGGGTGGACCAGGGACATGGTGTTACAGACGGACAGCAGCAATACACACATAGAGTATGGTCAAATGCTGTTTTCATACATGTGCTGGCTTTAGTAAACAATGCCATTCAAGGGGGCTACCTATAAGAGGCCTAGGCCTACTTACTTGGAAGCCAGTAAGTAGGCAGTCGGTTTCTTTAGTGTTCGTCATTCAGAGAAGAAACACCCATAAACCTCAGCAGGATCTCACAAGCACATGTGTTTATGTCAAAATGAGAGGTAAAAAAGTTGGTTACCAAAAGCCATTGAGTTCCGTAGTATTATTTATTTGATTTCCTTTAAAGGATTTAATGAAATGACAAGTTAAAAAGCACTGAACGCACCTACAGAGGTTTGTGTTCATTGCCACTCAAACTGTTTGCACTTCTGTGTTGCCCAGTAGAGTGCAGGATTCAAATAACATTTCAAACATACTTTCATTTTTCATTAGCATTCAGATCATTTGTTAAGTGTTTGATTTTCAAATTCAGTGCGTCCCTAATTTGTTGTATCGCCTTAATGCCTTGATCCATGAACACACCCACAGAAACTCATCAACAACAGCTAAGGTTGGTCAGAACATTCATAAAGACACTAAGATAGATTGGAGGACTCAATTGGGTATTAATGCCTTCTGTGATACTGATATTTCCAGAGCCAATATCATAATAATGATCAACAAATGATATATTGTGTTAGTGTACTACATATACACAAGCCCAGACACTCTTCCTTTGATGGCATCGCCTCCGGAGCTGCAGCAGAGTTACCAATACTTTAAAGCTCTTTCATCTCATCAGGAGAGATCATTACTGCCTCTGTCCTTCCTTTCCTGGCCCACACATTCCCTCACAGCAAAGCTTTAAAGCTCCTAACTGTCACCAGGGGGTCAAGGACTGTCTGAGGTCTGAGGTTTGCCTTCAGTCAGCCTTGATACTATAGTACATAAATGAGTCTTTAATTTGTGTTTCATTTGCATGCAAGACAGTGTTCATGTAAACCTGGACCAGTGATAGGTCAGCAAAACAGGTCACATGTTGTCATTGCAGCGCATTCTATGTCTGCTTGTCATTATGATGCGGCTGTGGAACATGAAATCACTGATCCATGCCTGTGTTCCTTGTTTGGTTCCGTACGTAATTAGCAGGCTGCTTCCCCTCCTTTTCCGTGGCCCCTGCTAATTGTTTGTGTTGTCTGGGAAACCCGAGAACCTTCGGCTTGCAACCAGAGCGCTGGAGCATGGCCGAAATCTATAAAAAGCCTTTTTGTTCAATAGTTATTAGCAGGATGCAATATCGCCCGCAACGTGATGGCAAGGAGGCCCTTTCTGAACAGAGTAAATAAAACATAGCACAGATCAGACAGGGCCAGGAGTGGAAAGGTCAAATGGCCACTACAACTTGTAACTGGACTCTGTGGAGTGGGCAGCAGCGTCTAAGTTGCCGTGGGGAACAATGGCGTAGTCTCGCAGCCGTCACGCTCAGTGCTCCTTTGGGTTTTGGAGATGTCAGATTGCCTTGGCCATGACCTACATTCTGCACCTTGTGATAGGAGAAAGGACAGCTTTGATTTCATACTGCCACTGAGGTCAAGTGCTGTTTCCATGTACACTGCCCATCAAAACTTCAGGGATGGTTCCTTTGGGATTTTGGAGGTTGGGGAGCCCTATTTTTTTCCAATGGCGTCAACAATGTGGGAATAGCATTTTTCAGTATATGTCAAGTCAACTCAAGCCAAAGTTTATTTCTATTGCGCTTTTTACAACAGGCGTTCTCACAAAGCAGCCTTACAGAAAAATCCGGGTCCAAGCCCCCATGAACGTCGCCATTGGCAACAGTGGCAAGGAAAAACTCCCTAAGTCCAAGAGGAAGAAACCTTGAGAGGAGCCAAGACTCAAAAGGGGAATCCATCCTCCTCTGGTTGACACCATATAGCAAACAAAAACAGCAGAAAATAAGGTTTGACCATTAGTATAAGTATGAGATGCGGAAAAGGGGGAAAGCAGGAGAAGCAATGTTTATGATTACATAGAATCTGTGCAGCAGCAGCATCTTCAGGAGGGTCAGTGCATGCAGGTGAGATTTACACAGCGTTGTACAGCAGGAAGCTCCATGGTGGTCAAACATGTCCAGAAGACTGGCGAGCAGTGGGCAGCTGATCAAGGCAGATGAAGCAAGAGCATAACACCGCACAGTTGTTCAACACGGACTATGTGAAAATTACATTAAAAGCAATAGCTTTATTAATTTAATTGTCTGTTTCGGTATCAGAATATCTTCTGATTCTTTTCTGACAAACATGAAAGTCACACAAAAGCCTTGAATGAACTGCACCAAATAATGCCACCCATCTGACAGTAAAAACCTTAGAATCAAGAAATGTTAACAAAAGCTGCTTTTTATTTGTGTCATGCTAATTTTAAACAGCTCATGGAACTCATTACTTTCGTTCTCGAGACACAACAGGCTCTGTCCTAATTTAACCCCCGGATTTATAAACTTTCAAAATGTTTTTGATACAAATGAACATGTTTCCTGGTCAGTCTGCAGTAATGTAACATATTAAACACTAACCAGGTTTATTTTGAGAAAAATAATATCACATATAAATATTTGTGACAAAGCTAAATTATGATACCAAAGCCTAAGCATTTTATCCCCTTGTTGTGATATCAGCACTCAAATGTTGGTTTAAATCACCTTTGAGCCAACAGATTTTCAAATCATTACTTGGGGCAACATTTTCTCTTTACACCAGGGAAGACATTTCCTGGGTGTGCTTTGTAACACAGCGTCATGTTTATTAAAGTAGCATGTATCATGTTCATCAAAGCTGAATGAGTTTCTAGTGGCTTCGATTTTCTACAAACCTGGATGTTTGCCTCACATGAACATATGAACATCATAGTCATATGAACAAGCTAGAAGTTGATGATATTGTGCATATGTTTATAGAAAGTAATGGTGTAGCTGCCATCATAACCATCTTTTAATTAGACAGGTGGGATTTTGCTTTTCTTTATTTTCTACATTGAATAATTTAGAACACACATATTATGTTGTGTAGACTTAGTATGTGAAAAGGAGCCATGTCCTGAAAGGTTTCTCTTGATTTGTGGGGAAGTACTTGAGAGCAATGTGTACACAAGAAAAACTATATCTCCAAAATAGTAACTTTACAGGAGAAGGCAAAACATCCTTTACTATTAATATTAGTTAATGTAAAGAGATTTACTTTCAAGTAGTTGTGGAGCATTTCTGTTGGTCCACTTATCATGAAATTTTCAGTGCAAAAGGCAGGTGCGGTGCTCACATGATGTAGAAAACTAAAAATTGACAAAAATAGAGAAATCTTTTTGGACAGTGATGATATTCTATACTGAAATTAATATATTTTCTTTCTGATCCTGATAATGCTCTACCAAGTAAATGGTTAAGAGACCCTTCAAACACACCCCTCGATTGACAATTTAGGAAGCGTTTGATATGGTTTGCCACACTAGGAGACTAAATACAGCAGGTGGAGTTGTCAAAACTCTTTTTTGTCCAATGCAAAGCAACATCTGACTGGACAAAAATGATCAGACCACCACTGAGTGTAGTGAAAATAGTAGATAATTTTTTTAGAGGAGAAGGGAGAAAAACAAAGATACAACCAATACAGATGCAAATAAAATTACAGAACCTGTGAAATTGGAAATTGCCCTAGGCCACCATGTAAATTTAATCCCATCTTAACTGGGCTCAGTCTAACAAATTTTTCTGGGCACTTTTCTTACTTGAAAACAGTAAAAATCAAACATTATTCATATTATAAAGAAAGGCAAAGTGTACCTAAACTACAGGGAATGTATTTATTGGGTTTAGCTATTACATCATATTAAACTATATGGTAAATTATACTATACCACAACATATAGCACCATATTATGCTGTGCAACACTATACATTTGGATAATACTGTGAAGGCAATCACCAAATGCAAACGTAGCAAATTCTGTGCAAAGCCATCCTGCCAGAGACCTAATTAAACCAGAGAAAATCAATCGGCTGTCATTTTGCATCAGTGATACTGCGCAACAAATCTTCATTTGCACCATGACAGCCTGTGTTCCAGTACACACAGCTGAGTTCTGCATTGTGGCGCACTGAGCTCTTCCAAATATGGATCGACTCTCATTGCCTTTAAGCTCATTGCGATTCGACTGCTTGGTTATTAGAACAGACTTTGCGTCTTACAACCTCTTAGCCAGCTCATAATACAGCTCAAAGCCTCGCTGATGCCGACGAGAAAATCCTCTTTAAATACAAGTAAATTAATTACATTTCAATAAAATGTGTTTGTTCAGTCAAGACTGAAGGCCTGTTCAGAGGACATGTGTTTTATTTGAGTATTATGTTTTGCAGGTGGTGAATATTTGTCAAGTGAATGCTGTAGGATGTGCTTGAGCTACTTTACCAGACATTGTGTAATTGAGAACATAAAGTTCAATAGTGAGATGTACTTTGTACATGAAACAATGTTGGAACAGTGTTTTCTTCAGTTTCTTACAGAATGTGCTTTTAATTCCGTCAGAAGAAACAGTCTAGCTTCAGTGTACGTCAGTGGTGAACCATGAATATTTGAGCTTCAGTTAAGGCCATAAATGTCAGAACACAGTCAAAAATATAGGAAAAATCAATTCTATGATCAGGCCTGCATAAAGACAGGACTCAATCCAATGGAATCCCTGGTATACCCTCTGATTTAGTCTGACTCTGATTCCAATTTGGGCATCCCGAATATTTTCTGCTTCAGGAGTGTTAAACTTTGAGGAATAAACACTTAACCTCTTGCCTCCCCACCAACCCTCCAACCCCTTCCCCGCCAATCTCAGTGTTACTGAGCTCTGCTAAAGCCTGAGTAGACTGATAAATCAATGTAATGAACAGTTACATTGATTTTTTCAGTTTAATGACCCCCACCTCCAAGTGACAGGCCTCATGAAAGCTCCCCACCTTATGGGTAGCCCTGTCCATGATAATGCTAATTTCTGCTCAAATCCCTATGACATTCTAGTCATGAATTATCTTTAAGCTAATGGTAATTCACATAAACATTTTTATCAATTTTAGATTAAACACATCATAAAAGGCATTTCATGTTTTATTTGAAGCTGCAGCAGATTTCCATTTCTAACAACTGACTGAAACACACTTGTTAGGCTACCGCTGATATTAACAGTCAGTCTAGGACTTTTAGAAGTCTTTTAGAAGGACTTTTGAACTGCTGTATGTAGGCTTTAGCCTCCTAGCATTGGTCCACCCCAGTATTTGGGCCAGCCCTACTAATCACTGGCAATTTTTCACTTTTTACAGCATTCCCAAAAAACCCTTGAGACAGATGCTTATGAAAGGCCCTTGGGAAATGCCAGAACCGGTTTGGGAGATGCTAGAAATGGTATTCTGACAAATTGTCCTAATTTGTCAAAATGTCCCAAAATGTACTGTAGCTCCCTACATACACTAAATTCAGGATATTCTGGTAGTCTAAATGGCCTTTCATAGGGTGAATAATAACATTAAGCTGTGTCTGTACAATAAACTTGTAGTAAGGCAGAATTCTCATTAAAAACCCCTGGAGATCTACTTTCCTCCAGAGTTCGTTTCTAATCTCCATCTAACGTGCTCCATATCCCCATACCTAACACAAAAGCATCTGATCCAGCCAATCATGGACTTCTAAAGAAGTTCAAGTCAAGTCAAGTCAAAGTTTATTTATATAGCGCTTTTTACAACAGGCGTTGTCACAAAGCAGCTTTACAGAAAAATCCAGGTCCAAGCCCCCAGGAGCAATTAGACAGTGGCAAGGAAAAACTCCCTAAGAGCAACAGGAAGAAACCTTGAGAGGAACCAAGATTTAAAAGGGGAACCCATCTTCCTCTGGTCAACACCAGATAGCAAACAAAAACGGCAGAGAATAAGGTTTGACCATTAGTATTAGTATAAGATGCAGAAAAGGGGGAAAGCAGGAGAAGCAATGTCTATGATTAAAAGATGCCGCAGTATCATCAGCAGGGTCAGTGGTGTGCAGGTGAGGTTTGCACAGTGTTGTATGGCAGGAAGCTCCATGGCAGATGAAGCAACAGCATCAGACCGCATAGTATGGGCAGTTGTTCAGCTCAGCAAAGAAACACACAGGCAGTTAGTTCTGTTAAGAGAGGCTGATTACAGTAGTTCATCAGCTGGAGCCGGTGTTTCAGATTGTGGTTGGAGCTAGATTCTGCAGGATGGCAGATCTCCAGAACCAAGGTTGGTGACCACTCTTCTACACTAAACAGATGGTATACACGTTTGCTCAATGGGTAGGGCAGATTTTTAGAACACCTGCAAACCTAGTGTCAGCTACCATGCCACATTCAAAGTCACTAAGGTTACTCATGTTGCCTATTTAGTTGAACACAGCATGATCTGGTTTGCCTGAATTATTCCACACAGCCATGTACATTGAAATGTACAGTTTATGTGAAGGTGTGTTGTCTATCTAATGATCTGACAGTTTATTCTTTATACATACCATAAATTTGATTGAAAATAAATCACTCTTCCCTCATTACAAAGTTGCCATCATGTTACTGACTTGACATCACATGTTCGCTGTACCTCTAGCTTCCAGTAGTGTTTGGACGGAGGGTAGGGGGAGACCAAGACAGTGAGGGCCTTGTAAAGGCATCAAGCCTGCCTAGGCCTCTCCTAGCAACCAGCAAGCAGCACCAACAATATCTATTATATCCATTCAGCTTTGTCATGAACCATCCGAAGGCACTCTGAGCTGAACCTAACCCAGTAAAGGGCAATGGCGCTTCAGGCTTTCAGACAGCAAGAACACCAAAGAACTGGGGGGTGTTACAGAGGGGAAATGAACATGCATGGATTGTTTGCTGGATCTCAAAACCAAACGTTTGTTGTCCGTAAATGTGAGGTGGTGCAGCTTTTCCTCTCCTGGAGCTGTAATTCCAGGCCTGAGCCCATGCTGTAGTGTTTTATAGTCTACTAAAGCAGGGGAAACTATGTAAAGCCCTTTAAAAGCAAAAGGCAATGAAGACACTTTGTTTGTTGTTTGTTTGTCACTTCTTTGTTTTATCCCCCCACTGACTAAAGGTCGCTGATACAGAATGTGATTTGAAGATTTATGTAAGCCAATATATAACTAGCAATATGAATAGTTAGGTAATTATGTAATTACATCTAAATCAATACATAAAATAGTCGAATGTGTAGCAAAACGTCAGTAATAACTCCAGACTCTGCAGTACTTTTTTAGTCTAAGGCCTCCTTTTAGGTAGAAAGTGCTTCTGTACACTTAAATATGATGGTTCCTCAGGGGTTCTTTAGTAAAGAAAATGGTTCTATATAGAACAATGAACCCTAACCTAACCCTTTGCCTGACTGAAGGGTTCTTTGCATCATGAAATTGTTCTTCAGATTGATGGAGAATGTGCTGTAGACTTGACAGTGTCAGCTTGTTACAATAGAAGAACCCTTTTTGGTGCCATATAGAACCCTTTTCAAAAAGGTTCTATATAGGACCTTATAAAACATGTTCTCCATCAATCTGTAGAACCCTTTCATAATGCAAAGAACGCTTTGATCATGCAAAGGTTCTTTGTGTGTTCAGGATTCTATATAGAACCATCTTTTTACTTAAGAACCCCCAAAGAAGCATCTTTTTAAGTCTTTTTCCTGCCCTTGCGTCCCTCAATAACATTTTAAAAACTTTTTACCATTTATAATTATAATTATTTTAATACTAATAATCATAAACTTCTTCCATTTTTGAACAATGTCCACCTATGAGATATGGCCAAAGCCAATTTAATAAACTGACAAAATTAAAAATGACAAAATAGAGAGACATCTTCTGAGACTTTTCTGTGGCCCCCTTAGTACCACTGTTCTAGACTCTTAAGTTAATTGCAACAAAATGCTTCGAATAAGCAGAGATCACACACACACACACACACACACACACACCATCATCATCATCATCATCATCATCTAAACCACTTATCCTTCTGGGTCGCAGGGGGAGCTGGAGACTGTCATAAGCGGAGATCAGTCATTCACATCACTGTAGAGGAATTCTGGCCCAAAGAGTTAAGGCTACTAATGAAAGTTAGTTTTGAGAACTTTTACCTAAACTAAAAAGAGCTGGGTGCCCTCAGGTTGAGTTCACTCCAAAGATGTAGGGTCATAAGTTGACTTAGGCCCTACCCCTTGTTTTTGAGTGTCACCTTGCCCCTTGGAACTGAGTCACAAGGGGTAGTGGTTGAAATCTTCCCCTACAAAATTGGAACCTCGAATAAAAATAACATTAGTTCATTAACAGGCTACTAGTGGTGCTCTGTAGGCGACCCTGCCAGTCTACAGTGATAGAAGAGGAGGTTAAAGTTCAGCAACCTCACTGCTGGGCTTAAGGTAAATTTGGTTGCTTTCAAAGAGGGGGGGTGTGTGTGAAAATGGTACATTATCACCCACCCCTAATTCTTTGGTGATATAAAGCTGAAGTCATTTTTTTTTTCACCAGCTTCTCTTTTGAATTTTCCTGTTCCACCTTAAATGGGGCAGCAGTAACATTCTGGCACTTCAGGTATCAGTATTCCTGGACTATTTAAGGGGGAACAGGAAATTTATCTAGCTAGCTACCAAGATGTTAGCATAGTACTAGTGCTTTTTTATGCTTGGTATGAAGAAAACCATCATAATACATTGAAACAACATTAAACTAAGATAAAACAGTGGTTATCGTAATTTGTTAACGGAGAAAACACTTACACTTCTGGCTTTCCTTGGTCACTCGTGCAGCCATCTTGCTGGTTTTTCTTTTTTTGTCATAACACTCTGTTTGGAGTGTGTCTCTGAAAAACCTCCGTTTGAAGGGCGATGTAGCCCTAACACTTCACCCTACCCCTCTATCTCAACAAAAATTGGGATACCCCACTCCTAGACTTGAACATGCAAAACGGAGGGCTAAAGGCTTAGTGGTAGGGGCAAGGGGTGAAATGGGATTGGGCTTTAGAATGTTAGCTGAGTTGACTTCACACGTGGTGCACAGTGGCCTTCCGTCTATCAATGAATGCAGACAAATCAAAGGACAAATGCCTTACATAGTTCTCCTTAAGTGATCGAGAATCAGTCACAGCGAAGCCACAGAGGTGCTAATGAGGCTCTAATGGGAAGATGAGAGTCGTTTAAAGTGCTTCTACGCTCTTAATTAAAAGGGTGTTCTAGTGTAGGGTTCTTTGACTGGTCGCTGCAGTGGGGCTCTATCACTTATTGGATGATGAGAACTTTTCAGGGCTTTGTTCTGTGGAGCACACAAGGATTCCTCAACCTCGAACTCAAAGAGAGGAACCTTAATATCGTGTAATCTTTTCATTACAAATTGAGGATTAAACTCTTGCGCAATGATGGAGCCCAGTGAAAGTGCAGAGATATCCTATTATAGAGATATTATGTAATGCTTAATTGAACTGAATGGAAGTGTAAAAGGGGGACGTTCATTCCTGATGTAGCAGCTGGAGGGATTTGAACAGAAAGTTTGTGGTAATTGACATGAGACATCACAGACTGCGTATCATACACTGTCTCAGATTAGGGTAATATGCATTCGAAATGCTGGTTCTGTTGTAAAAGCTTTTAGGGATAATCAAAATTAGGGGCAAGGAGACCATTAATTAATGATAATTAGAAGTTATTGCTGGTGAGATTAAGAGCCTGGAGTAATTATATATTAATTAGTTGTGAGTAATAGCTCATTAAAACAAGCAAAAGTCCAGATTCTAAGCTTTAAATTGAAGATGATAAGAAGAAAGAGGAGAATCTGTTATTATTTGAATTTGATACGTTATTGTTATAGTCAAGTTTTGTGTAATTACAGTTCTGCCACATGGAATTAAATCTCATGTCATTTCTTTACATTAAAATAAAAGTTACCATAAAAATTTAAACATGCTTTTGTCAATTCAGAGTGTTACTTCAATGCAAATGTGTTTTATTGTATAACTCATTATGCAATTAAATATATAATTATGTAATTACATTTGAATAGTATAGATACAATATAAAACTAACATCTCTTGACTTCTGAAAGTCACTTGTTAGAGGTTTTAGAGATCAAATCAAACAAATTCACAGTCTCAAACTCCAATATAATGGTGAATGAGTGTGTTTACATTCACTTAGTCTTGCAATAGTCTGATAACTGCAGAAAAATTAAATCCTTAATTTCGTCAAGCATGTATTTGGTTTCAGTGTCGCTCCAAAACTGTTTTGCTGTCATCTCCTGGCAAAGCTGCTTGCTTATTTCCAGTACCGCTGTCTGTTTTTGCACATGCTCAGACTGAGAAATTCGAAAGAAATCAGAGTAAGAGTTTACATGCACTGAGAAATCTGATTACTGAGCTAAAATCTGGCTCTCTTGGTCAGATTTATTAATCAGATTTCTAGACCTTACTCCGACCTAAGAAATCTAAATATGCTGTTTACATGACCATTTGAATAATCAGACAACTGCAGAAATTCGATTCTGATCAGATTATTGAGTGCATGTAGATGAGATACAAGGTAAATGTATCAAAACACTGGGTAAGTGTACCTAATGCACTTTATTGACTGATTGGACTTGGTTGTGCAATGTGTTGGGCAATGTGCATATGTCAGATTACTCTTTTAGACTGATCTGACATATTGACATTCTGTTGTGCAATATGCTATTTCACATCTTCACTGTTGGAACAAATCCTCATATCTCCAAAATGGTAACTTTACAGGAAGAAAAACATTCTTAACTATTTATGGAAGTCAATGTAATGTTATGTTTATGGGCCATTTCTATTGGTCTGTCCATCAGGAAATTTTAACACAGTGTAAAGGGAAAAGTTTTCAGATTATACAACAAAAGGTTTTAAAAAAAGGGGAGATAAAAGGTTTTTTGGTAGCACTTTACGGTAATGCACTGTTCATAGGGCTACATGTCCCCTACATAAGCTTGTCATGACAACTTTAGCTAAATTTGATCAAAATTGGCAAATATAACCTTAATAGCAAAGGATGCTAATTGGAATAAGCATTTATAAATGCACGAATCTGTAAGAAGTCTCATCAATTAGTTTTGCCTTAAGTCTCAAACCACACACCTCAAACCACCTGTGATTGTTGCCGTTAAAACAAAACCAAAAAAGTTTAAAAAAAATCTTTTTCACATAGTTTGAAAGCACCAGTTGCTCTTCACATTGAGTCAAAATTTCATTATAAACAGACCAATAGAAATACCCCAGCATGGTCCAAATGACCTAGAATAAACCTTGTAGCTTTAACTTACATTGAAGGTTGAGAACATCTTTTCCTTTTCCTGCAAATTTGCTTTCTGGAGATTTTGTTCCAACAGCAATTTTGCTATAATTCATCTTTGTTTTGACTATTTAATTTCAAGTTGAATATATTTCTATATATTTTAAGCTGGAAGTCCATTGTGGGTATTTTTAAATTTGCATTTAAACGTAACAAACTGAACTGAATTCAACTGGTAACTCAGTGTAAAGTTAAAGTAAAGTCAGTCTCAGGCCCAGCTGTGATGTATGTATACATTTATATCCAAAAAAAGACCATTTTCTAATGCTTTAGATTGAACTATGTAAATGAGCTCTGTTCTGATTGCCTTTCCTGCATTGTGCCTCATTCGAAAAGCAGTCCAGGCTGAAACATTCCTTATAACATCAGCTAAATTGGCAGTGACTAAATTATTTAGGCCGAATTGGTGGACATATCATAGCTGTTGTGCATAATTTGAATACTCTACCTTTTATATTGTGTTAAAATGTCCTGATTTTATTGCAAAACCAATAGAAATGGTCCAAAATATGAAGAAAAAAATCCTGTAATATTAAATTTAATTACATATTTAAGAAGTTTTTTTCCTCCTGTAAAGTTGCAATTTGGAGATATAAGGTTTTGTTCTGGCAGTGACAAATATGTAAATGCATTGGATTTCTATCACATCACAAAAACATTAGACTAAAAAATGGACCCTTTTTGCAGCGTCCAGATATGGACCACATAGACTGGGTACGTTTGAAACTTTAACAATGTTTACATTCTGCATTAAAAAATTCTACATTATTCAAAAAGCAAGGATATTTTGTTTTTTCCGTAATATGGACCCATTAATCTCTTTGACCCCTTTGCACAAAGTTCCACCAGGAGCTTGGTCGGAACCTGTCTACAGAGTGCAGTTTGATAGTTCTTCCCTCTCTTTCTCTGTTTCTGTCTCACAGAAGGCGTATAACCTGGAGCAACAGAGTGCGAAAAGCGGAAGGCCGATGAATGGCGTGGGTAAGTCTGCTCTCGTGTTTCAGTCTTCCAGAACAATGCCGGCTCCGCGCTCCGCTACACACTGATGCCGATCAACTACAATGCGCCGCTATCACGGCCTCGCCATAACTGACCTTGCCTCTTGACACGTCATTGACTCGCTCTGAAAGACTTCCGAAGCCTCTGCCATGTTTTCTTCAGCGCTATGAGGCCTCTCAGAGCACTGCTTGTGTTGTGGATGCTGACCTCAATGAAACTGCTTAAACTTATGCATCATAGACAAACACAAAGACACAAAGAAGCACATTTTAACCGTAAGTGCTAATACGCATTAGTGAAACTGTAAAACAGTAACAACGGGATAATAAGTTTAATTAACACATTTGCTAAGATCTAGCATGCAGCTGTCTGTAGAGAAACATTTAGATACAAAATTACTGTTTAAAATATTGAACTTTATATTTTATGTTTTATCTTTTCCAAAATAGTGAAATTAAAAATACCAAAAATTTGCATAAAAATGCCAAATGCAGAGGATGTGTTAACTTATTATTATATACATATGTGTGTGTGTGTGTGTGTGTGTGTGTGTGTGTGTGTGTGTGTGTGTGTTATATATATGTATTACATATATATTGTAAACGATTGCATTTAACTGTAAATATGCAAAAATCTGGGAATGATTGCTTATAAGATCATATGTTTTTGGCTAGTTTATGAAAGAACAGTACTGTTAAAAAACTAGCAATGTTCCTAGTAATAAACAAATAAGTGAAAATAAGTCAACATAAGTGTTATGCAAATATAGCAGGGATGCACAGTGATTTAGGAATCATATTTAAAGTTAGTCGATAGTGGCTTTGAAAACATTATGAGTATCACACAGATGATTTATTTATTGTTTTCCAGAGGAGCAGAACATTTAGGCAACAATGGCCTTTACTGCATTTGTAACACTATATGAATAAATATTATTTTCCTCCATAATGCTCACAATTTCTGCAGTTATGTATCAGCATTGGTATCAGCTGATATGTCCATGAAAATTATAAAATTTTGGAACTCCCATATCAGTACATCCCTAAAACAGAATATGCTAATTGATAGCTACTAGGTTCCACTCTTTGTTAGCTATGTTAGCATGTTAGGTTAAGTGTTGACCCCCTTGCCGTTCAGCAGAGTTTGTGTGTTATGTAATCTAAAGCTGGCTGCTCCACAGCCTGCAGATAAGCATTCACAGCTTAACCCGGTCCATGTCCTCACTGCTCAAATCATGTGTCATCTCTACAGCAAGCATAAGGACACAGCCTGTGTGTGCATATGACTGTGTGTGTGTGTTGCAGTTATGTGTGAGGGATAAAACACTCTCAGCACACTGATGGTTAACATGAGATTTAGAAGAGAGAGAGAGAGAGAGAGAGAGAGAGAGAGAGAGAGAGAGAGAGAGAGAGAGAGAGAGAGAGAGATTAAGTCCCTCAGTAATCCCTTCAGAATCAGAGCCCTGCAGTCAATGGATTGAGAAAGTGGAGAGGGAGAAAGAGAGAGGGACAGCAAGTGCAAGGAGACAGTAGGAGAGACAGAAAGGAAAAGAGGGAAAAGTAGTGAGGGAAATAGAAAGCAGATAGAGAAAGAGAGAAAGAGCAAATGAGAGAAAGTGGAGAGGAAAAGAGAAAAAAGAGGAAAACAAAAGAGAAAGAAAATGAGGAGAGGAAAAGTGAGAAAATACTAGACAGAACTAGAAAGAAAGAAAGAAAGAAAGAAAGAGATGAAATGAGTAAAGAAGGAGGAAGAGAAAGAGAGGGGACAGAGAGAGAACAACAGAAGAGGGAGAGGAAGAGACTCAGAAAGGAAAGAGAAAAAGGAAAGCAAGAAAGAGAAAGCAGATAGGAAGAGAAAGAGCAAATGAGAGAAAGTGGAGAGGAAGAGAGAAAAAGAGGAAAACAAAGAAAAAGAGAAGGAGAGGAGGTTAGAGAGAAAATACTAGAGAGAGAAAGAAAGAAAGAACGAGTAAGAAGAGAGGAAGAGAAAGACAGAAAGAGAATAAGAAAGGAGAGAGGAAGAATGAAAGAGGAAGAAGGACAGATAGAGAAAAAGAGAAACGGAGAGAGAGAATGAGAGAAAGCGGAGGACAGATAGAGAAAGAGAGAGACAGGACAAATAGAGAAAGAGAAAGAGAGAGAAAGAGAGAGCGAGAGAGAAGTGGAATAGATAATAGAGAGAACAAGGAAGCAAGAAAGAGAGATAAAGAAAATCAGAAAGAGAGACAGAATGAGAGTAAGGGGAGAGGAAGAGACAGAGAGAGTGTGAGAGAGAGAGCAAGAGAGAGAGACAGAGAGACAGAGAGAGAGAGAGAGAGAGAGAGAGAGAGAGAGAGAGAGAGATATAGACAGAGAGACAGAGAATATGAGAAAAACAGAGAACGAGAGAAAGCAAAGAGACAGAAAGAAAGAATGAACAACAGAGACAATAAGAAAGAGAGACAAGGAAAGAGAAAGAGAGGAAGAGAAAGAGAGAGAATGAGAGAAATAGGAGAGAAAGAGAGGACAAGAAAAAGAGAGAGAGAGAAAGAGTGAGAGAGAATGAGAAAGAACGAAAGGCTAAGAGTTTCACTGTGTGTGAGTGGCGGAGAGGGAGGGGCGTGGCTGTGGAATGCCCAGCAGGTCATGTGACTGTTTACATCTGAGGGGAACAGAAGAGAGGCGTGAGTGTGTGAGCAGCGCAGCAGAGCACACACACACACACACACACACACACGCACACACACACTCATAACCAGAACATGTAGAGTCTCCGAGCACCACACTCACACACTCACGCAGACACAGCAGCAGGATGGAGCAGAGATTAGGACACAGTCTGTACCCTGACAGCCCACCCAGCAGACCCAGAGATGTGCTGGTTAAATCAGGTAAGAAAAGCCACTGCACCACAACACTCAGCACAAACCTCACATTCACTGCTATTAGACTAAATGTGGCAAATATGGTGAAAACGTTTGGGTCAGAGCTGTGAGAGTGACCGTGTGCTACGTGTGTCCATCTGTCCAGTGTTAACAGGCTGTGTCAGGACTTTATGTACCGTTTCAGCCACAGTCAGTGAAAGCAGACTGCTCTTCAGTTTGTCCATGCATTATGCTGGGATTGCTGAAGTTATTCAGAGAAGTGCTTTCTGTAACAAACACTTCAGTGAAATTCCCCCTGGACTCAAATAGGAAAGGACATTATATGAACAAGGATAGTCTATGCACTCCTAGACATTAGGGTTCCTAAATGGCTCTTGAGTTGTATGTACAGTCAGAAACGTTTAAAGGGCCCATATCATGGAAAACCAAACTTTTCTCACTTTTCTGGAACTAAAGAGTTTGATGACCAAGTTTTGAAACATACCATTCACTTTCCAGGGAATACAGTCCATATATGGATATGAGGCTGCAAAAACAGCCCCTTTTGAATTCATTGTTTTTGTGATGTCAGCAGCAGCAGTTAAGCAGTTTAGCTCTGCCCATTCACATTAAGGTAAAAAGGAGAGTTTAACTTTTTAAGGCAAAATACAGAGTAGCCAATCAGAATAGAGCTCATTTACATTATATAATCTTAAAGGCACAGTAACAAAAACAACTTTGTTTATGTCTAAGGGATAAAGACAGGAAAAATGGCCTTGTAAAACACATTATGGCATTATATGATGACATTATAATACAAGAAAAAATTAGTGTGTGGGGTCTTTAATTGGCATGGAATTTTTAAATAATGTCAAGAATCTTTAACCCCTTGTCCATAATCCACTGGCAGGTCCAAACTTTTATTGAACACTTCTAGAATTAAAGGAATATCTCAGTGAAAAATCAAACAAACACAATTTTCCACTTATCTCAAATGAAGTCGATCAGCCAAGAAACGTTTGGTGTTCAAATTGTGCTTCTTTAGTTCGGAACTGGAGCTACAATGCTAATGTTGCTAACAAACACTAGAAATCAATAGTCACCCAAACTGTTCCTGTAAATACATCCCCAAAATTTCTGTGAACTCATTCAAAGTCACATCCAACTGAATGTTACACTGACTTGCTGATGTGGTTTAGTGTGATTTACTATAAGCTATAAACATGAACAAAACCTCAGATACTGCAGACACTTTAGACAACAGTTGTTGCACCAGAATTTGACTGCCTATCACATGCATGCATATATTGATGCTAGATTATGTCAGCTGTTTATATTTCTAAATAACTTTTAAACTTATATATATATATATATATATATATATATATATATATATATATATATATATATATAAACCTCATATTTCTAAAATGGTAACTTTACAGCAAAAGGAAAAACATACTTTACTTTTAATGTAAGTCAATGGAGCCAGGCGTTTTTCCAAGTAACTTTAGGCCGTTTCTGTTAGTCTATTTATCATGAAATTTACCCACAATGTAAAGAGCAAAAGGCATTTTCAAATTATGTGAAAAACTGAAAAACTTCAAAAATATGCTAGAATATAATGTAGTGCAAAGGAGAGGCTCATTGTGTGGGGGGTTGGGGTCGGAATTCAAGTCTTATTTATGTTTTTAGTTTACAGTTAATCATACTGTGTGAAGAAAAGTTTTGGGGATGTATTTACAGACAAGGTTTGGGTGTCTATAAACATATAGTGTTTGTTAGCAACATTAGCCTCGTAGCTCCTTCACTAAACCGAAGAAGCTAAATGTGGACATCAAACATGTCTTGGTTCATCGACTACATCTGAGGTCAATGAACGACTATGTAAATTTGATATTTTGCCAAAACATTCCTTTAAGAACAGTCAGACGGTTTGAAATATAGTACATGTAGTTACTGAATAATAAGCCTTCAGAGGTAATAAGCCCGGGAGCTTAAGGAGTTAAACTTTAGAAAAGTTCTTTACACTTTGTTTACAAAACTCATTCTTTACAGAACCATCCACTGAAAGTTTCCTCAGGGAACCAAAAGTGGTTCTTCCATGGCATCGCTCCAAAAACCCCTTATGGCCTGTAGAGAAATCTGAAATCCCTGCAGTTCCAAAAGAGAGAAAGAGAGAATATAAAAGAGAATGAGTCAAAACTGAAAGTACATATACAGGCTCTGGGTCTCACATTACTTTTGTTTCTCCTGGCATTTTGGGCCACTGTGCCACTAAGCTCTTCAGAGAACACCCAAGAGTTAATCATTAAAGTCTTAGCTTTAAAAACCTGAAATCTTCACTGAATGGTTGACCATGCACTCCTACACAAACTACCTTCTACCCACATAATTCAGGGTACATTGTACACCAGACAATACGGGAGAGACTGTTTTAACTAAAGCTAAGACAAGATTTCATTAAAGTAAAAGTTCTATCAGTAAAGACATGCAGCATTGTTCTAGACTCGAACACATTTGGAGCCTCCCTGCCCTTTATGTTGACAAAGGACGTTCTTTCACAATTGTTGCTTTAATTTTCCACTAGTTCAGTGTTTACTTTTGCAGAAAAAAGCACAAGGTTCACGTAGGCTGCTCTGGCCAGCCACGGGTGGCCTCTAATAAACCACACTGTGCATATTTGCACAGCCATCTGAGGAAGTGCTGTCAGTACTAACACACCTTACAGCAACACGCCACTCAGACTGCCCTGACCTGTCATTTTAAAAAAAATGGGACTTCATTAGACATGCATAAGCATTGAATATGTTTTAAAAAGAAATACTTTACTAACAGTTTATTTATTTGACAATATTACATTGCGTTGGCATAAAACCACCAAAACTAAAGTGATAGACATTTTATTTATGACACTGATATGAAGCATCTTGGCCTTATAAAACAGAGGCCTACTTAAGAACACCATATATCGGTTCTATATAAGATTTCAATGTCCTCAAAGGTGATCATTTTCATGCATAATTTTCCATATTGCTTTAGTCTGAGGACATCTTTAATAAACTAATACAATAAATGATGTTGGCAGAAGCTTTTCTCTAGGCAGCGTACAATTGCCAAGTTACAGTAGTAGGTGAATGCATCATTAAGAGTCTTGCCCAAGGACCCTTATTGGTTTAACATGACGTTGTTGCCTAGATGGGGACTTGAACCTGGGACATGTGGGGGTCCTGCAGGCCACTAGGCTATTGCCTTATAATTCATAACAGCCTTAGAAATGGCCATTATGTCAATCCAGTGTCATTTACTTCAAGAGGCACTTACAGCTGTGCTTTAGCTACAAAACACAAAATATTTTATTCCATTTAAGTTTTGCTAAGCATGTTATGCATGTCTGTAGATGCCGTTGGCTTGGTTCTTGCTCAGCTTTTCTAATGCTAATGCCTTGTCCGAGCTCCAGTCTCAATCCTGTGGTTTGCCAAGGGTCAGCATTCAGTGTGGATTATGGGAAAATGGCCCCCCATCCCCTTGACACACCGACACAAACACACACACACACACACACACACACACACACACCCACACACACACACACTCCAACCCCCCCCTTTCCTCCCCCACATGGGAGAACAGCAATTCTGGACATCCCCAGAGAACGCTGACGTCGCCATGACAACAGCCAGAGCTCTGTTTGTATACAAATGGAGGAGGAAATAAAATAAACCGCTTCAGAAAAGAAGCTTTATAGCACTGTGTGGCAGCGATTGAGACAGGAGTGATATAACACTGTACTAAATAATCACTTCTTACACGCTCAGCAGCGCTGCCGGTAAATTACAGTAAAACACGTTTAATCAGAATCAGAGTCATAATTGGTTTATTGGCCAAGTAACATAACAATTACAAGGAAGTAGTAGCAACCGCTAAAGCCACAGTCACACTAGCCTTCAGCAGTTTGTGTTGTCTTGTGAAAATGTCCTCCATGTTGGTGCATTAATGCTACAATCAACGCTTAAAGACTCTTAAAAGTCACATTATTGTACATGTGAATTGTGCTAAAAATACATGTTTCCAAGTAAACACGTGAATATAATGTGAGCACCTTTTTTTTTTCTGTGATAACACACTATTAACATGTGAAATATGCAAAAATCATGAAAGGACATCACATGAAAATAAGTCTGCTGTTAAACTTCAACACTATTATATACCAAAAACAGCTATTCATGCTGCCTAAAACTGCCAAAGCCTGTAAACCTCCACAACTGACAAAGCTCGCTGGTTTGTTTAAGGTATTTTGGTGAGGTTGCGAGTCTTACGATGTCCACCCTACTAGAAAAAACAGCATAGACCAGTATGCCTGGTCACCTGCAAAATTAGCATAGTATGTTGTGTTTTGGATGCCGGTAGGCTGGTCAGCAGCAACAGAGGTTAATATGCTAAACCAGCACCAGGCCAGCAAAAACCAGCTTAAACTGCTTATCTGAGCTGTTTTTATCAGCAGAGAGTACATAGGAAAAATGTCCATGCTTAATCTGCTTACTTAATGTCCAGGCTTATCTGCTTTGGGGCATTTTAGATTGCGACAAGACCGATTTTCCAAAATGCCTCATTTTATGTCGTTCATTTTTAGAATTTTCATGCCATCTTGCGAAATGGCTGTGACCAGGCTGGTCCAGAAGATTGTCCCAAAAAACATTCCTCCAGGTTGGTGCAGTTAGCCAGCTGAAAACTATTAGAACTATTAGTTACTGATTATTGGACACCAAGAGGAACCAACAGAAATGGTTTTTTGGGTTTTTAAGGGTTTTAATGCTAATGCTAATGCTAACTAGCTAACCATAAACAGTAAAGGCATAAAAGTGAATACTCATGGGAGCATAGTGCTGATTCATACCAAAAAATGCAGATAACTGGTGTGGTGACTTGTTTGCAGCTGCAGTTAGCTAGGGTGCTAACATAGCAGTTAGCAAGCTGGCCCTGCTGAAAAAAACATTGAAACCATGTGTTTCTGTTGGTTTCTGATGGGTTTTGTAAAGTGTTTTGGCTTTTTTTTGATGGGATAATATCACAATGTTAAGGATCCTAATGATTTAACAGATGACCAATGACTGATTTCATAGATTCCTAATGGGATCTAAAAGTGTTCTACAGAAAACTAGGGGTCTTCATTGGAAACCATTAAGCAAAGAAAATCATTAGGTTTTAATCTTAATGGTCCTTTTTCAGCAGGTGGCTAACACGCTAAACAGTAAACACAAAATTGAACACAGTGTTATACACTGATACAGAGCAAAAAAGTGTAGATAACTGGCGTGGTTGGAAGCAGTGGGGTAACTTGTATGCAGGTGCAGTTAGCCATGAAGCTAACATCACAGTTAACAAGCTGACTAACTCATCTATAACAAAGAGTCTCCTGACTGACTGCATGTCTTGTGGTCTCTGTTTCATGTATTTATTCACAGCCACAGGAAGCCACAGGAAGAAATGGTAGAAGGCTTGTGCTTCACACTGGTTAAATTAGCAGTTTCTCCATTTTTAGAGGTTCCCTGCTATGATGCGCCGCCCCATTAGTGCCAAAAGCATTAGTGCTGGACCTCTGAAGTCATATGTCATTCTGTAGTCAGCATCATGCCCCTGAGGGTCACTGGATCCTCTGAATTACGAGACTGTTTAGCAGTCAAAATGCTAAGGACGCTACATGCTGCAAGCTGGCTGACACTCCTGCACACTGAAATGATGAAGCAGTTTAATATTAAACTTGAACACTAATATTTATTTCAACACAGTTATAGCTTTATAATTTAATTCCTTTAATTTTCTGTGTTTGCACTCTGAATTGCCGCTGTATATGGCAGGTGCTGTACAAATACACTTGCCTTGTCTCACTTTGCCTTGCCCATCACGTACGAACACCAGATACTCAAACTGCCTAAAAGTGCTGCAATCTCTACCAACTACCACATTTGGCAAAGCTCACTGGTTTATGTGGGGTATTTTAGTGAGGTTATGGTGTCAGTTCAGTGTGCAGCAGTGTTAGCTTGCATGTAAGCTTGCAATAGACGTATTTCAGCTCCTTAAGAACCTTGTAATTCAGAGGATCCAGTGATGTTCAGAAATAAAAATGTCAAAATGCATCAGCTATGGAATATTACAGTTTACCACAGGATGCGATAGTTGCGATTTCCCAAAAATGCCATACATTACTTTAAACTTGGAGTTCCTAATATGGGCACAACAGCAACTACAGGAAGACGACACCTCTTCAGAGGTTTATTGGTGAAGGACACGAACGTTTGCTGGCAAACATGAGTGTGACTGGGCCTCAAACAGAGTAAAAAAGAAATGATTGAATACAAAACAGTACACACTTAAAAAAGATGGTTCTTCAAGCGTTCTTTAGTAAAGAAAATGGTTCTATATAGAACCGTGAACACTCAAAGAACCCATGATTGCATGATTAAAGGGTTCTTTGTATGGTGAAATGGTCCTTCATGTTGATGGAGAATGTGTTTTATATGTTTCTATAAAGAACCTTTTTTGCTATTGCTACAGGCTTGACATTGCAACAATAGAAGAACCCTTTTTGGTGCTATATAGAACCCTTTTTCAAAAAGATTCTATACAGAACCATCTACAGCACATTCTCTATCAATCTGAAGAACCATTTCACCATACAAAGAACGCTTTAATCATGCAAAGGGTTCTTTAAGTGTTCATGGTTTTATATAGAACCATTTTCTTTACTAAAGAACCCTTAAAAAACATATTTTTCAAGATATATATTGATATTTGCTCTATGTAACCTACAAAATATGTGCATACTGATATTCTTACTGATATTGATATTCTTACTGATATTGATATTTGACTTTCCATAAGAGTTAAAGCAGAATTTCATCAATCTTTTTAACTGTTAGCTTAATAAAGTAATTAAGATTTAAATAAGGTTATTCGTAGTGGTTTGATGTGAAATGCACCATTCTAACAAAATTATAGATAGAACTGTTCACAGTGATTGGAACCAGGCATCCAAAGTGCTTAACACCTCTTCAAGCTCCCTCACAGAAAGATATTAGTTAGAAATATGTTGAGGTCAGGGTGCTACCTGTGGTTCAGAATCACAAAAAATTGGAATCGAATTAAGCTATTCCTGGAAATAGACTCGGTCTGGCCAGGTCATTGTCTACTGAACATGTTAAATGACTCATAAGGTCATCAGGGAAGCAGCTAAATGCATTATGGCTATAAAACGAGAGGATATTAACTTTCAGATCAGATGTAAAAAGCTCTCTGCCTCTGCCCTGCATGTCATAGATATCTAATCAATGCGAACATGGATCCTGCTGCAGAGGAACAGTCGATACACTGGAAGATCCAGTTACTTGTTTCTCGTCCTCTTTTTTCCTCTCTCGCTCCATCTTTTACCCCATCTCATAATCCCTCTCTCACTCATACACACATACACACTCAGCAGGTCACTCACCACGAGCGCTGATTGCAATGTATGAGCCTGTCAGCACTACCTGAGAGAAACCACATTCCATTCACGCCACCCACCCCATTCACTGCCCATGTAATCTACATCAGAAAAAGTATGTTTTGTATTCTTTTATACATGATGCTGGTGCAGCTATCACATAAATTATAACATACCTAATAGGTTTCAACTGATTGATGACAGTATCATCACTCGCTGATAGTTTCCATCTAGTGCGATTCTTAATCAAGTTGGAAAATTTACATGCCCAAAAACAGCCAGCTGCAGCTTTAAGATGTAAAAGTAATTACATTTGTCTCTTAATCTGTTTTGTTTTAACAAGTTCTCACATCAGTCCATGCCCTGAATCGGCCATGATATGTTGTCTGGATTCAGAACATTCTGTAGCAGCCTGAGGCCGATCTTTCATTTCCTACCCAATGTCGTGCTTGTTATATTGATAAACCTGTGCTGCAGCCTTCCATGGATGGCATATCTTCCCTCATGAAAGATGAGTGTGGGCTTAATGGTGCAGTGTGTAAACATTAGTGGCTTCTAGCCATGAGGTTGCAGATTGCAACCAACTGAGTATCCCTACCTCACCCCTCCCTTTCCAAGCATGAAGTAGAACCTACAGTGGCCATCAGTTAGATTGGTACACTAAATTAACTGTCCAACAGAAAACAGGCAACTTTGGCATCACACTGAAATTGATTTTTGTCTGGGAAAGGCCACACCAGTGTTTATCCTTGTTTTCTGTCATCATCTGTTCCAATTTTGCCTTTTCATGTTTTCGATTCTTTGATGACAAACATTCACCCTCTTTTGCTTTTTCTTGTGCTGGATAATGTGAATGATCCTGCATGTGTCAAAATTTGGGTTCTCAAACTTCTCACAACACAAAATGGTTGGCCAGCACTGGCAGCAACCACTGATTCTTCTTCTAGTCTTCCAACCGCTGCTAAATTTAATCTGCCACTTCAGTGTAAAAATGAAAAAGGCACTCTCCAGAGCCAGTGTTTGGTTTGTCCATTCTGGGCTACTGTAGAAACATGGCGGACTCTGTTGGAAGAGGGCCCGCTCCCTGTGTAGATATGAAGGGATCATTCTAAACTAACAAAAACAACGATTTATGGCTACAAGTGATTATACACCAATGAAAACATGGTTTTATATACTGTATTCCATTTCTGCTAATAGATCCCTCTAAATCTTACACACTGCACGCTCAGACGGTGTACTGGTGGTGCTGAAAAGCATTTTTTACATGATCATATAAAAATGAATCAATCTGTGGGCTTCCACTTTAGACATTAGAGTCTGTATTCACAAACCACCTCAGAAGTAAGAGCTGAGCTAGAATCAATAAGATCTGAAAAGGCTCCGCACAGCTTCAACCACATCAACAAGCCTGTTTTGGGGATGTATTTTTGAAGAAACAATTTGGGCTATTTGGGTGTCTATTGAGTTCTAGTGTTTTTTAGCAATGTTAGCTTTATATCTCCTGTTTTACACCAAAGAAGCCAAATTTGGACTCCAAACATGTCTTGGCCAATTGACTACATTTAAATGGAAAGGGGGTGAATTTGGGGCGGCACGGTGGCGCAGTGGGTAGTGCTGTCGCCTCACAGCAAGAAGGGCTTGGGTTCGATTCCCGGCCGGGTGACCAGGGTCATTTCTGTGTGGAGTTTGCATGTTCTCCCTGTGTCTGTGTGGGTTTCCTCCGGGTACTCCGGTTTCCTCCCACAGTCCAAAAACATGCAGTCAGGCTGATTGGACATGCTAAATTGCCCCTAGGTGTGAGTGAGTGTGTGAATGTGTATGTCTGTCTGTCTGCCCTGCGATGGACTGGCGACCTGTCCAGGGTGTATCCTGCCTTCCGCTCAATGACAGCTGGGATAGGCTCCAGCGCCCCACCGCGACCCAGAATATACACTATATAGACAAAAGTATTGGGACACACCTCCCAATTATTGAGTTCAGGTGTAGGGTATATATATATATATTCCTTTTCATATAGGAGTCTCTGTCCTGTTTTTACTTACTTTTCTCTGTTTAACTCTCCTCATGAAGGGCCTGAAATCCAGAGACAATGATATACTTGCTAAACTGAGTATCTTTGGTTGCTAAACTGGGTATCTGTGATTTAGGGATGACATCACAATTAACCATTTGGCTTTGGCCTACTTAACACTTTTGTCCCATCTGGGACCGTCACCCATGAGTAACATAGGTTTAAGTCTTTTTCTTAATGATTCAATGGTGTAGCCAACTGGGACCCATGACCTCTTGAGTTGTGGCCAAGGCTACATTCACATTACCAAGTTGAAGTGATGTTACTGAGTAGGATGCGTGCATGCGGGTCATTTCAGGACGCCAGTTCATTCACATTAATGACAGATTTGAGTTTCTTACCTAAATGAGTGTGAACCATCCTGTCAGAGAGATTGGATTTGAGCAAAAGATCAGATTTGAGCAATGAGGCTTGTAATGTGAATGTAGCTCAAGATCTCCAGCCAGTGGGCAATCACCACTCACAATTCACAAATACCGTCTACTGGTCATGATCCAAAACAGCTAAACTTGGCTACATATAACTTATAACAAGTGGATCACTCAACTTTATAATAATACTCTTTGTTTCTGAGGCATCTTTTCAGATTTTTTCATCCATTATAATCATCTTCCTCCTACTCTACCCTGCTCTGATTTTGAGGCACTGCTGATTTGGAGTCTATTGTGATGCTGGTTTTAATATTGAATAGTGGAGATGGTCTCTGGTTCCTCCTCAAACCCTGCCATTGTTCCGATCCGGCCTTGGAGAATATGACACCTGATCTTTTTCCACTGTCACTCTGCAAAGGATCACTTCACCTTTTATCTTTCCATTCATAAAGGGGCGAAGGAGTCCGCTGTGTTCTGAGGCCTGTCGGGTTCCCTCACGAAAAGGGCAAGCACTGGGCTGTCTGTCAGAAGCGTCAGGGTCAATGAATTACACTTTCAGTTCAGCAGAGTCAAGTGCGCCAATAGGCCCATTCATATTTCAGCTGAGGAGCTGGATTTAACATCTGTATTAAATTAAATTGCTTGCTTGTGTTAAAGTGATTTGTTTGCACAAATTTGCATATTGTTCTCCTTACTTCAAATGTAGTTAATCAGCCAAGACATGTTTGGGATCTAAGGTTTGCTTCTTATTTTGTACTGGGGATATAAGGCTAATGTAACTACAGCTTCACTTCTGAGTTTTTAAATGTGATGTTGACGATGGTAGTACAGTACAAAATCTGAACAAATCCATTTTCTTTTGGGACTATTTTGCATCAGAATGCCCTGTATGGACCTCTCTGCTGTGAATGGATTTAAATAAATGGATTAAACTGTGTTTTCGGACATAATTTTGTCAGTAAATACCTCTCAAAGGGATTAAATGCATCAGATGTCTGATTCCTATCACCACCACCGTGAACAACTGTGACTCGGTACATTTCTCTAAAACAGAGCATTTCACATCAAACCGCTCTGAATGACTTTGTTTACATCTCAACCATTTCATTATGCAGGTGGAATTCCCCTTTAAGTCTTTAGTTCCTTTCTTATAAGGCAGCAGCAGTCTGTAATAACGGTCAGGTAGTGCGTGGCTCATTAGAGGTCTGATGTTTGGATGTACAAATTGCAGGGTTCAGCAGGCAGGAAATGGATCTCAGGAATTTCCTCCAGAAAGGAATATAAACAGTCTTAAGACGCTGACTGTTCACCTGCTACTTCTATCTCTCCTTCTCTTTCTGTCTTTCTTTCACTCACTCACACATTATGCCAACTCACATGGAATCACTCACAGCCTGATTTCTTTCTTTTCTCTCCCATCAGCTTCTGCCTGCAGTTCTGAGCTCATGCTGCAGCGGCCACATTTTGCACCAAAATACACAAAGGAGCACACACACAATATGGACCATTCCACCCAAATAGCTCAAATTGCAGTTCCACAGTGACTATTACTATATAAAAAAAGGATTCATACTGTAGATATTTACAAGGATTGCATTATGATCTATTTTAAACCAAGGCATTAATTGAGATAGTTATAAGCTAAATATAGACAAAATCTTTATTTATAGGGTACTTTCTAATGGAAGGTGGCAGTCCCAAACCCCTAATATATATGTTAGGGGTTGGGGTTTGCTGTCGGAACAAAACCTTATTTCTCCAAAATGGTAATTTTACAGGAGAAGGAAAAAACGTACTTTACTTTTAATGAAATTTTTTTCAAATTATGCCAAAAACTGAAAAATGACAATAATGGAGATACGATTTTGTTCTGACAGCGGCGATACAGATTTATTTTAAAGTGAAGTTGAAAGATTAAGATTTAATAGATTTATTTTTTAGTTTAATAGTTTTAACATTAGTTTAATACAAAGTTTTAAAAAAATGATTGTGGTCCCATTTTTTTTTTTTCACTAGCAGAAAAAAAAGGTGCATTCCAGTTGCCCTAAGGGTCCGTTTCAAAAAAGGGACAGCAGCACACGGTATTCAGATATTTAAAGGGTGATTTCAAACCATATGGAGTGAAAATGTTTCATTGGAGGAGAACCTCAAACTGCATAGGGAGTATTCATCTCTTCACAGAAAGTTTCAGGAAGGTTCACCCATCAGTCACTGCATGTCTCTTGAAGATGTGTGTTGCTTCATGTTTGATTATGATGCTGCAGAATGTTCCAAATGAAAGCACTTATCAGCCACAGTTAGGGACCCTGTGCAAATCAATGCAGCTAAAGAGTTGTACTATGTGGGCGGAGCCTTACTTTAGCCACAACCCTTCATTTTAGAGCAGGAAGTGAGACTGCATCCCTGTCCCTCATGGCCACATGGTGAGCAGTTAGACCCCATTGTTTTGAAGTAAATGTGTCCTGAAGTCTGAAAATCAGTGTGTAATATTAAGAACTGTCTCTACTAATGAATTTTGTTTACCGTTCAAAGCTGTGTTTGCTAGATATGAACTGGCTAGCACTTTTGAGCATTGCCTGTATCCTTATAGGAAAGTCTTTTCACTCAGTGGCCATCTTGGCAATGCCACTGGGCAGTTATTTCCAGTCATACAAGACCAAACACCTATCTCTTTGAATGGGAAAAAAATGTAAGCTGAAGGCCGAATTACCGTTTGAAACACTGGCTTAAATAAAGCACAAATAGCATGTTTTTTCAGGTTGTTCTGGCTGCTGCACTTCCGCAGATTTCCACAACAAACGGGGGCTTTTCCCACTTGTGACTTACCAGCAAACCAACTGGCTCTTCTTTTTTTGGAAGGGCGGGACTTTCCCTATATACAGACTCATTCATTTCCCATTCATCCTTCTTCATAACGTCTCTAGTTATGCTCAAAATTATGCAAAATTGTCACTACTGAATCAGTCACTTACAAAACATTTAGTGAAGTTTCAGTAGTGTAATGATTGTGTTCTAGTGATAAAATATAATATTCAATCATTTGTTTTGATAAAATAACATCATTAAGGTATAGGGTCACTCAAAGCAATAGGATTTTAGTCTAAGGTCCAAGTTAGTGGGTTTTGAACTCTGACTTCGAAACATTTTAGTAGAATGATCCATATACAAAACAATAATATTCTACTTTATTTAGATTAGATTCAGATTGTTTGACTGCCTTAGTAACCAAGGCTACAGTGTTTATATTTTGAAAGGATGTGTTATCTGTAGCCTTATTGTGGTTGCAGATAATTAAATATGGCGTAATCTACTTAATGTCTATCTGGTGATCTTCTAATCCCTCTCTTGAAAATGATAAAGGTATTATGAACTTCATTCATTTAAAGCTCACCTCATAACACACTGACAGAAAGCTGACTGTCTGAGCTGAAATTCAATGCAGTTCATAACTGCTTTTAAGGCATACATGTCTCAAGTTACACACATTCAGTGGGGAACTCTGAGGGCCTTCAAAGCCTTCTAATTATTTCTGCACTATAAAAATTACATGCCTATAATGTTTAGTTCATTCTTATTTGTTCTTTTTAAAGTTTTGTAACATAATTTTAACATGTTACAATATGTTAATGTTTATGACAAGCTTTAAATAATAATATCTTTTACAAATGTTTTTAAAAAATGCTTAAAATGTCTGCATTTAACTTTGAGCAGCCAACTCACCACTGAATACATTATTGCATAATCTAATAAAGTCTCTCTTTCTCTTTTTCTTTCTTTCTCTCTCTCTCTCTCTCTCTCTCTCTCTCTCTATCTCTCTCTCTCTCTATCTCTCTCTCTCTCTCTCTCTCTCTCTCTGTCTCTGTCTCTCTCTCTCCAGCCTCAGCTTATGCTGATATCCAGTGGGAACAGCCTCATCAGCCTGATGGGCCATGCAGGGACCCGCTGCGTTACCCACACAGGGACATTCTCCCCGTGGCCAGCTACGCCCCCCAGCCGGATTATATGGAAGGGGACGATGATCTCATCAAGCCCAAAAAGCTGATTAATCCAGTGAAAGCCTCTAAAAGCCACCAGGAGCTTCACCGAGAGCTGCTCATGAACCACAAACGGTATGAGGACAGGCATCAGGCTAAGGCTGAAACCAGTGATTTTGTTCTGTAATTGATTCATGTATAGACCATTATTAGATCAATCGATTAAACTGTCCCACATTTATGTACTGCCATCATTCAGATTCAGACTGCCCCCTACACTTCCTTTAGAGTACTGCAATCTGTCAGAATGACCATGATATGAACATTTTTGAGTGTTTTATAGTGCTTTTGTTTTTAAGTAAACAAAACATTGACTTTACTATTTAATTGTGGCAGCCTTATTAGACAGATACACAAACAGGAGGGTCAATAACATGATTTTTTTTTCCAAATCTGACATTCCTCTTAAATAATTGAATAAAAACATGATGTATATCGTATAGTTCTCCAATACCCCCTTTTAAATACATTTTCAGAAAATGCAAAAGCAAAAAATAATAATTTCAGGCATTTAGTCCTCCAAAAGTATAAAAATGTCAGCCGGTGCGACCATTCAATCATATATGATGTTTAAGCAACCAAAAAAGTATAATTTAATTATGCATACAAAATCCAAATGAAAATATTTGCATGATTTTATGTTTGAAACCTTTAAAATTATAACACAACATTGAAAAGTATTTAACTTCTTGCCAACTTTTGGCAGAAAATTTTGATTTCCTCAAATGTCACATGGAGCAACTGTCAAAAAAGGACTTTTATTCTGACATGCTTTTATGAAAGAGTAGGCTGGGTATTGTATCAACAAGAAGATCCTAAATGACCTTCACAATGCAATGCCAAGATCAATAGCCCTTTCAGAAATATTGAAAAAAGCCATTTTTTTAGTCATGGTTCGCCTTGATGAGTCAGTGGTGTGACCCTAAGAAAACCATGAAAATGTGTTATAGTAATTATTATTATGATTATGTTTATTTATTTTTTAAAAATCTGTATAATATTCAGTTCAAGGACAAATGTTTATATGAGTGTCCAAATACAAAGACTAGTTTAACCTGTTTAATCTGTTTTAATATATTTATCATTGATGTGTGGTTGCACCACCTGACATTTTCTGAGTTTTAAGATTGCTTAAGCTGTTTATAAGCTATGAAATAATATCAACACACTGAATAGATTCATGTAGATACAAAAATGGGCATCATATGCCCCCCATTGCATGCTTTATTTGTCATTTACCCACAAACATTATAGACAGAGACAGATACACATACATATGTACTTGCATTCTCATTTTCCTTCTGTGTATCTTTATGCCAGCTCTTTACAGATCATATGTATAAATCACGCTGCACATAAACCGACCTAAAAGCTTCAATTTTTCTAATTCTAGTGCGTCACATAACAGATCACTAAAGAAGCAAACATCCTGTGCACTTACTTAGACTCTCCAAAGTGGTTCAGTACAGGCTGAGCATTATGGACATGATAATAACGAGGGAAAGCCCTTTACTTAGTGAACTGAGAGTGAAGATATGACCCTCAGAGCTGATTCAGTTTGAGCAGCTGTTCCGGAATCCTAGCTGAGCTCAGTGGGGGGCACATGCTCCTCCCAGTACAGCTGCATATACAAAAGGAAGACCCACAAACACATATATACAAACCCACATACACAGGATATGGAGCTACAAATGTCAGTACAGCTTCACAGATTTAAGTAACTTAACCACTTTGAACAATTCTGACTTAGTAAGTTTCTCTAGAAGAGAGTATTTCACACCAAACTACTCTGATAGACTTTGTTTATATTTTAACCATTTAACTACGCAGAAATATTGAAAAATTAGTAAAATTTTCTCCCAAAGTTTGAAGAACCAGAAGGTTCTATACTGGGGCTGGTCCTAGCAGCATTTTATAGGCTTCGAGTAAAATCAATAATACTTACGTTAACCATCATTTTAAGTATGTTCAATACTGTACTATTTGATTAAGTCCTCAAATACTCACCTTAAAATCAATAATATTTACATTAACCATCATTTTAAGTATGTTCATTACTGTACTATTTGATTAAGTCCTCAAATACGCATCTTGAAATCAGGAATATTTGTGTTAATCATTATTTTAAGTATGTTCATTACTGTAGTATTTGCAAAAGTCCTACAATACTCACCTTAAAATCAATAATATATGTTAACTATCATTTTAAATAGGAGAATTATTGTATTATTTGCAAAAGTCCTCAAATATTCACCTTAAAATCAATATTTATATTAACCATCATTTTAAGCATGTTCATACTGTAGTATATGCAAAAGTCCTCAAATACTCATCTTAAAATCAATAAAATTTATGTTAGCCATCATTTAAGTATGTTCATACTGTAGTATTTGAGAAAGTCCTCAAATACTCACTTAAAATCAATAACATATATGTTAAACATCATTTAAGATGTTTATTACTGTAGTATTTGCGAGTCCTCAAATACCCTTAAAATCAATAATATTTATGTTAAACATCATTTTAAGCATGTTCATTATTGTAGAACTTGTGGAAGTCCTCATATACTCACCTTAAAATCAATAATATTCATGTTAAACATCATTTTAAATACCTTCATTACTGTAGTATTTGCGAAAGTCCTCAAATACATTACAATCAATAATTTTTGCATTAATCATCATTTTAAGGAGGTTCATTACTGTAGATGAAAATATATCCAGTAAGCGGCAACAGTGTATTAATAGTCAGGCTGAAGCCCAGCTACCTGTATGCTGTTGTTGCTCTCTCATTCAAATACAGCTGTCATGAATCACGTAGACGCTAAGCGTGAATTAGAATTATCATTGTATGTCTCACCATCATGGCTGTAGTTTTATTTTAGTTGATTGCTTTTATTTATTTTGTTGAGCTATTATATTTAGAGAAATCATGCTTTTTTTTTTAGCCTGGAAAGCAGCAGTGAGGGCAACACTCAGCTCCTCAGTGTTGAGGTCAGTTGAACCACAGAGAGTGGAGTAGAGGGATGAGGAGCTTTTGGAGCTGAACATGAGGAGGACCACTCTGGGAGCGGCTAGGCAGATACCCCTCTTATGCTGTATCCGAAGGCCATTGCTAATGAAATGTGTTTAGGCTACAATTTTTGTGGCTAGAAAGAAAGACGAGGCTTTCGAATATTATATAGAGATGTATCAATGTAATAAACAGCTGCTCTATTCTATATCGAAGAACTTTACATCCAAGCCAGAAAACATTTAAGAGCCTTTGTTTTTGAAACGTGTAACTTCTGTTTCACCACATTGTAAAATTCAACCTAAAAAAAAAACTTAAAGTGGTAAAAAAGCAACTTAACTGGATTAATTCAACTCAATTAATACTTTGAATGGAATAAAACAAAGAAAATTTTTAGACAGATGACAAAAGTCATCTTTTCCACTGATGCAAACTTTAAAAACACTTCAAATCTTCTGCCCTGTTCCACTTTTCCACAATGCAGGCCAAAAATCACTCAAAAACAAGTTTCTCTGGCGACACTGGTTGCAGATAGATAACCACAGTTAGATAGGTAGGTGATTACTGGATAATTATGCTCCCATTTGCAAAGTGGAACTTAATTTTTTCCTTCTGACACAATCAAATGTGTTTTAAATGATAAAAATACCATGCCCAGTCCACTGCTGAAGTAAGTCCAGAAAGACTCTGCTTTGTTTCTCCTCTTGGTCTCTCCAAGAGTTCAGGAATAGGTTTCTGAATAAGCGTTCTGAATACAAGTCTCATAGTTGCCTGGTAACTGCCAGCTACAATGCCTCCCCTCCCAAAGCCTCTGATGGCAGTTAGCGGCTAAAGCGCCACATTCAGAACACACTGTCCCCCCTGTGCGGGGACCAGGGCAACTAAAGCCCCTCCAACTGGCCAACAGAGGCAGCTTTATCCCCTTTCTCTCCTGCCATTCTGCTCTGTCATAGCTACTTTAAGGAGGGTTTAAAGGCCCCCAGTCAGCCAGACAAGAGCACTTGGAAGGACAGTAGCTCTGTTCAGCTTTTTCTCTCTTTCCCACTGTCCACTCCCTGGGCCGGTCCTGTGTTGTGCAAATTCGCTCGGGCCGGAGGCCCTTGTCCAAAACAGATCATGCGGCCCTGCAATGCTTAGGTAGCATTTCTATAACACAACAGCTACCATAGCCTATCCGATTAAAAGAGTCTCTTGAGAGCTTTTTATGGTCCTGACCAGCAAGGAGCAATTTGCAGGCTGGGTTTGAATCAGCTCAATAAGGCTCTCCTCTTTCTTTAAGTGTCAGTACTTGCTATAATTAATAAGGGGCATTAAAGCAGCAAGAGATAGACATAGCTCAAGATAGCTGGCACCGTTTGTTTTTTAATGTGTAGTTTTGCATAAATTCACCTTGAAATATAGCCTTTTTGAGTTTTGGGCTGGAGCGATGAGGCAGGGTTTAAGCAATAGAAACTTCTGTTCATGTGCAAATCACATAAAACCCGGTTGTCTCAGAGTGTGTCAAGTTATTATCTCAAATAGACTTTTCATGTACAAGACTGTACATAAATTTTGTAGATATAGCTAAAAGCTAGGAAATACATGTGTTATAGAAAGTATTCTAAAAAAAGTGTTAGTCCTAATTTGTGGAGCAATGTGTCATTTAAACTGTGGAAAAAAGTAGGAGCATATAAAAGATTACAATTTTAATGTTCATGTTATGAAAAATAAAGGATTAATTTTCTCCACAAGAGGGCACTATGAGGACACAAGTAGTCTATATTATGCATCATAAGAGACAAATTTCATGCATGACCCCACACCAGCAGGATTTTGCATGTTGTTGCTATCACAGGTTTCAACCCAGGGTTATTACCTAAAGGTAGGTTTCAGTGTTGTTTGTATGAGTTGAGCAGTTCATTCTAGAAATATGCTTAAGATGCAAAGGCAGAAGAGACAGCAGGAGGTGCGATAGCCTGTCAGAGGTGAGGGAGACTGGATAAAATTGCATTGGCTTTTAACAGCATACAAAGGGAAAACAGGCAGTCCAAGTCAAAAACCAGGTAGAAAAGGCAGGCTTAAGAATCCCAAAAGTACAGGCAGAGTTCAAAAACCAGAATGCAAGAGTGAGTACAACAGAACACGGCTCAGAAGCTAGCAAAATACCAGAGACCTCGCAGAGACTGAAAGTCACAATAGAGTTTTTAAAGCCAAGGGCTGATGGGGGCCAGGTAAGGGAAGGCAGGGCCAGTAATCAGAAGTAATCAGAAGTCAGCAAGGCTGAATGTTGGAGAGAGGAGGTGGGCAGAGCCTAGATGTGACAAAGCCTCTAAATTCGAAGGCATTTGTGGGCTGACTATTTATTTTCAGCAGGTACATGGTAAAATCTCAGGCCACAGCTGGATTTACACATGAAATTACAGCTTCAGACTGAAATGAGGCTTTTTGTTTACAGACACTCAGATTCATTCTGTAGTGTTCAAATTACCTGATGGACTACAACTACCACAAACACTAGAACTTAGCCCGTGTCATAGTTTGCACGACTATGCTGAGGAGATGGTTTACATAGTGGGGAAATGTTGGATATTGCACACACCATATAGTTAGAATAGTTCATGATAATTGACTACAATTACTAAGAGTACTAGGACCAAGAGAATTAGCACTTCTATGGACAATAAAATAAAAAAAAATGCAATGAAGAATTAATGCACTAAGAAAGAATTCAGTTGTGCTTGTCAGTTGCGTATATCAAACATTTTACGACAGCTCAGCCAATCAGATTTCCAAACCAGAACTATCCCGTTTCTAATTGATATTTAAATGACGGTTAGTTACTAATCAAAGGAAATGGCCAAAGTGGTTGAATGGACATAATTCAGTTCCACACAAATGAAATATGTACAATAATTGAAACTAAGTCAATTTACAGAAAGTCATTATTTTGATGTAACATATTCATATGAAGCCAATGTACACATTTGAATTAAGCAAGTTTAGTTTAAAGCAACCTTTAAGCAACCTTTTTAATGCACTAGTTACATTAGCCTCATGATGTAAGTGCAAGACTAAAGAAGGAAACTTTGGCTGATCAACTCCACTCAAGCTAAGGGTGGCACTGTGTAAGCTTGATTTTTTTTTTTTCCAAATTATTCCTTTAATATTGGCACTAGGATGTGTGTTAATGGGAATATAAAGCGAGAGCGGTAGCTCAGGAGTGGCACTGTTTAATAAAGGGTTTTATTACGGTGAGTGGGAGAGGTACTGTGTGTGTTTGCGTGATATGCCAGGAGCGGTATAAAAGTGAGCTGGCGCAGTGCCAAAGTTGTCATTAGGCAGGTATCTGTTTGGACACTGCAGTTGTTTTGGCCCTGAAAGACCGCGGAGAGGACAGTCCATCCACAGAGGGCACTCCGCAGGGACAGAAAGAGATCGACAGCAGAAAGAAAGAGGGAGATAACAGCAACAGTTTATAGTCCGAGGCCTGAGTGGCAGAAGAACTGGGTCACTGGCTGAATGGCGTCTATCTCTCTTCTCTAACCCTTTCTAGATAAGCGTTTATACACCCCGGAGACACACTGGGTCTTTAGTGTACACAGGAAACAGAAGAAGACAAAAAATAAAAAAAACAACACTGACAACATCTATGCAGAAAAGAGGGCAACACTGTCAATCACGCTGTTTGTACAGTAGTGTGCAAAAGTCAGAGACCACTGGCCATTAAGTAAAGGCTATCCATCTTAAAGTGTCAGGAAAAAATCTACAACATGTATTTAGCTGAAAATGGCAGCCTCTGTAAAATTACAGCAGCTGCAGGGATATTTTTCCCCACATCCAAAGTTCAGTCTTAGAAGTTGGTTGCATTTTCTGCTTCTCACAATCCAAGTTATCCCAGACACATTCAATGATGTTGAGGTCTGGACTCTGATGGGGCTTCTTTGTCTGATTTGCACATTTTCACCTTGTTTTGTCTGTTTACTTTTCTCAGTAACGGCTTCTTGACAGCTACACATCCTTTCAGACCCATAGTGCTGAGTTGTCTTCTCACAGCGGAAGGATGGACAGAAACAGCTGTAGATTTTTTTAGATCTGAAGCAAGAGTGGAGCTTGATTTTCTCCTCTCTCGCAAAGATGAAAGCTTTATATACTGTTTACCTGAAGGGGCAGTTTCGGTGGTCTACCAGGTCTTGCGGGTAGTTGTTAGGATTCCCAGTTTCTCTAAATCTTTCAATCTTTTTCAACTCCAGCTTTTTCACTTTTCACTTTCTTATGCAACTGGATCTGATCTCCTCAGAAACACCTTCTGAAAAAATAATAACTGGCTGTTTTGATTAGAAAGTAAATAAATAAGTGGTGGTCTCTGACTTTTATGCCATGCTGTATTGGCATTATTTGCTAATAGCATAAGCTGTCCATCAGAAATTTAGTGATATCTTCATTTTTTCATTTGTATCCATCTTACTTGCTTTGGCATTAACCCATACAGCCCATCAAAAGTTTAAGGACACCTAGCTTTGCAAAATGTTTTTAAAAAACGAGACATTTTCTTTATCAGATTGGAATAACATAACATATTAAATACACTATCAGAAAAAGGATCTGTGCAGGTACATTTTTAGTTCATCAAGGTACAAACGATGTAAATGTACCCTTAAAGGTACAGCAGTACTTTTAAGGTCCAACTGTGTACCTTAAAGACCCAGTGAACCTAAATCTGTGCGCAGTACAGTAAACATGTACTAAGTATACCCTTTCAATAATGTTCCAATGACCAATAAATGAGTGATATGTTTCACCATATTTCTCTCCTCTTAATGTAAACTGGGCGGTCCTAATCTTGGGTAACAGTTCTGTAAACATTCCCCTTACCAATCACAAAGCTGACGTCTTTGCCCCGCCCTCACAAAACAGTTTCAAATTTGGAGAAACACAGCAACCTAAAGCTAACCTAGAATAACCAAAAGGGATTAACCTAGACAAGCTGTCTGTAGCTGCCGGTTGCTTGTTAATTCATTTATCATTCATCATCATTATACATCAACATTGTCTTTCTTTGCCTGGTCCTTCATTCACACGTTGCTTCGTTTGCTCGTCCATCCATCTGTCCATACATCTACACATCTGTTTGTCCTTGACCTTTTTCGTCCAGTCACCGTCACATAAAAGCTGGATAATGATTTTAGTTCTGTATGAGTGGTGGAGCAGGCTAGGAGTGTTGGACAGTGAGCTGTCAATCAAGCTGCTCACTGTTCTCAGATAGGTCTGATTAGTGGTTTTTAAGCCATGTTTTATCATATTTGTATCTTATATTTTTATTTTAAGCTTTGCTGAATGAAACACTCAAGTTTCATACAAATATTAACTAAAATATTGATATTTAACTTTGTTTTTCCTGTGACTTTAAATAAGTTTTTCCACTTAACCTCAGCCCATACGGTCTATATATGGAAACTAAGAACTCATTTACAAATCGCTGCTGTCAGAACAAAACCTTGTATCTCCAAAATGGTAATTTTACAGGAGAAGGAAAAAAACGACTTTACTTTTAATGTAAGTCAATGTAATCAGACTCCAAGTCATTTTGGGCCATTTCCTTTGCTCAATTCATCATGAGATTTACACGCAATGTAAAGGCTGACAGGCATTTTCAAATTATGTCAAAAACTGGAAAATGACAGAAATGGAGATACAAGGTTTTGTTCCCACAGCAGCGATATGTCCACCTATTAAGCCTGCAGCAGTTTAGTCCCACCCATTCACACCAAAGTTCTAAGGAGTGTTTCAGCCCAGACTGCTTTTCGAATGAGGCGCAATACAGGGCAGCCAATCAGAACAGAGCTCATTTACATATACCAGTGTTAAAGGCACAGTGACAAAAACAGCTTGTTTAATTTTAAGCCATAAAGAGAGGTTAAAATAGTCATGTAGAAATCAGTTATGACTGTTTTTGGTATATAAAATCACACAAATGTTATAAGTGAAGAAAAACAAATAATATGGGCCTTTTACCAAAACTTCCGTAAGTATTTATCTTAGTCAATTGAAAAGTAACAATAAAAAACAAACATGGAAGTTTCAAAACAAGAGCGTTCCCAAAGTTTCACACCAATAAAAGTTTATTGAAGTGGACTGAAAAGCAAAGGAGACAGAAAAGGGAGCAACAGACATAAACAGGGTAGTGATGTTCCTTGTTTAACAGTATTATTCTTGCTCTGGACCTTGAACGAAAACAGATGCAGCGTATGGATTACAGCAGGAAGCGGTCAATAGACAGCGCTGTGTGTGTGTGTGTTTTGCATGCAAAATAGCCAGTGCTGCAGTAGCCCCCCATTATATAGGAGACAGTGGGCACAACCTAATCCGGGTTAAAATATAACATGGATTTTTTAATGTAGTTAAACAAGTTCAAGTAGAACATGCTTTTGGTCATATTCTCATATTCCCATAGCAACCACATCTGTGAGTTTTGGCAGAGTTCATTGAGAAGGTAGTTTTTGTACATTAAAGTGCTGAGTTGTATGTATAAGTCTCAGAATCCACACTGATATAGCTTCATTTGCCTGCTTGGCGGTCTTAATATAGCATCACTAAGTCTTTCATAGTGAACATATAAATTCAGAAGAGTTCCATTTTGGAAACTTTTTATGCACAAATGTATTAGAAACATCCACCATGTAAACAAAATATATTTCAATTTTATCCTGTTGATATTTACAGCTCTGGCTCTGATTTGTGGTCAGAAAAACATATTTCTGTCTCTGACACAGCCTCTTTTCACTTTTCACTAGTGCCCCCTTGTGGAAAATCTTCAGCCTGCTAAACATGAGTGTGTGAGTGTGGCCAGGCGCCATCTCTCTGAAATCTTATCTATTTAGACACCCTGGCAACTTCACTTAGGACTGAATTCATGACAATGGCTATTACAAAATAACAGTTCCTAATATGATCATCTTGTCTCAACTACTGATAAGAAAAGAGTATCACTGAATCATCTTACTTAGGCAAAACTTCCTAAACACTGTCCTAACTTCGGGACAACTCTAGTAGTGTTCTGACTTCTACTGACAACGCATTATAACAAGGCCTTATTTTAGCCACACCCCTGCATTTTAGAGCAGGAAGTGTGTCCCTCATGGCCACATGGTGAGCAGTTAGATCCCATTGTTTGGAAGTAAATGTGTCAGAAAATCACATTAAGAACTGTCACTACCGAAACATATTTTCATCAAAATATTATGATTTTATGTGTGAATGACTGTTTAAACCTGTGTTTGCTAGCTATGAACTGGCTAGTGTTTTTGACTACTATACCCTTGGTTCTTCAAGGGTTCTTTAGTAAAGACAATGGTTCTGTATAGAACCATTAACACTGAAAGAACCATTTGCATGATTAAATAGTGAACTTTTGAAGAATGGCTTTATATAGCAACAAACAGTAGTTCTATTGTTGCAATGTCAAGAGCTTAAAAATAGAAGAACCCTTTTTGGTGCTATCAAAAAAGGTTCTATATAGAACCATGTGCAACACATTCTCCATCAATCTGAAGAACAGTTTCACCACACAAAGAATCGTTTAAGAATGCAGATGGTTCTTTGAGTGTTCATGGTTCTATATAGGTCCATTGTCTTTACTAAAGAACCTATGTAGAACCATCTTTTCTAAGACAGTACCTAAACATTTGATAAAGTTTCTGTAATGTAATATTTGGGTTTCCAGTGACAAAATGGAATGTCCAGTCATTTATTTTAATACAACAAACAAAATAAAGGTTCAGGATCACTCAATAGCCTAAAGTCCAAGTCAGAAGTCTGAAATGTGTTTTCAGCTCTGACTTTGAACAGCTCAGTAGAATGATCCATATATTATGAGGTCTGGAAGATGGGAGTTGAGGGAGTGCGGGTGGGAGCGGCTGTGTTTCTAGCTCACCTCATTAATCGCTGCTTTGTTTGTTTGTTGCTGCTGCCATGTCTCCCCGGTTTTGACGGACACCACATAAATTAGAAGGGATGCTAATTACAATGTGGCACACAAAAACACGCTCACTCGCGCACACACCACACTGCTTTCCCACTTCTCCGCACTCGTGATGCCACCTCCCAGTGGAGGAAACAGACTCACACCTAATTTAATTAGCAGTCAGCGAGGGAGTGTTGTGTAGGTGCGAGTGTGCTTCCGGAAGTAGTCTAATCCCATGGAAGTCTGGTCTTGAAGAGCCTATTGACGTATTCTGACATCAGAGTCGGCAAAAAAATCATGTTTTGGTGTGTTTGGATGTGACTCCTCCAGTCTGATGTAATGAGGAACACACCCACCCTCCAAATCAGTCTCGGTGGATTTCAGTCCCAGTGTCATGTTGAATTACCCCTCATTTTTTTTTAACAAATAATTAAATTCTGCAGAAATCTGTATATCTAAGTAACTGAAATACAGCAATCATGCTGCCACATTGATCTGTTTTCTGTTACACAGCTATCTCTCTATCTAATGTCTCCAGCGGTCAGCTTTCTTAAAGCATGACTAGAGTGCCATCTGCTGGATAAATGATGAAAAGCTTTATTCTTTTCCTGCTTATGCCATACATCATTATAAATACCCATACAGACTGATGTGTGGCCATATATGCACATATATCATAAAGACTCGGGCAGATATTTTAAAATATAGGTACATGTATCAAGTATCAATGATATGTCTGACAATTACATGCATTATATGTATAACATATATATATATATATATATATATATATATATATATATATATATATATATTACACATATATAAGCCTTTTTATTTAAGCAAAAAAACAAAATAAATACACCAGAAATATACATTCAATGACATCTTATATTAAGTAACATGAAGCTGGCATTTATCAGTAAAATGTGCCACCCAAATATGATTAATATTTAATATTGTTAAATATATGTGATACACATATATGCTTATATATGTTGATATAGGCTACGACTGAAATATATGTTTGAAAATGGCCAATTTCAAATAAGTTGTCATATATGTCACATACATGCCCATGTGTGGCTTATATAAGTTGGATTTAAGGGAAATGTGTCATATTTTAAATCCATATATTGCCATATATCAGATTGCCATGTATCAGACACCATTCCATTCTACAGTGAGAGTAAACAAGTATTGAGGAACTTTACTATACCTCCAAATATACACATATAAAGTCTTTTGACTGCACTTGCCAATATGAACCAAAAGTTGTTTTCATTAACATGAGATGTTTTTCTTTAAAGTACCACAAACTAATAATATATTAGTTCTTGCAAAACGGTTGTTGCAATAACAGCTTTGAGACATCAACAGTAACAAGTAGCATTTTGCATCATTGTGGTTCAGTGTCGGCCCATTCCTCTTGGTCTTCAGTTCCCCAAGATTATGAGGGTACCTCTGTCGGACTTGCACTTTTAAAATCCTCATAAATTTCAACATTTTTGGACTCAGGAGGTCACCTTCTTTTAGAAGCCAGTCTTATAGTCTTATTTTGGCTGCATGAGGTTGTTGTCTTGAATAAACATCCATCTTCTCCCCTTTCTTAGTTGATGGGATTCAATTTTCCAGGTCTCTCTCGATGACATGGAAGGCCCCAGTGCCATTTGCAGGAAAGCAGACCATATCATGATACTCCAAGCTGCGTACCTCACTGTGAATGCGGCATTCTTGGGACACGATGAGCTGAATTGTTGCCAGAGAGTTCTGTTTTTGCTTTGTCAGACTGAACTACATTGTTCTACAGAGTTTTGTGAGGGGTTGTAGGAATGGACATAATCATGGTGCAGTTCATTGCTTATTGTTCTCTATGTAACTCTTGTTCCTGCTGCTTTCAGGTCATCCTACAACTCTTTTCAAGTGACTGCCGGCTGCTCTCTTACCTTCCATAACATTAGTTAACATTAGTCTGAGAGAACTCTTGCATGGAATGATTATTTGAGGTTCTATTCTACCATCTAATTGCATATTACTGTACTGTACTGTACTGGCAGGGATGTTTAAGGTCTTTATATGGCTCTGTATCTCTTCCATTCAAGTGCTGTTTAATAATATTGTCCCTGAGAACTTCAGGAAGCCCCTCCACGTTCACCATGATTACTACTTGTTGAGTAAAATCCTTCCAATCAATGGCAATTGAACCATCTTCAAGACCCCAAAGTTACCTACAAGGGTGCACTGTATTCTATTTTGTTCCGTCCATTGCTAATTATGCCATACAACATATTGTACACAGCCTTAATACCACTGTATCCCATTCTGTTCCATTCCACTGTACACCATTCAGTTGCATTCTATTCCTTCTCATGCACAGAGAATATTCCATCCAGTCTTTCTTCAGCATAACTCTACTCTATCCCTGATAGGGGTGTGGAGAATAAGCCGGAGCTCCAGCGCGTGTTGGAGCAGAGGAAGAGGGAGCAGATGATCAAACAGAGGAAGCTGGAGGAGGAGGCCAGGAGGAAGATCTCCCCATTGGAGCAGGAGCTCCTCAAGAGGCACAAAAAGCTTGAGGAGGTATTGTCTGATCACTATACCACTTACAAAGATATCGAGGTTAGAATGGGTCGGCAATAAGAACACAAGGTCTACCAGTAGAAAGCAGCTTGTATACAAGAATCCTATATACAAGTGATCTATAATAAATGCATCACGTGTTTTACAGCTGGAGCGGGAGCAGGAACGGCAGGAGGAGTGCTCCCGCAGCGCTCCGGAGTTCATCAAGGTCAAAGAGAATTTGAGGAGGACATCATTCACAAGCTCCGGAGAGAAGGAGGTGTAGAGTGGAAGAAGCTCATGGATATGAGCTAATAACGTAGAGATCGACCGCAGCCGTCTTCAAAGCTGTGCTTCTCTCTAGCTCTCTCTGTCTCACTCAAAAATAGCTCCACTGGACTAAACACTCACCTCCCCAGAAAAGATTCAAAAGATTCGGAAGCAACGTGGAACGTGACTCATCGAGAAAGAGAGAGAGGCTTTCCTTTACTCCAAGTTGTTTCATCCACGATAGATGCGACGGTGTCCGGAGATGAACTTTCGGAAGACACTGTGAGTGTGAACGGCGGACGGTTGTCTCCTGGCAACAAATGGAGTGACCAGGGTTCCAGAGAGCCACTGGTTTGAGAGAGAGGTGCAAAGGCAGAAGTGTCTTTTATTAACCTCTAATATCTTTATGTACAGGCAATCAGAAAACTCTATCAGTATTAATGCAAATCGTTGGTCTCACAACTGCCAAGTATACAGCATGTCCCATACACATGAAAACAAAATAACAGCTATGTAACGTAACACAATACCAACTATGTAAAAACAATCGGCGCAGGTCACTTTTGCACCCAATCAGAACCACTAATACGAGTGAAACTGCTATACTGTGCAAAAGCCAGAAACCACCCTTCAGTCAAAATGACCATTAAGTACAAGTTACTCATTTTGCAGAATCAACAACTAAATATAAGATCAAGTTTTTTTGGTATGTAGTGTTATTACAGCGTCCACTGGTTTTGGGAGACTTGCTTTCAGTTTCTGCAGGGATATTTTTCCACACCTCCAAAGTTCAGTCTTAGAAGTTGGTTGCAGGTTTGCTTGTCATGATCCAAGTAATCCTAAACAAATTCAATGAGGTCTGGACTTTGGGATGGCCACTCTATTGTTCTGAGAACACCAACACCTTCTTTGTTTGATTCCTCCTTGTTCCATTTCTCAGTAAGGGCTTCTTGACGGCTACACATCCTACACATAAAGCAAAAGTGGAGCTTGATTTTCTCCTCTCTTTCAAAAATGAAAGCTTGCAGTGCATTTTATCTGAGGTGGACAGTTTTGGTGGTCTACCAGGTCTTGCATGGTTGTTAGGAGTCCCATTATTAAAAGTGTCTTTTAATAATTTTTTTGGAAACTGCCCTTTCCGTTTAACATATTTTGGTCACACTTTATTTTGTTGGTCCACTGTAGATGCTTTATAGATAATCAGTCTGTCTTTAACATTAACATTCAACTAAACATCTATTAAATTCAACTGATCTTGAAGTTGAGTGTGATAGGTTCTATAGGTTCTTCTATTAAGAAGTTGGTCACACTTTTTGCTTCTCACGATCCAAGTAATCCTAAACACATTCGGTCTGGATGCCTTACTAAGTCATAGGCACGACTTAATTATCTTGTTCCCATGCCTTACTAAGTCGTGGCCACATATTATTTTTTATTTATACAGGATGTCACCAGTGGGGCTCTGTAAGTATCTGTAAATCATCTGTAAATAAAGCGTGACCAACTATATTAACTTAATCCACCTTCTTACGCATATTTTATATCGAATCTCCTCAACTGCATCACCTGAAAATGAATAACTTGTCCTTAATGGCTGTTTTTACAGGAAATTAAATAACCAAAACGTGTTCTCTGACTTTTGCACCGTACTGTCCATATCTGTCCACTAAGAACAGACAAGTGCTGAGAAAACCTGACTTTTGCTGTGATAATTAATTGGCGATTGTGAAGTAATACGACCACCTTCAGAAAAATACATAACCATCGGCACAAGTCACTTTTTCTTTAAAACCACTATGTTTTTTCACCATTTTATAAAAAGAATGAAAGCGCATGTATCATGTATGTGCAAGACTTGTCCGCTATAAGTTGACACGTGCTGAGATAAACCTAATCGTTACTGTGATATCATAATGAACCAGTGATGGTCTTGCTATTGCACAGTGCTTATCACTTTACAGCAGGAAAAACAAAAGAATGTATTTTTTGTAGAGACAGGGTGGAGCTGTTTTGTTCGTCTCTGCTCTTTCCAGTGCCTTTGTGAGAGCAAGCAGGCCTGACTGTTACTGCATTTCAATCAATATTACGCAAGATGTGTTCTTTGTTATCCTAGATGGCTGAATACTGTAGCGCATAGCTGCATACGGAGTGCGTGCGAGTATGTGTGTGTGTATGTGTGAGAGGAGAGTGAGAAAGATGCATTTTCCAGCTGTTAATTACAATCGGAAATTAGGATAATCAATCACTGGTAGAAGCTCACACTGATCTAACTGACTACAAACTCATATGTACAAGAAAAACCTACAGCTTTCGTTTTTCTTCTTAATTTTTTCTGACACTTTGTCAATATTTTAGTAGCACTTATCAGAATTATTTGATTGACACACTATGGATTAAAGCACAAATACAGTTGCTTGCAAAAGTTTGTACGCCCCCGGTCAAGTCACGGTTTGTTGATTGAGCATATGTTTCTTTACAGGGAACCAACTTAAATATGGTATTTTTCTGCAAATGTTTTGCATAGAACAGAAAACATAGAATGTGCCATAACTTTTGCACAGGCCACATTTTATGTTTTTTTTTATTTTTTCGATATGTTAAATCCAGCAAATGAACAGTAATTGTGCATTAAAATGTTTAGAAGTGTGTCCTCTGTATAGAGTGTGTGCTTATGCTCGTAACACATAGTGTGACCGGGGCCCCTAAACTTTTGCATACGATTGTATAATTGGATTTTGCCTTTAATGATCTCTAAAGCCATTTAAAATAACAATCAATATGACAAATCTGACATGTGTTTGTACTGGTATTCTGATTTCATGTCGTTATTGTTTTTGTTTTTTTTTGGTTTCATAACATTTCAGTAGCTTTAAATCAACAAGGGAAGGCACATATACTTTGCTGTAAAAATGACAAAAGAAGTGTTATAACTTTATATAAAAATAAACTGGGACTAATATTGTAACACAATGTTGTATTAATCTTATTGTAATATGGTTACAGTATAGTATTAATCTTGCATTAACCACGGCTATGTATTGCTATGGGAACAGCAGCTTAAAGGGGAGGTCCACTGATGTTTTTAAAACTTCCCCATAATTTAATGATTGAAATGTAAACAAGGTCATTTAGAGTGGTTTGATGTGACATGGTTCATTGTAGAAGAACTTAACCAACAAAAATGCCTTTACAGTGGTGGTGATAGGAACCAGGGGGTCACAATATCTACAACATAAATATACCCATTTTATTTACAATCCAAAATAGGTTTTCTTTGGGTACTGTGTTGTCTTTCAACACCCAACATGGACGTCTCTGCCATGAATGGACTTAAAATATATGTCTTAACCCAAAACCTTATGAGAAAACTATTGTAAAACAACATTTAAGACATCAGGCACCACATTTGTAACCTTTAGAGGTATTAAATGCTTCAGACGTCTGGTTCCTATCACCACCACTGTGAACAATTCTTACTCGCTAAGTTCTCCTTAGTGGCCCATTTCACATCAAACTCAACTGAATAACTTTGTTTGCATCTTACTGATTAAAGAAAACATTTGCACATAAATACACTAAACGAGTTCCATCTACTCACGCCAGCTAGTTCACAATGAGCTATCGAGTTCTGCTCTCTTTAAACTGGCCAGGCGTCTAGAAGTTGGTGGAAGAGTCAAGAATGGCGGCTTCCTGCGTGCAGAATTTCGCAAAGTGAAACCGTAGAGAATAATGGGGTTGTGGCACGAATCTCAAGCAGCAACCACACCAAGCGCTTGCAAGCGAACACCAGCGGCTGGCACGTCCAGCAAGGAACACACAGTACATGGCAGATCCCATTCAGGGGTTATCATGGTCAGTTTCTAATGGCTCTTCGGCGGAGGGTTTTCAACCGATGGAACTTCTCCATCTTTGCCTTCTGTCCAGGTTCTCGATGGCTTCTTAATTAGACGGGGAGGTAACAGTATACCCCGAATCACAAGACCCTTTGTCCATGAAAGCACTCTATCCACCTCCAATCTGTATAATCCCTTAGAATCTTCAGGATCCGATTTGTCGCGCTCTAGTAAACAAGGGCTAAATTGTTTGAGGTGGGACGCTGCTGAACCTGAACTGAACGATGGCACACCTGAAGCAGCGCACCTGAACCAGTGCAGGTAACTGAGCCACGCCGATATCTAGATGCGACACAGGTGTGAGGCAAGCAGTATGGGTCTAAAGAAGAGTGGACACTGCTGGGTGTTTAGTCAGCATCCATTAACTCAGTGGTTCCCAACCCTGGTGCTGGAGCGCCCTTCTATAGTGATAAAGTTGCCAAAAAGGGTTTTTAAGTGATGTCACAGAGGAAACAGGAGCGAGTGAGGGAGGGAGAGTGAGAGGAACCCTTTAAAGCTTGAAGAACTTTTGCAGAATGGAAAGGTTTGATAGTGCGCTCTCAGTATTTTGATGTTTGTCTTACTTAAACAAAAATGGAACAAAATAATCAGCTAATTAGGAAACCTTTCTTGACTTGAAGCAGCAGCATTAAGAATGGGAAAAACCCTAAAATTTGCAGGGCAGGGGTACTCCATGTCCAGTTTTGGGAACTGCTGCAGGCCCCCTAGTGGCCATTCCACCAGCAGAATGGAAATACTCTTGGATATTTGCAGTTCATATAATCAAGCCAAATATTTTTCCAACTAACATTTTTATCGGATTATCTAGGACACTGTTGGCTGTCTGTGTTGAGCTGTTAGCGAGCAATGAGGAATGAAAGGGGAGGGATAAGAGCTCCCTGTTGTGAAAACAGTTCACACCTCTCCAAAAACATGGCTGTGCTGAGATAAAATGGACAGCACAAGTGCAGCTTTCTTGATATCAAGAAATTATGCCACAATAAAAACACTTCTGACTAATAAAAATAGTGCTGACTTACTGGATCACGTATGTAGAGAAAAATCCAGTTTGCTTCCAATTTTGTAAATGATACATGTTTCATTGAAATATACAGGGTTGGGATTAGGTGGAATACAAGTATTGGGAATACGTATTATTATATTTTATTCAGTCCAAATTACATTTTGTAAAGGCAATATTCAGAATACACCTACATTATTTTATATTTTTAGGAGAATACTTTTAGAATACTGACCCACTAAATAAAAAAAAAAAAAAATACTATTTTTAAAAGAAACACATCTCAGCACTTACTGAACTATTTTAAAATCACTGCTAAAGCCTGAGTAGACTGATAAATCAATGTGATGATCAGTTATTAATCTCAGTGTTACTGAGCTCTGCTAAAGCCTGAGTAGACTGATAAATCAGTGTGATGATCAGTTATTAATCTCAGTGTTACTGAGCTCTGCTAAAGCCTGAGTAGACTGATAAATCAATGTGATGATCAGTTATTAATCTCAGTGTTACTGAGCTCTGCTAAAGCCTGAGTAGACTGATAAATCAATGTGATGATCAGTTATTAATCTCAGTGTTACTGAGCTCTGCTAAAGCCTGAGTAGACTGATAAATCAATGTGATGATCAGTTATTAATCTCAGTGTTACTGAGCTCTGCTAAAGCCTGAGTAGACTGATAAATCAATGTGATGATCAGTTATTGATCTCAGTGTTACTGAGCTCTGCTAAAGCCTGAGTAGACTGATAAACCAATGTGATGATCAGTTATTGATCTCAGTGTTACTGAGCTCTGCTAAAGCCTGAGTAGACTGATAAATCAGTGTGATGATCAGATATTAATCTCAGTGTTACTGAGCTCTACTAAAGCCTGAGTAGACTGATAAACCAATGTGATGATCAGTTATTGATCTCAATGTTACTGAGCTCTGCTAAAGCCTGAGTAGACTGATAAATCAATGTGATGATCAGTTATTGATCTCAGTGTTACTGAGCTCTGCTAAAGCCTGATTAGACTGATAAATCAATGTGATGATCAGTTATTGATCTCAGCATTACTGAAGTCTTTTGAGGGATGATTAAACTGTACAGTCAGTTGAGGATGTGTAAACAAGTGATAAGTTTCGATTGGCATTTTACTGGATTCAAGCATTCATTTTGTGGTGGTAACTCTAAAAATCCTACCCACTCTATAGACAACTTTGCAAGATTTTGTTATTGGGATATGGAAAATCATTTGCTCAGTTCATGAGATGGCAGTGGGATTATGAGAGCAGCAGCGGATTGAAGCAGGTAATGAGAAACAAACTGTTATGATTTACATGAATTGCATGAACTGCCAGTAGCAGTGAGGAAAAGTGTAAATTAAATGAAAATTACAACAGCAGAGTTTTTCCCATCTGCCTTGTTATAATGTAATGGCATACATCACTGAATACATTTAAGGCAAGGGTTACAGAATTCAGAAATCACTATGTTTTCAAAGTTTGGAAATATATTTTGTCAATCTATAATGCATAGTGCAAAACTGAGAGGCCTTCAAAATAGGGAGAAATTTCATTTTATGTCTACTGTGAAAAAAGGTTAATTCAACTTGATGCACTTATTTATGCATTCTCTACAACTACCAGCAACTTGCAGATCTCTGCCTCCATCCAGCTGACACATCAACCACCACTAACAAGCTTGTAATCATGGCAGTGTTTACTCAGATTAAATGGACTACAATCAAGCTTTTAGGGCCACGGCGCAAACCTGATCGTCCATCTGGCAACTATTACGTTACAAACGCTCAGTCAGTGCTAACGGTGTAAAATATCTCCTACTCATCGTGTCATATATCGTTCAGTTGCTAAACCTCAGACTAGGCCCCAGGGCTGCGACAGAGGTTATGTAAACGCGATGCTGGTGCCGGTTCAGGTGCATCCACCTGGGGCGGATGCTTGGGGGCCACACCCCTCCGGATGGTTGTTTTGCAGCAGCCAGTGGGAGGGGCTTAGGCTGGCAGGTGTGCTACAAAGCTCTGGGGCTTGGATGCTCTGGGTCTCAGTGCTCTGAGGAAGAGGCAGACATGGGCCGACGAGGGGAGCTGGCTGTATCTCTGCTTGTCTTGGCGCTGATGGCCTATATCTGTGAAGCAGGTAACAAAAGCTTGCTCTCTTTATCTCTCTGACTTATGCAGTTTGGTTTACTAGGCATATTTGTGTTCTTTTGAATGGACACTCTGAGTGGCCAGGAAGACCAGGATAATGTTTTTGTTTAATTAAATTCACTAAAGTGCACTCTTGCTGCCAGATTTCTGAAGTGCTTTTAAGTGTTGCTATTACTTACAAAGAGTGAGTACTTAAGTACCTGAAGAGTCCAAGTAATTGCTATGTCTTTCAACTCAACTGTCATCTGGAAAGCATCTAAATAACTTAATGCAACTGTATCACATATTAAATTAACACTACACCTGTATTTTAATAGTTTTGTCGCTTTGTTTAGTATGTGTTTCTTAATCCCACCACTGGTGACAACAGTACTGCACAGTACTGCCCCAACAAACCAGCTCAGGAAGGCTTTGATGGTCAGTCGAGTTGGGTTAATAGTTGAAACTGTGCTGTGCTATGGTGACTCAAATTTAAATGGAAACTGGGAAATGCCTATTTCTGGCTTCTAAATTGCACTCAATGTCAACTATTTAATGCAGTTCGACTATTTGTAATACTATATATATATACATATACACATATATATCACTGCTGGAACAAAACCTTCTATCTTATTTTGGTTGTTTTTCAGTTTTTGACATAGTTTGAAAATGCTTGTTGCCCTTTACACTGTACGTAAATTTCATGACCAATGGACCAAAACAAATGGCCCAAAATTACACGGAAAAAATTCTGGTTCCATTGACTTACATTAAAAATAAAGTAAGGTTTTTGCTTCTCCTGTAAAGTTATCATATTAGAGATATGAGATTTTGTTCCAACAGCAGGGATATGCACAAGTGGGAAAGCCTGAATTCTAAATGAAACATGAGTTTACTAGATGTCACATGCAACACAACTTCCCACCTTTCCCACCATTGAAAAATGGTAAACTTGGCAAACAATTTGAAAAATATACTTACTGTAACTTTGTGTCATCTATGTGCTTTTTGATATAGACATATATTCGCAGGATCTTCCTTTTCTCATGTTCTTCCAACAAGCACCAAAACACTGTGAAGTCATATAGTTTGGGCGCGCTTTGGCCAATTGACCCGTTTTGTTTAAAGTTAGTCAAATGGTTTTTTTGATTTTCTAAGTGTTAATAAGCGAATACATCTTCTACAGAGAACACACTTCTGCACACTTTAATGCACAGTTTCTGTTTATTCACTGAATTCAACAAAATATAGCTTGTGCAAAAGTTATAGCACCTTTTATGTTGTATGTTTTTTTTTTTTTCCAACATGTTAAATTCAGTAAAAAAGTATGAATTGTGCACTAAAATTTGCAGAAAAATGCCATATGTTAACTTACACACCTAATTTGACCTGGGGGCGTTCAAACTTCTGCATACAACTGTATTTTAGTAAACCTTGCATAGAAACTTTATTGTATTTTATATTCAACCTTTTTGATGAGCGCCTGAACACAGCAGAAGGACACTGGTGTAGAATTGACTTAAACTCATCACTGACGTTACAGCGCTGCTAAGGAGGTCATCAGCAACTGACTTTCTGCGGTCAGGGAGAGAGAGGCGTGCCGGCCGCTGTGTGAACGGTGGCTGCAGTTCGGAGGACAGCGAAGCTGAGGAGCTTCTGGAAGCCAACTCTGATTATGTGAGTGTTTTCCAACACTGGTGGCACACTTACAAGCAGCCCTCTGTCAGTGCAACTCACAGCACTGGGCACAAAACCAACTCCTGAGCTGCTTGCCTTCTCAGGTGTATGTACCAAAGCTAAGTAATAACACTTAAACCACTACTAAAATGGTAATACATAGTCCTCGAGGGCCCTGGAGTATCCAGCACAGTCTGGTAATTCCGTAACACGCCTATTAGTGCAGGTAATAAAGAAATTAATCAGGTATTTGCTCAGAGAAATCACCAAACTGTGCTGGACACCAGCCCTCCAGCTCTGGAGGATCTAATGGAGGATGTACTGATTTACTGCCCAACAGGACCAAATGATACTGAAGGTTTTCTCCTCCTTTTTGGTAAAACTTGGAGCTACAACTAACAAAATCTTAGTAAGTTTGTTGAAGATAAAGTCACTCGGCACTACTACATCATCAATAAGTGCATCAGAATGTAAACTAGAATGGCATTTTAATGCGTTGATCACTATTTTTAGTATTACTTTGTATTTGTTTGAGTTTGCTGAGGTGACCAAGGCTAGTTAGGAAGCTTACCGTTAATGCTAGCCTCCACAGAATGGGTGTTTTTTGCTCATATTTTTACCATTGTGAGAGAAAATAAGCTTTGTTCGGCTCTAGACATGATTCTGTGTGATTCTAGACAGTTTTGTGAGTGTGTGGGTACAGAACAGTGCAGTATATCATTTCATGTCACCTAATAAATTAAGCTAACTAGCAAATTAGATGCTTTAGAGTGGCTAAAAATGACCAAAAGACAATTACACTGTTAAGCAAGGTTATAATGATGGTTCCAATGGTCTCTTACACAGGTCTAGAACTAGAACTAGAAGTTCCATTGTTTCCCGTTTGGGTCAGTACTTGTTTTTGGAAGGTGCATTGGAAAAATACACTTATTTCCAAAAGCGAAAACATAGTTATCCATTGGGATTAAACATTGACAACATGGTAAACAATCTTGTTTTTGTTTGTTTTAGGAGCAAGACAACTCAAAGGCATTCCTCAATGGTGGATCTCAAGTAGAGCTCCTCAAAGTAAGACAATCACACCTGCAAACAGAGCATGAATGCTGGACTAAAGCATAGAAAAAGGCATAGCCCTTTCCTGGGATGATGAAAACATGGTCAATTCATCGTTTCACGGCTGGTCTCTGATGTAAATATTTGTATGCAGTGGTACTCCACTGAACTGACCTATATCTACTTGTTAGGCTGTTTTCTGCACTGTGCCGTACGTGTTGTAAGTGTTAATGCTTTCATTCAGCAGCTGAGAAAGCTTAGTGCTGCAGCAGAGTGGAGCAGGTGGCCATTTGTTCACTTTCCGCACGCTCACCTCCCTCCTTTGATAACTTGAAAAAGAGCTTGTAACAGAATCCGTCCTTTGGGAGTTCCCTTGTTCCGTCTCTCTTTCTCTGTCTATCACTCGCTTGCCCTCTCCTCTATCACACTGAATCACTAACTGTCTGATTCTCTCTCTCCTAGATAAAGAGCCTGAATCATTAAATTGCTCAGTCATGCACTTGTATGTAATCTCACTGTCTCCTTTTCCTCTAGGCCCCTCTCGGGGAGACCAGGCAGGAGGGTTCAGGTATGTAGCCCTGGGGCAGAATGCTGCAGGCCATTTCGTGTATGTGTCTGCTCTGCGGGAATTCAGACGGAGAGCCTCGGGGTATCTGGGCCGTGACAGCTCAACGACATCAATGGGCCGGATTCACGAAAGTGCCTTAAAAAATAGCTCTTAAATGTTTTTTTTTTGTCCCCCCTAAACTTCCCAACTTTAGACTAAAGAATTTTCAATGACCCGTTAAATGTTAGAATTTCTTTCTTTTGCCTAATCTAAATCTCCAGAATTGTCCAGACATTCAAAATACATGCTTTTTCCAGATCACCACACCAGCACCAGCACACTTCCATTGAAGTGTTCACTTCAGTTTTTTTATACTTCCTTTTTATGCATCAAATTGTCCAGCAGTACTGTGATGCAGTATGCCATGAAAAAGCTTAAAATCTCAGGATTCAATTCCTGCAGCTATGATCGTCTCATTTGCAAAATAAGCACCGAAAGAGCAAACGTTAGCAAATCTGTGAGCCCTTACCTTCAAAGCCTTGCATTCCTGCAATTATTCTGATGGTTGGGGAAAAAAATGACAATGTTACCTTTCAAATGAGACCGAGATCATGACTGTAGCCCAAAGTATGTGGGAGCAGTGCTCCTTGTACCTTGGGTATGCTGTTTCAAAAATGGGGTGAATGTTAAAAAGTTAAAAAGAATTCCACTGATTTTTCAAAATTTCTGCAAAATTCAGTGATTGAGATGTGAAATGGTTCACTGTACAGAAACTTACTAACTCAGATTTCTTTACAGTGATAGGAACCAAGGCTTGTGATGTCTACAACACAAATATGGACATTTTATTTACTTTCCAAAACCAACTATAAGTTACTAAGTTAAGTTACGTTAAGTTCCCCTTTATTAGCCCAAAACAGGGAAATTCACCTCCGCATTTAACCCATCCATGCAGTGAAACCCTATCCACAGTGCCTGGGGAGCAGTTAGATGTCCTGTCAGATCAGGGGATCGAATCAGCGGTCACAAGGCTGGTTCCCTAACCTCCAGCCCACGACTGCCCAATCTTGGGGCCTTGCCACTGGTGGAGTTATGGGCAGTCTGCTTGGTTCTTGCCGTGCCGGTGAACTCCACCCTGCATGTACCTTTCCTCCATGAATTGACTTAATATATATGTACTGTATGTTTGAGGCTAAAAGTTTACCTTAAAACTATCGTGAAACAATGTCATTTCAGCCACTTCATTCTGTGCAGAAGCTTTTAGAGGCACTAAACTCTTTACACGTTTGAAAATTTCACATCAAACCACTCTGAATGGCTATAATTATGCAAACATTTTGAAGAGAGGTATTTGGGATGCCCACTTCAGCAGACAGCTCACTAAATTCTACTAAATTCATAGTAAATTTTTGACGAATGTTACGATCCACTCTATGGTCAGGTCGGAATAGAAAATGAGACTGGGCTCTCTCCACAAACCCACCACCAGACCAAATGCAGGACACTGTTTTAACACCAAATCAGCCCAGGTTTCCTTATATTTTATTAAAGTTTCAATGGCAAGATGTTAAGCTAGATGGGATGATGTACGGGGGTGTACAGGGACGAGCATATGTCAAAACAATAAACCAAATAACTAGAAGTTTAACACCGACTAAACCTAAAAATAAAATAAAAAAGCTCTTCTGACTCCCTGAGTAAAAAAGGAAAGGTAATCAAAACAAATAAAAAAGAGTTTTACAAATTTTAGATTGATATATTTTGGGGGCTAATCTAGAACTGGAACCCATGCACCCCAAGCAAGAATCCACTAGACCAAGGGACCCCAAAAAACCAAGGGACTCCAGGAATGTCTTCCAATGTAAATTTATGTAGGGATTTTGTTGTCAATATCAATCAACTAGTGCTTCTTATATGCTTGCAGCTTTGCAGGACCAAGTCTGGGGATTCAGATTAGTCAATTCTCTCTTAAGAACATGAATAATTCTTACAAAACATGTTGTCTTGATCTTACAATGATCTCATACTTGTCTTAGACAATTTAAGCCTCTGAAACTGTAACTTTTAACGAATGTCAAGAATTATGCCTGTTCAAAATTCAAAATGTTTCAGGCGCTCTCCATTATAAGCTCTAAAATGTAAAGGATATTAACTGGCTAGATCGGTAGTTCTCAAACTGGTCCTCAGAGACCACCTGCCAGTCCACATTTTTGCTCTATCTAATATGTGTTGTGGGTCAGGTTGGAGCAAAAATGTGGACCCTCCTGGGGGACCAGTTTGAGATCCACTGGGCTAAGGGATAAATATTATAATAACCTAGTTTAAAAAGAGACATTCTTAAGAGATCATCAGAGAAAACAGGGAAGATTTTTGAGATTTGCATTTTTTTCTGAACTCAGAACTCAGTATTTGTCTTAAAATCCTTGACACGTTTTGCCTTTGGGAAGATTTCATGTATGCGGCCCAATTCCATTAGACATGTCCACAGATCTCACAGACGGTCAAGAGCACTTTGTTACAAAGAGGCCTAGCAAAGCAGAATCTGACTTTATTTGCAACAACTAAATATAGAACTCTAACATCTTGATGAATCAAATACTTGTAAATGTAGAGATAAATCTTTATTTTATAGTCAAACTATGAAATTCTTTCTAAAGCGTATGAAAAGTTTCGTTCTGACACGGAGAAGATTCTCACATAAAGTACTTGGCATTATATGCATTAACATAGATGAGGTGCTCCAAACCTTGGTGCTTTTATTTTATTTTTCAAGAATGCTGCTGATCATCCTGTCCGGTTTTACCCCTGTATCTCCACAGTAGACAGATGGTGCTGAAGCTACATTACAGTAAACCTTTTATTGTTTGTGTATAACAGGAAAATCCTTAGAACTTCACCTGGATCTTGACCTTGTTGTGAATTTTAACGGATCAAAAATGATCATTTAAAATATTCTGTATCAATGACTACTCACTTCTTTTACTATGTACAGCATAAACACTGTTGTATGATTGTATGACTATTTTACAAAACTAATATGGGCTCTGTATTTGATATTTTATTTCTTTCTCAATATAAGCTATTTCATTTATCTTCTTACTATTGAATTAATGAAGTACACAATATATACACATTAAAAGGTTTTCTCTGAGGTCTGCGTTTGTATTGTGCAATAGCCAGTCTTGATTTTGTTTTTCTTTTAAGTAGATAGACTACTTGAGAACATTTCCTGTAAAGCAGGGGTGCTCATTCCTGGTCCTGGAGAACAAATACACCTGGTTCTAATATTCAGATGCCTCTGAAGATCTTCATTACCTGGATCAGGTGTGTTAGATTAGCATTAGATGCAACCTCTGCAAGGTGGTAGATCTTTGGGAGCAGAAATGAGCACCTCTGGTTCTTCAAGGGTTCTTTAGTAAAGTGAAAGGTTCTATTTAGAACCATGATAGAACCACTATCTAGATAGAACTTCATGCTTAAATGATTGTTTGCATGTTGAAAAACATTCTTCAGATTGATGGAGAATTGGAGAATATATATATATATGGTTGTAAATGGCTCTATATAGAACAGTGGTCTTCCTGGAGAGCTACCTTCCTGCAGGGTGGGAGACCACTGATATAGAACATTTTAAAATGGTTCTATATAGCACCAAAAGGGTTCTTCTATTTTATTATTGTACTCTCAAAAATATTGTTCTTTAAGGGTTCTTTAGTAAAGAAAACAGTTCTATGTAGAACCATTAACACTCAAAGAAGCCTTTGCATGATTAAAGGGTTCTTTGCATCATGAAATGGTTCTCAATTGATTGATGCAGAATGTGCTGAAAATGGTTCTATATAGAACCTTTTTGAAAATGGTTCTATATATAGCACCCAAAAGGGTTCTTCTATTGTTACAATGTCAAATTTGCAACAATAGAAGAACCCTTTTAGGTGCTACATACAACCCTTGTCAAAAAAGGTTCTAGATAGAACCATGTATAGCACATTCATGCACATTTTCCATCAATCTGAAGAACACTTTAATGATGCAAGGAACCCTTTAATCATGCAGAGTTCTTTGAATGTTAATGGTTCTATATAGAACCATTTTCTTAACTAAAGAACCCTTGAATAATATTTTTTAAGAGTGTATATAGAAACATTTTCAAAACGATTCTATACAGAACTACATAAAACACATTCTATATCAATCTAAAGAACGATTTCAACATGCAAAGAACCATTTAAGCATGAAATGGTTCTACACAGAAATCTAAATAATTCTAAATAGAACCTTTCCTTTATATTAAAGAACACTTAAAGAACCACGATTTTTAGTGTACACTAACAAGGCTCTCTAAAGACACTGGCCTTTTTCATCAGCTGCTGAACTACTTTTACTATGTAAAGTGCTTTTTACTCATGAACTACTGCTAAAATCAGCTCCTTGCACCTTTGCTAAGGCCCACAGTGGAGATAAGCTGGTTTTCCTCTTCTATCTTTGGTCATTTAATCAGCCTGGCAAATGGGACACATTCAACCAATAAAGTCCAATCAAATACAAACTTAACCAATAGATGTGATCATGAGCTCTAAAGCAGCTGTAACTAAGGCAACATTTCTGCGCTTATGTGCCAGAAGGCTTGGAAAACTTTGTGTGGTGTCTGCTGCCATCTGCTGTCCGCAGTGAATACTGCACAAAGCTCTTCCAAGGCTTTTCCCCCCTTCGCACCGCGTTCCAACAAGTGCACAAAAATCACGCCAACGAAAAAGTGTGAACACTTTGCCGCCAGTGGCTGAGATGCCAGTGTTTTGGTTTGTTTTTCCATCCGCTCCAAGACAAAAACACCTGCTTCCTTCACCCAGTGGCCTCACTGGAGTCGAGTGAGAGAATGCCAATGGCTCAAATGGCCCGCTCGCAGCTGCCACACCTGATACACCCAGCTCCCTGGAGGCAGGTTGCTAAGAGATGCGGGATACGGAAGTATTGGAAGGGTGACAGCCATACCGTGGGAGCAGACACGCTTCAGCGAGCCGCAAGAGTGAGCCAGCCAGGAAAGAGTGAGAGGGAAGCCTATGGGAAACAAGGGCCAGGTGAGAGGTGCTGTGGAGGAAACGGGATACTAGGAGAAAGCAGCAGCAAACAAGGGTGGAAGGAGAAAAACATGAAGTGCAAAAAACGCTTTCATAACATCTCATCTAGATTGTTGTAACTTCCTCTTTATTGCCATTCCACACATCCAATATGTTCCGGATTCTGCTGCTCAGAACCACATTCTAGCTGGTTCCAAAAAATCTGCTCACATCAAAGTGGCTATCTCATACTAACTACATATTTCAGTATACATTTAGTTCAGGGTTTAGCTTTTGAGGCCCTAAATGGCCACAAATGTAAATGACCCCCCTGTATAGCTGACCTCCTTCTCCCTATCGTCTTCTAGCACTGGTCTCTAGATGATCTAGATGGGTTTAAACTGTTTTTACTGCTATATAAATTAAATGACCAAATAATGTGCTTATGCTTTTTAACCATTTGGATGTATGTTTATTCGTTTAATATTCATTTAAATATAATTTTTTTTCCTAATAGGAAATGAATGGTGGAATGTTCAGAAAGTTCAGATCAAACTACCACTAATTATATCACATTTAACACCTCTCACACTGACCCTAATAGACATTACACACAAACTCACACACATACTAGCACACATACTCGCAACCATTGTAATGGCCTTGCTACACCTTAGCAACCACCTGGGATAACATAGCCACAGCTTAGCAATACCTCAGCAGCTGCATGAGATAACATTGTGCTGGCCTAGTAACAACTTAGCAACCACCTGGGATAACATAGCAACAGCCTAGGCACACCTTAGATACCACAGCAACACCTTAGCAACCATATGGGACAATATAAAAACCACCTAGTGCCAACTCACATACATACTAGCACATAGACTAGGAAACATTGTAATGGCCTAGCTACACCTTAGCAACCAACCAGGATAACATAGCCACAGCTTAGCAATACCTCAGCAGCTGCATGAGATAACATTGTGCTGGCCTAGTAACACCTTAGCAACCACATTGGATAACATAGCAACAGCCAAGCGACACCTTAGATACCACAGCAACACCTTACCAACCATATGGGACAATATAGCAACCACCTAGCACCAACTCACATGCACACTAGCACAAAGACTAGCAACCACTGTAATGGCCTAGCAACACCTTAGCAACCGCCTGGGATGACATAGCCACAGCTTAGCGATACCTTAGCAGCTGCATGAGATAACATTGTGCTGGCCTAGCAACACCTTAGCAACCACATTGGATAGCACAGCAACAGCCTAGCGACACCTTAGATACCACTTGGCAACTTTTTAGCAACCACCAAGCACCTCAGCATCCACGTGGAAAAAACATAGGAAACACTTAGTAACACCTTAGCAACCACTTTGGATACCTTAGCAGCCACTTAGCGACACTTTAGCAACCACCTATCAAGGCGCTAGCATTGACCTAGTAACCAATCCCAAGGCAAGTCTGGCAATACTTGATATAGTGCAGAGTTCTCCTAGAGCTAATGACAGAAGACACAAACCTGTGTCTTTGTGTCTTTGTATTATATATCAGTACTTGTGGTGAACTCTCACCTCACCGTGCTCACCTATGTGCTCAAACTATGCATCCATTGAAAAGTACAGGAGTGGCTCTGTGGCCCAATAATATTAAAACTAGCTACAATTCATGAGGGAATCTTAATTCATCGTACTAAACAGGTTAAGTTGTTCATTTCAATTAATCCAATATCTTTTTCAATGATGCATTCATGAGTAAAGTCAACTTACATCATTCAGTGAGATTGGGGGTCAGTCAGTTTAGGGGTAGCCTGCCCACTTCATATTAATCCCATAATTACACCAAATACATTCATGAAAAACACAAGTGTATCAACAAAACAAAACCAAGACAGTTAACATCAATCATGACAAAGTGAAACACTATGTATATCCTAATCCTCATATCGAGACATTGCAAACTTCACTAAAACTATGAGTGCATTTACATGCACTCAATAGTCCGATCATAATCAGATTTTTGCCGTTATCTGATTATTCTAATGATCGCATAAATAGCATAGTCAAGTTTCTTAGATCGGAGAAAGGTCTAGAAAGTCAATTAAGGTATCTGATAAAGAAAGATGGATTTTAGCTCAGTAAACAGATTTCTTAGTGCTTGTAAACTCTTACTCTGATTTCTTTCAGATTTCTCAGTCTGCACAAAACAGACCACGGTATTGGAAAAAAAGCAAGTGACTTTGCCGTGAGATGGCAGCAAAATGCTTTTGGAGTGATGCTGAAACTAACTACATGCTTGACAAAATGAAGGATTTAAATCTTCTAGATGCTGTATGTTCATATTTTCAGGGAAAGTGGCACAATGTTTTAAAAAAAGCGGCATGAAAGTTTGAATTTTACATTACATTTACATCATGTCTTCTTCTGTGAGTTTATTGGCTGGTTGCAAAGCAGAAATCCGATTACTGCAAGACTCATGTAGATCCAGAGTTTCCCGTTGTCTGATTACTCAAGTGCATGTAAACGTGTTGATCGGATTACTGACAAAATCTGATTTTCTGCAGTTATCAGATCATTAAGTGCTTGTAAACGTACTCTATGTGAAGCTTACAACGTCAGTCTTGTAATAATAGAAAAACTCTTTTGGTGCTGTATGGAACCATTTTTTTGAAATAGTTCTGTATTGAACCATGTACAATACATTCTTCATCAATCTGAGGAACAATTTCACCATGCAGAGGACCACCTAGGCACTCATGATTCTAAACTGAGCCATTGCCTTTGCTAAAGAACCCTTGAAGAACCTTCTTTTTCGAGAGTGTAGACTTTGCTGTGTGTTCAAGAGCAATGAGCTGGTGAAAGCCTTGTTGGCACCACCAGCTTGGTGTGTTAGGCCCTCACACTCAACACCACTATCACAGGGTCTGAACTGTGTAGACCAGCGGTTCCCATCCCTGGTCCAGAAGGCCTCGCCTGATCCAACAAATCAGCTCATTAACAACCTCTTACTGAGTTGAAGTGGATGATCTATTGCCATGGTAACATACCTGCTGTAACAGTTTGTACCTGGTTAATGGCTACATATTCTGTACATTTCAGTTTTTCAAAAGTGTTACCTGGTTTTAATGTTCTGCCCTCTTTTCTGCACGTTGTACCTAGGAAGGACGCACGCAAGGACACATATAGAGTAGTAAACCACACACACACAGTTACTTCATGTGGCAGGACACCTTAAAAAAGCACTTTAAAATAAACAAATAGCATTTGCATCAACTAAAAATATACTCAGTGCTTATTTATTTAAAGTAAATATATTACTAACAAGCTATTTAATAGAGTAAACTAGCACCACTAAGGGGCAGTAAAACTCCTTGCAAAAGTTTTCTTATCCATTTTCTCCTTCACGCCCAAGGCCAACCACCACAAAAGGAGTTCCACACATTTTACAAAATTACTGCGTACTTCAGTTGTTAAGACTTAAAGTCATTCAGAGTGAATTGATGTGATGGTGCACTGTAAAGAAACTTACATACTTAGATCTGGTGATAGACCCAGGGGTTCCTTGTCTACAATGTCTACAATGCAAATATAGCCATTTTGTTTACTATCCAGAACATACATGTGTCTTCTGAGTTTGTATGGGTAATGTTGATAATGGTAAAGCAGTGTTAAATCTGAAAGTGAGAAAGCACCATATGTTGTTAAACAGGATGTAATGCAGGCAACTAAAGAGTTTGGTAAAACTTTACTTGAATTCTACTGTACATTTACTTGCACTTAGCAATCCGATAACAACAGAAAATCAGGTTTTGTCAGAAATCAATGCGTTTACATGCTTTTGAGTAGTCATACGATTGGAAAATTCCGGGTTCACGTGATGATAAATATTTAAATCCTTCATTTCGAGCATGTAGTTGGTTTCAGTGTCGCTCCAGAAGTGTTTTTGCTGCCGTCTCGCAGCAACGCTACTTGGTTATTTCCTGTCTGTTATGCGCAGACTGAGAAATCCGAAAGAAATCTGAGTAAGAATTTACATGCGCTGAGAAATCAGAGAGCTAAAATTAAGCTCTCTTTATCGGATTCCTTAATTGGATTTTTAGACCTTGCTCCAATCTAAGAAATCTGAGTATGCTGTTTACATGACCACTTGAATAATCAGATAACTACAGAAAGTGCATGTAAACACACTCATTCACATAACCAAGCAATAAACATGTCATATGCTGTCATGAGATGTCATGACAGATTTTTATTTAATAATAAAATAAAACAGTCATGTTACCACTGCAGGTGTTTGTCATGACAGATATCATAATGTTTGATATCATGATGGCTGAGTACAGTACGCAGCAAATATAAGCTTGTGACATAAGCTTTAAACGAACATTATGGCATCTGTTGTGACAATTACTGGTGATGGTAAACAGTGTGGAACATCACTAAGCTAAATTTGTCAGAACAGTTCAGGACAGCTTGTGACATCTGCCATCAAATGTTTGTGGCATGTTTTTGTCAATGTTATGTCGGAGGGTACAAGTACAGGGGTACCAAAAGTCAGTCTTTCTCTCTCTCTCTCTCTCTCTCTCTCTCTCTCTCTTTCTCTCTCTTTTCCATATAGTACAATCAGAATTTTTATGTAACTCTCTTTAAGCCCATTCTTGTCAGGTAGAGAATAAAAAAATGCCTATGTTGTTTTTTCTCTTCTTTTTCTGTAGTTGTGATTTAGTATCTTGAAATAATTATCTATTTGCCCAATAATATATCTAATAATAATTACCTATATTACCAAATAATTGACTATTTTTTTCAAAATATTGTTTGAGCCAAGCCTGATAAAAAGTGACCCAGACAGAACAGGCCATTTCAAGAAGTGCTCTGTCATAATCCGTCATACAGTTCTGGAGCCCGAAGCCTTCTCGGGTCATACACAGTTGCTGTGACCAAATAGATCCCTGCTCTTATATTAGAGTTGTGCTATATGGGAGAACCATTTAGTTCACTAAACAGCAGAGAAACACATGGATCAATAAGCAAATAATCATCAACTTGTCTCAATATTCACCAGGTAGTCTAGAAAATTTGGAGTCGATTCGGATTCCAATTCCAAGTCTGGCAAAAATAACGAGTATAACATTAATTATCTTTGACCTTACACTCTAAGAAAAAAAGGTAGTGAATTGTCACTGGGGCAGTACCCCTCTTGTCACTGGGGTGGTACCCTCAAGAGCACATCTCGGTACCTTTAGTCAGGGAACACAATCCATTATGTACCATAATTCATTGAAATTTTATTTTGTAAGTTGTACCGACTCCACACACCCCGTCTCGTCTCCAGGCTTTTTATTTTCTTGTTCTGTTTTAAAACATTGGGTTATAAAAAAGGAACAAATATGTACTTTTCACCTGGAAAAACATATTTAAGATACACCATTGGATCTTACAACCACCTTTAAGGGCACATCTACATTGTTTGTACCTTGATTAATGAAAAATGTACCTGCACAGAACCTTTATTTCTATCAGTGTAGCAAGGAAATTTGAATTGCTAACATTAGCTAAGCCTCATCTTATCTTCACATTTATTAAAATCTTTTATCCTTTTTATCCAATTTAAACCTTAGGCAAATATCAAAGTTCTGGGGGCAATTATGTTTTTCCCTCCCCGATGTGGTGAGAACTATCAGTGGTTCTTCACTGCAGGCGTGGCTGTTTTAGGGACCCCAAAGCACACACACACTGCTTAGTAACAAGAGATTTCCAGTGCAGTTTGATACACATTTAACTCATCTACCATGTTCACTAGAAATGCCAATGAAATTGTAGTTCCCTCAAAATCCCTCTAGAGTTCCATTTTACAATTCTGACACTAGAAAAATGTCTGACATATAGCTTAAAACATGGTGAAGATCCATTTTGTTCTTAGCCAGTCAGGTACCTAAGAACATTTTATGTGCTGGTAAATCTATTAGGGAAATCTATTCTTGACCTTTAACTCATTAGCTTTACATATCGCTGTTACCAGAACAAAACCTTGTATCTCCAAAAAGGCAATTTTACAGGACGAGGAAAAAAATCGTGGCTTTTAACGGATGTAAATGGACAGATTTTGGAGCATTTCTGTTGGTCCATTCATAGTAAAAATTGGACACAACATAAAGGGCAAGTGCCATTTTCAAATTATGTCAAAAAATGAAAAACAACAAAAACTGAGATATAAGATTTTGTCCCGACAACAACAATAAATTCACCTAATCAGTCTACAGCAGTTTAGCCCCACCCCATTCACACTGAAGTTATATAGAGTGTTTCATCCTGGGCTGCCTTTTGAATGCGGTGAATCAGAACACAGGTAATTTACATATCGCTGTCATCGGAAGAAAACCTTGTATCTCCACTTTTGACATTTTTTCAGTTTTTGACATTTTAAAAATACATGTTGCTCTTTACAATGTATGAAAATTTCATGATGAATCGATTAAAAGAAATGACCCAAAATGACTTGGAAAAAATTCTAGTTCCATTGACTTTAAAAGTAAAGTAGGTTTTTCCTTCTCCTGTAAAGTTACCATTTTGGAGATACGAGGTTTTCTTCCAGCAACAGCAATATATTTATTTATTACTTTATATCTTAAATTAATAGGGAGACATATAAGCATATAGCATGAGCATTGCAAAGAACTGTGTGTTGTCAGACATCATAATATTTATAGTTATGTGCTAATTTGCAATGTTTGTCCCTAAATAGGCCTTTAGTAACGTTAAGGAAAATGTAGAAATTGTGGAAATAAAAAAGGAAATATTTACACATTTTAAGGCTGGAATAAGTCTTACAAATATTAATTTGTAAATATTTGCCTATACAAATATAGATATTTGTTATATGTTAACACACAGATCAACTATAACATTAAGTACACCTCCTTGTTTCTACACTCACTGTCTGTTTTATCAGCTCAACTTACCATATAGGTGCACGTAGTAGTTCTACAATTACAGACTGTAGTCCATCTGTTTCCCCGCAAACCTTGCGAGACACCTTTTACCCTGTTCTTCAGTGGTCACAGGACCACCACAGGACCACCACAGAGCAGGTATTATTTGGGTGGTGCATCATTCTCTGCACTGCAGTGACACTGACATGGTGGTGGTGGTGTATTAGTGCATGTTGCGCTGGTATGAGTGGATCAGACACAGCAGTGCTGCTAGAGTTTTTAAACACTGTGTCCACTCACTGTCCACTCTATTAGACCCTCTTACCTTGTTGGTCCACCTTGTAGATGTTAAGTCAGAGACAGTAGCTCATCTGTCGCTGCAGTTTGTGTTGGTCGTCTTCTAGTCCTTCATCAGTGGTCACAGGACGCTGTTGGCTGGACGTTTTTGGTTGGTGGACGATTCTCAGTCCATTAGTGACACTGAGGTGTTGAAAAACTCCAGCAACACTGCTGTGTCTGATCCACTCATACCAGTGCAACACACCACCACCACCACGTCAGCGTAACTGCAGTGCTGAGAATGATTCACCACCCAAGTAATACTTGCTCTTTGGTGGTCCTGTGGGGGTCCTGACATATATATATATATATATATATATATATATATATATACAAATTTCGTTTTGCCCGTGTAAAAAGCCCGTATTTGGGTGTATTTGCCCTTCCCTGCTTGTAGAATGCCCTGCCCGCCTCTGAATGGGGGTGGGACGCTGGGGTAGGTGGGGTAATGATGGGGTAGGTGGGGTAATGAGGGGGCTGGGAGGGGGGCGTTGGATGTTGCACATCGCGCTCCGCACATGGTCCCTTTAACCGGGCCGTGCTGTGTCTGCCGCGCGATGGCCGCTCGCGCGCTGCTGGCGCTGCTGCTGCTGCTGCTGACCGTGTCGTGGTGCGCGCGCGCCTCCTCGAGCTGCCAGCTCGCGCACGACTGGCGGCCGCAGAGCGAGGCGTGCCGCGCGGAGCTGGCCGAGATCATCGTGTTCGCGCGCGTGCTCGCCGTGCACAAGGAGCAGCCGTACAGCGTCTACAACTACCTGCCCTGGCAGGACGACGCGGGGGGGCTTTTCTTCTCGGCCGAGATCGAGCTGCTGTGCGACCAGGCGTGGGGCAGCATGCTGGAGGTTCCCGCGGGCTCGCGCTTCAACGTCACCGGCTTGGGCTACTTCCCCTGCTACTCGTACAGCGTGGTGGAGAACAACAACTACTACTTCTTCCTGAGGTGAGTCTCGGTCTGGTGATGCTGCTGTGCACGAATGGAGCCTTGTGATACCAGTGCAAGGGGAAAGGGAAAGTCCTCGTGCTCTGAGATTATATGCTCTTGTCCAGCTTGCAGAGAATTAAACGCATGATCCTCTATGCTCATGATAAACCATATTCATAAACCATATTCATGTGTACAGTGCGCAGAACTGCTTGTAATGAAGTCTTGGCATACTGTAAAGCATGAGCTTCTACACCATATAGCACCAGCAAAGGGGTTTTGTTACTTGTAACAATAGCAAAACCCTTTTTGGTGCTATGTAGAACTTATTTTAAAAGGTTCTTTAAGTTATCAGTGTTCTATACAGTTCTATACCAAATTGCATGTCTTGTGAAACTAAATGAACACATCCTCTACAGGCAACAGACTTCAGTGTGGCATTTTTCTCCATTATAGTGCACACTTTCTATTCTTTGCTGACTTTCGGAGTATAATATATTGTAAAAAAAATAGTAAAACATACAGATTTAAGGGTGCCATTACTTTTTCACAGGCCACATTTTAAGGCTTTTTTTTTTTCCTAAATGTTAAATTCAGCAAATAGACAGCAAGCATGCATTAAAATGTGCTTTCTGTGTACTACAAAACATGTCATTTGACCAGGGACACCCAAACATTTGCATGCATACTAAAAAACCCCTGAAGAGCCACTTTTTAAGGGTATGTATGAGGGTGACACTTACAGCCCACATGCCACATGTATGAAACAGGTTCTATATAGCTTATTAAGTTCTATAAAAGCTTGAAATCATTTTGGTCACCATATGGAACTCTGTATCCAGTTTGCAGTTTTGTCTCTAATGAAACTGATACTGCTTCTTCCTGAGGTGAGGCTCAGTCTAGTGATGTTGTTAGGCACGAATGGAGGCTTGTGATACCAATGCTAGAGGAAATCCTCATGTTCTTAAACTATATGCACATACTCCAGCTTGCAGAGTTAGTCGAGAGAGCGAGCAGTTTAGAGCATATTAAGTTACAGGGTACTAAACAAAAGCATGTTCCTTTATGATGGTAACCTAAACAGGCTGCAGCATATCAACCATAATCCTAAAGCACATTCATCTGTCTGGTGTGCAGGGTTACCTGTAAGTTATAGCTTATTAAAAAGCATAAACAACTACACTCCAAAATGGAATCTAAATAGTACAAAAACAATCTATGACTCCCTTTGTGGTGCTATACAAAACCATTTTTAAAGGTTCTCTAAAGAACCATACACAACAGGTTTTCCATCAGAGAGAAGAACCATTTGACCATGCAAAGAACCATTTATGCATTCAAATTGTTCTTTGATCTGTCCTACACATAATGTATGGTTTTATATATGTCCGCACTCTTAAAAAAGATGGTTCTTCAAGGGTTCTTTAGTAAAGAAAATGGTTCTATATAGAATCATGAACACTTAAAGAACACTTTGCATAATTAAAGGGTTCTTTGAATCATGAAAGGTTGTTCAGATTAATGGAGAATGTGCTTTAGATGGGTTTATATAGAGCCTTTTTGAAAAGGTTTGTTTGTTTACTAAAGAACCCTTGTTTACTAAAGAACCCTTGAAGAACCACTTTTTTAAGGGCACTCTTAAAACAAAATGCCACAAATGGTTCTTTGAGTAATACCATAGAAGAACAACTTCTGGTTCCCTAAAGAACCATGACTGAAAGACAGATGAAGCAGAAAAACCTTTTAAAGGTTTAATGAACGTTTACATAATGAAGGTTCCTTACCAAGTTCAGGGTTCTTCCAAGAATCTTTACATTATGTGGAGGTTCTTGAAACGTCTTCTATACTCCAAAAAGGTTCTATGACTTCTAACAATAGCAGCCCTTTTTGGTGCTATACAAACCATTTGTCAAGAACCATATCCACAGGTTGTTCATCATAGAGAAGAAACATTAAACCATACAAAGAACCACTGATGCATTCCAAAGGTTCTTTATGTTGTCACAGTTCTATACCTATCCACTGCCTTTACTAAAGAACTCTTAAAGAACCACTTTTTTAAAAGAGAAGTCTAAAAAAAGGTGCCCAACTGGTTCTTTAACTTCCCTAAAGAAACATATTCGAAATAGAAATTTGTATGTTTGACAGTTTAAAGAATCTTTATTTAATGTAAAGGTTCCTTATCTTTAGGGTTCTTCCTAGAACATCTACACTATGTAGAGATTCTTTAAACTTAAAAGGTTCTGCACACGTATGCCTCTCATTTACACAAATGGTTCTTTAAAGAATAATCCACTGAAATGTTCTTTAAGGAACCGAATGTGGTTTTTCTATTGAAAATGTTTATGTATAATGTAAGGGTGGGTATATGATTGTGTCACATGTTGTCTCTGTCTGTATATCATATGCATGTATGAAACAGGTTCTACATAGCTTATTAGGTTTTACCAGTCATTTTGGTCACCATATGGAATTCAGTATGTTTCTTGTTGAGGTGAGTCTGAGTCTAATTCTGTGGTTGTATAATCGAACAGTAATTTAATATGAGACGTCTAATTATATAATAATGTAAAGAAGATGTATAATATCAGTGCGAGGAACTAATGCTGCTGCTGCTGCTGTTCGGCATGAATGAAGACTGATGGTATCAGTGCAAGCCAAATCGTCATGCTCCTAAACCATATTCACATGTGCAGCTTGCAGAGTTGCTTGTATTGAAATGGTAGCATAAGTGTTGCATATCAAACAAAGGTAAGATCTTCTGTGATATACCAGCATATCATTGCTGTTCAAAGAAAAACATCTCATTTCTATGGTTTAAAAACAGTAGTTGTCCCCCTACATTGTATGAAAATTTCATGATGAATGAACCAATAGAAATGCTCCAAAACTGCTTGGAATAAAACCCCTTTACTTTGACTTACGTTGAAAGTTAAGAATGTTTTCGACTCTCCTGTAAAGTTACTGTTCTGGAGATACTTGTTTTTTCTTTTTTCAGGTAAATGCTTGTTAAAACGCTGTGATCATAACACTTTTTGGGGTGAAATGACATCAAAATTGACCTAATCAGCCTTTATAACAGATGCTTGTTGGAATAAGCTTTACAAATGCTAATGTAGGTTTATGCCAGTTGTCATTAATGGATTTTGTGTTATGTAGCATGTAGCCTAACAAACGCTGCCTTACAGTAAAGTGTACGTATATTAAATAAGCACATGCATGACTTTCTATGGTGGTAACATACAGGTTCTATACAGATAAAAGCTTATGTAATTTTCACAGTTAGTTGTTGTATGTCTACCTACTAGGTTTGGCCGATTAATCGAATTTTATTTTTAATCACGATTTTGGCTTCCAGCGATTATGAAAGCAAGATAATCGAGATAAAACGATGATTGTGCCAAATTCTGTTTTGCAGTGATGCTCTCGTTTTGTCTTGTGTTATAAATCCAGCACACCCCTTCACTATACAGTGGTAATCATGTAATTTATTGTGGTCTAATTTATTTTTACTTATGATATTTATATATGTTTAGTAGTTTTCAGTAGGCTGTGGAAGTGCACTAATATTATTTACATGTATATATATACATATACATATATATACTTTTTTTTCTACTGTGCTCTGTGTTGGTTGTCTGCACTGTATTGTGCCTCATTCAAACAATACTCACAGCTTAAACATACCTTACAATTTAATATGAATGGGCGGGGCTAAACTGCTGTAGGCTGACATATATTTAAATGAACAATGAATACAAAATAGGCTGTTTTTGCAGCTTAGTATCCAGATACGGACTGGAGTGTGAAACTTTATATAGCTTCACATAATGTTTACATATTAATTCATACTCATTTAGTTCCTTTATTTATAAATGTTTATTTTCACAAAGATAAAAGTTCATTCAACCATGATGTACAATACTCTGTAATGGACCCCTAAATAGGTTCTATGCAGATGAAAGCATAGTAAATCCTTTTTTGGTCGCTAAGTATCTCACATCCAGCTTACAATACTGCCTGGAATTCAGAGCTGTAATATGTTAAAGAGAAGCATAATCATCTGTGATGGTGACCTGAACTGAATGGCTTATTAAATCTTTTCAGTCTGCCGCTGTACCATATCCACTCACTTAAAGTTTTGCTTGAGTGCAGTTCAAAATTGCATATTTTGGATATGATATATGTAAATGTAGGGTGTCAGTGCTCTGTTTTTTGGACACAAAGCGTCTGAGACCTTATTATGCCCCATAATGACGCTACACTGAGTGAAAATAGTGTAATAGTTATTAATGTTGGAGAACAGTAAGGTCAGACTTCATTAGCTGTATCTGGCCAGTGGTTGCCTTTGTTTCTATGTTTGGAGGGAGACTATGATCCAGCTGCCAGGAGAACCTTCAGCACATCACACTGCTAACCTGAACCAGCTGTGTGAGAGTATGACCATTCACCCTGATTCTGGAGGGGATGGGGGGGACGTGCGTGTGTGTTCTGCTCCTTGTGTGTCTCTGCATGGGAAGCATAAGAATAAGTGCAGTACTTGCAGTGATTACCAGGAGACAGAGAGAGGGAGGGGAGAGAGAGAGAGAGCAACAGAGAGAGGGAAGGAGAGAGATATTAATATAGAGAGGAAACTAGTGAAAAAGAGGGGGGGGGCAGAGGAAGAGAAGAGGAAAGAGGGTGGGAATTAGAAAGAATAGAGGGGAAAGAGCAAAGGAAAGAGAAAGGGAAAGAGAGAGAAAGGAAAGAGGAATTCAGAGACAGAGAAAAGAGGAAAAAGAGATAAAAGAAAGAGGGAGAGAAAGGGAAAAGAAAGAAAAAGAGAAGGGGAATGACTGAGGGAAAGAGGGAGAGAAAGGGAAAAGAGAGAAAGAGAAGGGGAAAGACTGAGGGAAAGAGGGAGAGAAAGGGAAAAGAGAGAGAAAGAGAAGGGGAAAGACTGAGGGAAAGAGGGAGAGAAAGGGAACAGAAAGAGAAGGGAAAGACTGAGGGAAAGAGGGAGAGAAAGGGAAAAGAGAGAGAGAAGGGGAAAAATTGAAGGAAAGAGAGAGAAAGATGGAAACAGTGAGGGAAAGAGAGAGAAGGGGCAAGAGAGAGCGAGAGAGAGGAAGAGTGAGGGAAAGGTAGAGAAGGGGAAAGAGAGAGAAAGGAAGGGAAAAGAGTGAGTGAAAGAGAGAGAAGGGAAAAGAGAGAAAAAGAAGGCGAGCAAGTGAGTGAAAGAGAGCAAGAAGAGGAAAGACAGAGAAAGAAAGTGAAGGGGAAACATTGAGGGAAAGAGAGAGGGGGTAGTTGAGAGAAAGAGAGAAGGGGAAAGGGGGAAGAGAGAGAAGGGCAAAGACAGAAAGAAGGGGAAAGAATGAGTGAAAGAGAGGGAGAAAAATGAAAGAGAGAGAAGGGGATAGAGAAAGAAAAGAGGAAAGAGAGAAAGAAGGGGAAAGAGGAAGAAAGAGAAGAAGAAAGGAGAAAGAGAAGGGGGAAGGAGAGAGAGAGAGGGAGAAAGAGAAGAGGAAAGAGAAAAAGAAGGAAAAACAGGAAAAGAGAAAGAGAAGAGGAAAGAAAGAAAGAAAGAAGGGGGAAGAGAGGGAGAAAGAGAAGAGGAAAGAGAGAAAGAGAAGGAAAAAGAAAGAGAAAGGGAAAGAGATGCGTGAAGGAAGGAGAAAGGGAGTCTGTTAATACTTTAAAAGGTTACTCATGTTTTGTGTTTGTATGTGTGAGAGTTCTGCTTCTTGTATGTCTTTCCATGGGAAGCATAAGCTAGTTTGTGCAATGCTTGGAGCGATGACCAGAAGAGAGAGAGAGAGAGAGAGAAAGAGACAGAAGAGAGAGAAGGGGGGGTGGATCAAGCAACGTCCAGATATTCTCTCTGTTCATTTAACTGTTGTATCTCTGAGAAAAAAGGAAGAATCAGAAATACACTTTATTAATTTGGTCATTTCATCACAGCAACAGAGATACCATTTGTACTGGCCTGCTGGATGAGTTTTATGTTTTGATAGTGTAAGCCTTGTATCTCTTGACAACCAGACTGTTTTAGTTGTGTTCCCTGTGTTACCCCTAATCAATTCAACTGAGCAATGTTCTCCTCCCGTGAGGAATACTGCTCAGTGTCTGTCTCACTCTTCTTACTGTTTTCTGTGGCAAGCAGCAGACAGCAGACTGCATATGAGGAGCCGTGATATATATGTGACTGCTAACCAATCACTGTACTGTAAAAATCAGATGCATCTTCGCCTGATGTTTTTGAAGGATCGCTCCACACTCTAAATAAAGGTTCCTAAATGGTTAATGGCTTGTGATGTACATACATACATACATCATCTAAACCACTTATCCTTCTGGGTCGCTGGAGCCTATCCCAGCTGTCATTGGGCAGAAGGCAGGATACACCCTGGACAGGTCGCCAGTCCATCGCAGGGCAGACATACACAATCACACCTAGGGGCAATTTAGCATGTCCAATTAGCTTAACTGCATGTTTTTGGACTGTGGGAGGAAACCGGAGAACCCGGAGGAAACCCACGCAGACACGGGGAGAACAGGCAAACTCCACACAGAAATGACCCTGGTCGCCCGGCCGGGACTCGAACCCAGGCCATTCTCGCTGTGAGGCAACAGCGCTACCCACTGCGCCACCGTGCCACCCTTGTGATGTACAGTCCCAGTAAAAGAAACATATTTGGTAAAGAACCGTATGTGGAGGTTCTTTAAACATCTCTAAACACATGCAAAATGTTTCCTTCCAATGAAAGGTTCTTTAAGGAACCACAAGTGGTTCTTCTGGCATTGCTCCAAAGAACGCTTTATTGCTCCTTTTGACACCTTTATTTTTAAAAATGGATGGATATGTATGTCAAAACATTCATGAGCTTTATGACTTCAGTTTTTGAACAAGCCAAGTACTCAAGCCATCGAGCACATATGAAGTACGTTCCAAGTCCCATATGCCTTTTCTTCTCTCCATTTCAGTTGCATGGAACTGACACCATGAAACATACTGTAGTATATTCATAGAGTTTAAACCAGGTCACTGTGGCAGGAAGCACAGTCAGGAGAGCGAAGGGAGAGACTAAGGGAAGAGGGCTGATTAGTTTAACACTGGTCTGAAATTACTGAAATGTAACAGGGCAATGTCTATCCAGAGTAGATAAACTAGTGGTAATGGAGTCGGATTTGGAATTCTTCTACACCGAGCACCTATTATCAAAATGCACCAGGTAGTGAAAACACATGCTTAATGGGCAACTCCACTAATTTTCAAAAATTCTATATAATTAAATGGTTGAAGTGTAAACAGAGTCATTCAGAGAGGTTTGATGTGAAATGCTCCATTCTGGAGAAACTTGCTGAGTCAGAATTGTTCACAGTGGTGGTGATAGGAACCAGACGTCTGAACAGTTTCATGTCTCTAAAAGCTCCTTCACAGAAAGTTGTTACATGAAATGGTTACAAATACACTACTTGATGTCTGAGACATTGTTTTATGATAGCTTTATGATGAAGTTTTGGCTTCAAATGTATTTAAATCCATTTATTTGAATCCTTTCTACTGATAGTAGGTCACATGAAACACACAGAAAAAGGAGTCAATCTGCAGTCTTGAGGATAAAGAGTCAAATACTAAGGCCCAATCCCTTGATAGCAGAGGAGGGTAAGTTCAGCAACGTCACTGCTGGGCTTTAGTTACATTTAGGGCATCATATGCTTTCAAAGAGAGGTATAAGACAATTATTTATTATCGCCCACTGCTAATTCTTTGGTGATACGCAGCTGAAGTCAGCTATTCACCAGCTTCTTGTTCGTATTTTCCCGTTCCACCTTAAATGGACTATTTAAGGTGCAACGGGAAAGTTAGCTAGCTAGCTACTGAGACATTAGCATGCTGTTATGCTTGTTATGAAGAAAATGACCATAACACATTGGAACAACAATAAACTAAAATAATATGATGGTTATTTTAATATTTTAACGGGGAAAATACTTACATTTGTGAGTTTCTTTGGTCGCTCACCTAGCCATCTTGCCGCTTTTTCTTTTTTTCTTAACACTCTTTCTTCAACACTCTGTTTGGAGTGAGCCTCTGAAAAACCTCCGTTTGGAGGGCCATGTAGGCCTAACCCCATGTAGGCCTAACCCCAACAAAAATTGGGACACCCTAACCCTACATGTGAATGCACAAAACAGAGGGCTAAGGGCTAAGTGGTAGGGGCAAGGAGTGAAATGGGATTGGGCCTAAGTGTCAGTTTTCACCTCAGCTAACCTTACCAGCCTATAGGCACATAATGTATTTTACCTCATACCTTTTAGCTCAAAAACAGTGAGGTTGTGAAGAGTTATGTAGCTGATTCCAAACATGATTCGTTTACTGTAATGATCTACATAGATAAAGTATAAAGGAGCTCAGGCTTGATGCTTATTAGCACTCTTTGCAATGCTTTCTAAGTGCTATTTGGCTGCTTCCAAATAGCTGATTGAAACTTCCATTCCTATCCATTTTCCTTAATTTTGCCTGATCTTCTATCCATGTGGATCCACAGGCCAGCCAGCATATTTAATGAATTCATCAATCCATAGCAAATAGGAATAGAAAATGTCAGCTATACAGATGCAGTCTTGATCAGTTTCCCAATCCCAGTCCTGGTGACTCTGTGCTCTATGCACATTGACGTGCTTTGTCTCATCAACACACCTGATTCAACTATATATATATATATATATATATATATATATATATATATATATATATATATATATATATATATATATTTATATTTTATATATATTTATATATATATTTTTATAATTATATATGTATATATATAATTAACAAGCATCTTAATGTCTGGGTCAGGTTTGTAGAGGAGAAAACCACAAAAATGTTCAAAGCAAAGGGTCACCAGGACTGGGATTGGGAACCCCTGGCCTAGACTGATTCAACCTGCCAAAGTGGTGGATCACCCATAAGTGCTGCATCACTGCATCATGGCGTCACATTCTCAAACGTTATATTATATTGACATAGATTGTGACAACAGCAAGCTAACAACGCAGAACAAACACAGACTGGCCAGCTAGCCTGTTAGTTGGTTAGCAGCAAATTAACAACATTATTCATTAAGCTTTGCAAAGCTCACACTCTGAAAGCCTGATTTAGCAAACTTTCGAAATTGGAGGACCTCCTATCTCAACCACCCAAGAGAGCATCCAATGGTCTAGTTTCTTGTCCATGATATGAAATCAAACTTCTGAATCGATGTCCTTTGACATCATCACATGGTACATTATCAGCTGATTATTGAACAGTGTTCAAATTAATTAAAAAAGACTTAATTCAAGTGAAATTCAGTTTCATGTGGGCCTCTAGCTGAATGTTGTGTAAAAGTTTCACCATGTACAGCCAGCCTGAATAAAGCCAGATTAAATGACATCTGAGGTTGCTTTGCCAAATGACAGTATGTTCTGGGCATGTTGCACCACTGAAATGAAACCAGCCATCATATTTTAGGGAGAACTTTTTCCAAAATGCGAATTCTTTTTGCAAATCAAATAAACACAGGTCAGTGTCCAGGCAGGATTCTCTCAGCTCAGTTCCACAGTGTCTAGATCACATTCATATATTCTAATGTAACTCAAGTTGGCTGGAATGAAGACCTGAACAGCTATGTAGAGGGAAAGGGTGAGCGATCTGAGGGGTACCAATTATGGTTAGTTTCTAGTGGTGGGCAGTGCGGCCTTACAGTCAGGTTTGGAATAATGGGAATTACCTACCAGAAAGGTTTGGAACCAAAATCTACATCCCCCTACAGCATAAACAAATGCTCAGATCTGTCTGCCAACCAACAGATCAGTCTCTATTTCCAAGCTTTATGAGCAAAACAACTTGCCCTAGTATTACTGTCCTCATGAGCAGAGAGACAATGTGCGTTTGTGCCACAGCCCCCACTTCAGCAACCCCGCACTGCACCAAAACCTTGTGTTTAGAGAAATGAGCTTGTGCAGACAGGTTTAGGCTGAGCCTCACCCACCCCGTTGTCCTCTTCTTTTTCATCACCCTGCAGATAACTAACGCTGAATTGGCTTTATACCTCCTTCAAAGGCATTCCAGGCCACAGCACCTCCAGCAGTCCCATATGCAAGTCCTGGGCCAAGCAAAACAGTCACACTGTTGAGGTGAACATGGAGGGGGTCGATGTTGTGAGGTGACTGAGATGACGCCTGCTTTTCGCATTGTTTCTGGGGAGCGAACTTGCACAGACCCCTTTCCCTGAGCCAAGCCTGGTCTATTCTTAAGCACTATCAAATGAAAAGCTGGGGAGATTCTGTACTTGTCTGATTTGACAGGCCAGCTTGTGCAGGAATTAAGTATCTGTGTAATTTCTTCAAATTTCTTTTATTTGGAAATGTCATAGCTTGGATGGCACTCAATAACCAGGTCAGCCACCGCGGGGGTATTTAACAAAGCAGGATTTGTCATTAAAACTTAATAATTTAAGCCCAAAGTCAGCATTGTCCAATAGGTTGTCCAATGACTGTCCTGAGCTCTCTTTCTGTTGGCTGTTCATATAATTTAAAAGTCAGCAGCGTTGGGAGTTTTTAAACCTCATTATACGTATTAATGTCACACACACAGGCTCAAAAAGAAGGTCCAGCTTGATGTTTAGGTCTCAAATGTAAAATCAACATTATACTGATGAAGATATGATGACAATAGTATATAATTCACTTACATCCTCAGAAGACGTCCTTTGCTCAGTAAACTTTGGACTCATTTTGAATGCACTAGCAAACGTCAGATTCATCCACTCAGGGAAGGGATCTGAAGCACAACCGGTATTACAAAATGTTCTTCCACATGTCGTGTGCAATTACACATTTCCACCAGAGAGGTCTCCAAATGCCCATATTTTAAATAGTGTAGCTTTATATGAAAGAATGGGAACTGTATTAAAATCAATTAAAAGTGGACGTATGGAGCTAAAAAGGTACTTAAGTACTACTAAAGTCAAAGGAAGCAGAAATTTACATGAAAGTAATAAATGCAGGGATCTTAACTCTGTTTATGGTGTCACAACTAATGGGCGATATTGGTCCTTTCACAAAGATAAACTAGAATAGTTGAGGACAGTTTAAGTTTACAATGATATGAATTTGAAAAAATATGGGATCTTTGATAAGAGGAAAATAAAAAAAGAGAAAAATTCTACAATTTGTAGCAAGCACTTAGAAATAAAAAGGTCCAAATGAAAACGTACATACTAAAATGTGTGCTTTTCCTCCTGGAAATGTAACTGAGAAAGAGTACAAGTATTTCAACAAGTACAAATTTTTAACTACAACATGGTTTCAAATGTTTAAATTTATTTTTTGTTTTAATAGTAAAGATAAAGTAAAATAAAAAGCAACGCTGCTGATGTATATGTATTGCTAGCGCTGATTGGTACTGTGGCAGACCTGAGGTCACCTGTGCGAAATTTAGCCCTGCCCAAATCGAATCAAATCAAACTGAAGAAAACAAATAATTTAAAAAATCTTTCAACAGAAAAAACCAACAGCATTCTTTCTCTGCCAGTTCATTGTAAAAACATCACAAAAACTATAGATAATAAAAGAAAATCATGGGCTTTAAGTATTTTCTACCCCTGACTTTATTAAAACATAGAGTTTTAGGGCAACAACCAGTGTAACTTCTCTCTATAGGCCCTCTAGTGGCCATTCCTCTAGCAGAATGGAAATCGACTTAGATATTTTTCAATAATGTAACCAAGAAAACATTTTCCCCCATAACTCTGTTATCAGATTAACTAGGACACTGATGGCCCCCTATGAGTGAATTGTTGAGCTGCTAGTGGGCAATGATGGGTGAAAGTAGAGGGGTGAGAACCCCCTGCTATGAAAACAATTCACACTTTTCAACAAATATGGCCATGGCAAGGTAAAAGACAGCACAGCTGCAGCTTTCTTGACTTCAAAATATTGGTATACAACTGCAAGACAACAAAAAAAAAATCAATTAAACACAATAAAAACACTTGTACAAGGACTGACTTGCTTGCTCACATACAAATAGTTCACTTCCAATTTTCTTAATCATACATATATTCCCATAAAGAGGCCGCTTTCAGTAAGTGCACCAAGAAGGATCCCCGTCTCCGTTAGCCTGCTTTAGTTTGTAAACAAGCCTAAAGGGTCACCTGATGTAAACAATCAGATAGCGGTACACAAAGCAGTCCGAAGACATGCTGTCTTGCCGTCAAGAGCTTTTAAAGCCAGCCTTATCTACAAATCGCTCTTTTAGTCAAATCCCCCCAAGGTGGGTCTCAGGGGAGCCTGTGGAATGGTAGACTGCATTGTTCTCATCACTTCACACTGCTGCCTCGCAGGTGCTGAATCAGCAAACAACTTTTGAGACATTTCCAGTTCTGTCTCTCTCCAGCCTTTACTCCCTCCCCCTCCTTTGGTGGGTTCCGCGTTTCCTGTGGAACGTTCCAAACGAGTCGGCAGAGACTGCCACCAATCAATCACCACTCTACGTCCCGAGACAGCACCCAAGAGACAAGGGTGGGGGGGTTGTACGTCTAGAACCAGACATATGTTCAGCACAGCTTTAGTTTCACTCTACTTCCCTGCCATTGTTTAAGAACAGGGTTTCAGACTGAGCGAGTGCTTCTAGTGAAAAGTGTGCCAAAGTCTTAACCACAATAACTGAAACTTTATGCAGCCTATATTTATTTTTTTTACTACACATAATTATTATACAGTGATACTGCCATGCAACTTGTGTTGCATGACACCTAAAACCTGAAACAGCCAATCAAATTGCTGATAATGTATCATGTGATCATAACAAATGACATCAATTCACATTTTACCGGTTCAATATGCAAGACAATTGAACATGAGGCCTTGACTGACTTTATGTAAGATTGGTAGTTTTACATTCAGTCAGTTTCCTGATTGATCTTCTTGAAGCTAATGTTTCTCAAACCAGCTGAGTTAAATAGCTAGCTAACAGTAATGCTAGCTGTTTGCATAACTGCTTGTTTGACTGTTTATTCTTCTTTAGCCTGCTGTTATTTTATTGATAGATAGATAAAAGACAGATATATATTTACAGAAAAGAACAGCACTGACAGCTGGAAAAAATACTGTTAAACAAAGACTATAAATGTGCACTAAGGCTATAAATATGTAAATAACACTATGTGTATGACTTTATATAGCAAAAATGTTACGATGTGCCAAAAAATATGAGCTCTTAATGTGGTTGAGTACTGGACTGGTCAAATGTGTTGCGTGCAACTTTTTGTTGTTTTCGAATGGCTTCATGTAACTGTCAAGTTGCATGGAAATTAGGTTGCATACAACTCACAACATGCAATTATCTAATTATCTAAGCTGCTAATCTTTCTGGGTCATGGTGGGGGGTGGGGGGGGTTACTGAAGCCTATCGTAGCAGTCATAGCGTTGAAGGCACGAAACACACTGGACAGTTTGCCAGTCCATCGCAGGGCAGCAATGCAACATCATTTCCGTAATGTATGCAACTCAACTTGCAATGCAATATAATTTCCATAATACATGCAACTCAACATGCAATGCAACATAATTTCCATAATGCATGCAAGTAATTTCTGTGCAACTTTGTTTTTAAAATGCTTTCAGCAAGTACTAAAACCGTGCTCATGCTTGTGCTCGCTACAAAAAATGGTATTGATGCATCACTGTGTGAAACAACTAGGAGCACAGGCAACACACCATTTGGTGCAAGTATGCCTCTTATGATATAGTCTGTACATAACTGTATAGTGACACCACATTTAGAAGTAAGTACCTGGATAGTTTATAATAGATAGTGACACAATCTGTTCTTCAGACTGGATTGGAAACTAGGCCAGGACACTGAGGTGTCTTCTTTGGGCGCTTTCACCCCTACCTTGTTTGAACCCTGCTGGTGGGAACGCATTTTTACGATGGTCTGCACACAATGAGGGAATTCAACATGAAAGCATGCTTTTCAGTGTACTGTGCATATAATCTGCTTGTTTTAACATTTGACTCTTTACAGATGTTCATATCGTTCTTGCAGCATGAGCTGCTGTTAATATGGGCAGATAAGCAGTCGGCATTTGATTTTGGCACATGGAATGCCGAAAAGCATTGTGGATAGGTGGCGCCAGACGTTGGTTAAATTCAAATGGATGCATAATTTAAAAAGTAGAGATAAAGTAAGGTTTTTTATTACTCAGTAATACATCTACACATTAAACGTCTCTATTTTAATGCAGTATATGGGTGGGAATATACAAGTGATTGGTTTTTTAAAGAAACATTTGTGTAGATGAGATATGTGAGTATGAAGAGCCCTGCTGAAGATCCACAGTTTTTTTTTTTCCCAGAACTGTAAATCCAAGCCAAGAACCAAATTAGTATGATCTTAAAAAGAATTGTCACATTAATACTTAGTTGCAAGTCTCTGGCCCAGACCCAGATGTTGGAAAGTGTTCCTAATTGTGCTCTGCCAAAACTGTACTGCAGCTATTTTCAGTTCCTGCATTTTTTTTGAGGGGAGGGGGTCTTCAGTCTTGTCTTCAGTTTGTCTAAGGTTTCTGGTAGGGTGATTGATGCAGCCAGTCGAAGACAATCCACTTTTCTGGCCCATCCATTGACATCCGAGGCATTTGGTTTACTCATTTACTACAACTCACACTTCTTTGGTCCTCATGTTGAGAGACAACAGCAAAAGGCTCCAGATGCAAAATGCCCCATCTAGAATTAACTCCAGGCCTTTTGTTAGCTCTCTTGCACATTAACTAGTGATGCACCAGAACACAGCTGGCCAAAAGTAACTGATAACCAATTATTCAATGACTGACTTTTTTTGTTTCAAAAAAGTATGTACCTGTAAATTAAAACTGAAACAGTTTGTACTTTAACCTTGATTCATTTCAAAACAGCAAAAATTGGTGTCACGCTTATGGACTGCACTGTATGTATGCAGAGCTCCTTAAACGAGGGCTTGCCAAGCGAACAGAGCATGAGGCATATTATTAGCGCTCTGAATGTGTGCGTGCATACTACAAACCCAAACCCTGAACCAAACTTGCAGCTGGTTCCAGTTTCGCAGGACAAATCTCACAAGTCAAATCATCAAAAGTTGAGAAACCGGAGACGCACAGCATGGAAATGTTAATCAAAACAGAAGGGGTTCTCAGCTAAACATGTTCAACCAGTCAGGACCTTCCTAGAAAAAGGTTCAGGGTTTTTTTTTTTGAGAGTGGGGTGAAAGGGCACTGTGGGATGATGAGTGAAAGTGAGGGAATGTGAGGGGGTACACTTGGACCATGATAGAGTTAGTATCTTGTGGAATCTAGCTGGAAGCCCCACTCTTAAAATGAAAGATGTCTTCAGAGAAGAACCACTTTCGGTTCTTTGAAGAACACTTCAGTAGGCAGTTCTTCAAAAGCTCAACTGAAACCACTCTATTTCTTTAGGATCTTTAGGGCAGTGGGCCTCAGGGATCCCCCAAGATGGTCCACATTTTTATTCTATCCCTACATGTTGTAGTTTAGAGCAAAAATCTGAACCGTCTGGGGTTCCCTGAGAAACAGTTCGAGCACCACTTCTTAAGGGATCTGTAGTCTCTTAAGACGTGATCTTGTAACAAGAACATTTGGGGACAACCATGAGAAATGTGGGTGGGAATACAGACTTACGATGGGAACCGAAGGTTTGTCAATATAGTCCCACAGAGAACAAGCCCATTGATGGAAAGCAAGTTGTTAGCATGACTGGAAAGTCCTTCTATCAAGCACGTAGATCCGTAGAGAACATATTACATGTGGTAAACATAAACATTACCTGTTACCAATGAAAAACAGCTCCATTAAACCAGACTATGCTGAGCTTTAGAAGACAAAACTGAGGTAGTGATAAAAGTTGACTGCTGGTTACCAGTGGCTGGATGTGGCCATCCCAACATGTGTAGCAGAGGATAAACAAACCAAGCCACACACCAAAAATCCTGTATAAAACCACATTTCACGTTTTATCTAAACACCAAATGATTCCAAACCCCTTCTGCACCTGCAGACACTCACCTTTAAGAGCATACTTAACTTAACTTAACTCTCAGCCAGTCTGTCTACATGATGACTAAATATTTACCATCTGCCCATAATGACCCCTTTAGTTCATAGCAAAGAAACACTGACCTTGATGAACCTACTGAATTCCATAAATAACATTCCCTCTCTCTCCCGTCGCCTCACTTCCTGTGCGTGCCTCTCTCGCTCACTGTTTTGTGCACATTATTCCATTTTTTTCCTAAATGTGACACAGATACTTTTCTGAGAGCGGTGTACAAATCAGATTAGAGCTACTTTTGTATGGCAAATATGTATTGTATATGCTAATTTGTGAATTTTTGTACCTCCTAGATGGCAGGCATATATCAGAAATGGCCATATGACTGTAAAGGCTTGAATTACTCATTGGCATTTCTGTACCCAAGTACCCAAAATACGTGTTCTCAAAAACAAGCTTAAAAACAGTCATAAATTCATGTGATTTGATACAGTGATTTAAAGTAATGCTGCATAATATGGGTATAAAATGTGATGCTCGATAAAGCTGTTTAACGTCAAGATGACAGTATTAGAAGCAAAATTTATGATTAGAAGTAGTTAGGATCGTTAGTTAGGTCGTTCAGACTCCGGTCCTGGAGGGCCGGTGTCCAGCACAGTTTGGTAATTTACCTGCTCAAACACGCCTTATCTGTTAATTGCCAGGTTAAGTGGGTGTGTTTGAGCAGGGAAACCTCCGAACTGTGCTGGACACTGGCCCTCTAGGACTGGAGTTGTGCACCCCTGTTTTAGCTGAACAATTCTCACTCTCCTTTGGGGAATGCAAAGTTCAAGCCCAGGTCAGGGAGGCTATTGTTGGGCTTCTAACACTATAATCCAATGTGATTACAGCCATCTAGCACTATGCATGTGAGATAACATGGTATATTCTGTCACTGCAGCACTTAGTGATGTGTTTATGGTTACAAGATATTCAGTAGAGGCAATGATGTATACTGGTATACTGGCAATAGTGCATATACCAGTAAAGCATGTAGCCTACCAAGCAGTATTCATAAGGATCCCTATACTTACATATGTGAGATGATTAATTGTGTCTTCATATCACAGATTTTACACTAAGAAATTTCCATATAAGGCGATAATGTTGTCTTATGTGAAGAAGCGGTGCAGAGGCGAGGGAACGTGAATGCCTGGCATGAACTTATAATGCATTCAAAAAAAACAGCTACTATTTATTCATTTTTTAATATTTTCCAAATATTAACAACAACTGTTGTATCTAAAGGCATTTCAGAAAGTTTCTATTGTAGTTTAGGCTTTTTTTTTCTGGCTTAAAAAAGATGAAGCTTCCAAATATTACATAAAGAAGTGAATACCAACCTAGCAAACACTTGAGTGTTCAGATTATTGGGGCCAGCCCTGCATGTTTCTTTGTTTTTATTTCTTGGTGCATATGAGCACATGATGTTATTCATTTGGAAAATGTGTGCATGCGGATCGTTTCAGACTAGAGGCCTGTTCACAATAATGACAGATAGGGCTCATTCACAAATATCAATGTGAACCATCAAGAGTAGTCTGAGCAAAACTTTGGAACGCTGCAATAGGGAATGTAATGTGAACTCTTGCCAGTGAAGATTTATCAGTATTTCAGCTTGAGCTTCAACATATTTTACATATATGTGGATTCTTAAATTCCTCTCCTAATGACTTTATTCAGTGTAAATTAGTAGCACATGTTCTTACCTGCTTGTGTGTACGTTCGTGTGGTAACAGTGGGAAGAAATATTATTTCACACCTGGGTATCATCTAAACTTTTCACAGTTCATAGCCATGCTTTATGAACCCCAGCAGTGTCTTGGACAGAGTTACAGAAGACTGGAGACCTTTTTTCAAAACAAAACTAGAATCAGCTCTTCGCCTACTACAACTAAAGACTCCATTCATGGATTCTGGAATGCACTTGGTGACTCCAGAATTCAAGGTCAGTTGGCTGAATCCAAAACAGCTCCCTATAGTGTACCATGTGGAACATAAGCTAAAGGTTTGTAGTGTGCTATAGATAAATTGGGAGCCGTTTGAGATTCAGCCTGAGCTTTCGTCAGCCAGGCTGTGGATTACCGGCTTTAAAGGACATAAAGCTTTTACTCCAGAGCTTTTGATCCTCCTCCAGAGAGCTCCAAGGGGATCCGGATGGATGAACTGCGGGGTTTCGTGTGCCAAAATCAACACCTTGACCAAAACACATCCACCAAACTTATAGTCATCCAGAGAGAGTGTAAAAGAGAGAGAGAGAAAAAAAAGAGAGTGAGGTCAGACAAGAGCTAGGTGGACTAAGCTGCATGATACAGACAAAATTCCATAATGTCATTATAACACTACATATTATGTTTACATTAAAAACACATTAGTCAACAATATGTTAGACCAAAATTATTGCATACGTTGGATCGTAAGATTGTCTTGACTCATCTAGACGTCCACTAAAATACTCATCTGGAGTATCTAAGGTTGGTCAATGAACCATCTAATCTAAGCACATTTGTTAAACGCTTAAATTCCCAGGCTTATTACATACTAAGACTTATTATTCAGTAACTACAGGGACTTCAGTGCAAGTGTGTAATAAAACTTTGGGCCCACCAGTGGGCCCTGGCTATGTAAGGGGTTAAAGCTGGTCAGATTTGACTGCCTTTAATGACTTACAAATTCTGATTTCTGAAATTGTTGTACATTGTTGAAACGAGAAATTTGAGTGCAAATGATGAATCAGCTTTGGCGCGTGAAATCAAGCGCCGTTCTACCAGCATCTCATTTACAAATCATTTACATGAGGCGTGGCTAATACATGCAGATGTTTCAACAGAGTGACAATAAAACAACAGCATTCAGCGGCTTATAAGTAAACGGCTGTGCTCGTAGGTGGAGTTTGAGGTCGAGCAAACTTTATAATGTTAAAATTACGATGTCTGGAAAGATTGTGTAGTGTGACTATTGTCCTAAAATAACATATTTAAACACTGTATTATTGCAGTGAATGAGATGCTTCTGCACTAGCCGGTTTTTGTATTGTGTATTTTATAGGTGGTGTCAGCAGTATAAAACAAAAGCACAGTGTAAAGTGGAACATGGAATAGATGCAATAGTTGCAGCATTTAGATTTATTATTGGTATTATAGATGATATTGATAGGTAACAACAAATCAAGCATTTTCTTCAGCTTGTTAAAGTTTTATACTTAAAGTTACGCAGACTTTTAACGGAAGTGGCTTAGATCATACAGATATGCCAAAAATGATACTGACCATACTCAACTTTGATGAATATGGGTTGTTAAATCTGACATCTTCATTGCCGATTTTAATTTTTTTGGGGGGGGGGTTAGTATGACCAGGCCAGGCTTTAGGGGTCATTTAGTGGGGAAATACCCCACAAGCCAATCATCATGCCCCAATCGTTTTTTGCATGCTTCTATGCAGCAAGTGGCAAAAAACAAAGTCAAACTAAACAACTTGCTTTTCGCACATGCCCGATATAAAAGTCTACACTCTGCTGAGAGGTGATGTATGCTGTAGGAAGACAAAACAGTAAATTTCCTAAATGGGAAGGCATTTGGTGACTTGCCAGTGTGGCTTTAGAGTTAAATAATATTGACACATACTGCACATATATTTTGGATATAAGGAAATATATGCATACATTTATTCTTCCATACACTGTTTGCCCTACATGTAGCAGTAACACTTAAATGAGTCAGTTACACTTAAATAAGCTAACTGGACAGGTCAGTTCTGGAGCATGGTTCATTCAGACTAATATCAGATACAGGCCACATTAAGAAGATAATCTAAACCAACAAACAACAGAATCAGATTTAAACAGTAATTCAGATTTCGGCCATTTAGTGATTTTTGTATTGTAAAGGCCATTTTTGTGATAATGACTGCTAAACAATATATCGTGCAGCCCTGATGGGCTGTGATTTCCTTTGTGTTATCGACCAGCATTATATTATTCTATAAATGTCCTCAACTAAAGCTGGCCTTAGATTTCTCCAAGGACACAAAGAAACATAATACTGATTTAATTGTGGCAGTAACAATTCAGGCATTAGTGCACAAATCCCCTTACAGGAACAGTATCCCCCAACTCACGTTCATTTCCTGCCCTCTACGATAGCTCACACCATTACGTTTGCGCTTCTCAGATATTAGCGAACGACTTGAATGGAAAAGCCATACATTTCCTTCCTTTCAGTCACTTTCTAATAATTGAGCTCAAGCCATTAAGCCAGCGATTCCCTGTCATCAAGGAGAGTCCAAACATGGATCTGGGAGTTAAAATACAAGGCCGATTTTTTTCCCTCTGGCTGCTTGTGGCTGCCTGCCAAAACTCACAGAAGGAATAAAAAGAGTCCAACGTTAATCGAGAGGCAAAACAAAAAAGAGCTTCTCCTTTCCCTGCCTTGTGCCAGTGTAACCATAGTTTTAGTATTAATATTTCTCCAGCCACTTTCAGAACTTTGATAACAGACTTTCCTCATTTCCCCACCACTGGGAAAGATTGGATGTGTACTTTCAAAGTTTCAGAAGAACAGCAAAGGTCTGTCAATCATGATTTATGAACCGCTGGCTCTCCCAGGAACAAGAAAGAGCGATGAAGAACTGTGTGTGTGTGTTTTTCAGGGAAAGAGACCCTAAAATCCAATTGTCTTTGACACATAATGACATAACTCGTTAATATAATTGATATTTAGCCTGCGGTTTCTTTTTCATTAGTGAAGTAATGGCTTCTAGAAGCCTTATGCTAGGCTTTGAAAGCAGGTGCACACTCAGATATAGTCTGAGTATAATATCCATTCATACAGTACTGTGGAAAGGTCAGTGGCCACCCTTCATTTATTTATTTGAGAATGTAGTGTAAAAGAATCCACCTGCATAAGGAAGGTGAAAATCAAAGAAAGGTAAGTGAAAAACAGAAGTTTCTAAAACTGGACTTAAAAAAATTAGATATAGAGAAAAGTGGACTCCTAGCAACCTGAACGACCACTAAAACCATCACCACCACATAAACAGCACTTAAAGCTTTCAGCTTTGAGAGAAAAGAGACAATCAAGCTCCACTCTTCCTTCAGATCTGAAAAAGTCTACAGGTGTTTCTGTCCATCCTTCCACTGTGAGAAGACACCTCAGCGCTATGGAACTGAAAGGACGTGTAGCTGTCAAGAAGCTCTGAGAAAAGAAAAGAAGCTGATGGTTCTCAAAACAATGGACTGACCACCCCAGAGTCCAGACCTCAACATCACTGAATGTGTTTGGGATTATTTGGTTCATGGCAAGCAGAAAATGTAACCAACTCCTAAGACTGAGCTTTGGAGGTGTGGAAAAAATATCCCTGCAAATTTCTTTGAAAAACTGAAAGGAAGTCTCCTAAAAAAGATGAAAGCTATAATAAAGGCAAAGTGTGGACACACTCAATAATGAAAAGCTTGTTTTATATTGAGTTGTAGAGGCTTTTGTATAACTTTTAGCCTTTTAAAATACAGTGTAATGAGGTGGAAATGGGGTAAAAGCATTCATAGAGGACCGTGGTCTCCAACCCTGGTCCTGGAGAGCATCCTTCCTGCAGAGCCTGGTTCCAACCACAATATGCCACACTTGCTCCAGCGAATCAACCTCTTCCCAGGTCCTTGCTTGGCTGGATCAGATGTATTAGAGCTAAGTAAGGAGATGGAGCAGCTTATTGGATACAGGTTGGAACTAAACTCTACAGGAAGGTAGCTCTCCAGGACCCGGTTTAGAGACCACAGATATAGGAGAGTAGTGGTTGTCAATGGGAAAACTTATCAGTTGACCCTCGGATTGTATACATTTCTCAAGAAGGATAACTTGCATCACATCTTGTGTACTTTGTCCAAAAAAGTGCTTTAAGATTAGTAAAATTAAGCACTTTGATAGAAAAGACCATGGATTTGCCACTGAACAGAGATGGGCATTCTTTAGTGACACCAAAGAAGCCAATGAGGAAATTATTGGGTTCTATAATGTGGTGGGTTCTATATTGTGGTGACTTGTGTGGTTTACCAGCTCATTTGCATATCCTGTGAGCAATTGCAGAAGCCTTTGTTGTGGTGTAACACTGTCCATCTTTCATTAACCCCTTAAATAGCCAGGGCCCACCGGCAGGCCCAAAGTCTTATTACACACTTCTATAACCTAAGAATAGCTCAGCCAGTTTGCACTGAAGTCCCTGTAGTTAATGAATAATAAGCCTTAGTATGTAATAAGCCTGGGATTTTAAGTTAATTAGCCATGTTTGGCACTTACATTATGCACTGTGATGTTGAATGTGTGATGTTTGAGCTGCACCTGGTTTGGTTGGTAGTCATTCATGTTACCATTCATGTTATGTGAACATATTACCGCCTCCCCAATGTTTAAACCCGACTAACAGTTCTCTGGTCAACTATGTATTAATAAAATCGACTATTTGCAATAATAAATGCAAAATATCATAAAAGCTACAGTTCCTTTGGAAAAGTGTCTCCTTCTCATTGTAAGATCTTACTGAGTGCAGATAAATTTAAGTTGGTCCATAGAACTGGTGGGTAGTTGTTTAGAATGAATGTGTTCTTTATTGTTTTTCTTCTCGGTTGGATGAAAGGATGGATGAAAACTACAGCATTATTCCTCATGGAGTGAACTTCCAGGACCCCATCTTCCCCGACACACCCGAGAACCACCGCATGTTCGCCAGCCTCTTCCAGTTCTCCAACTGCACAGCCGGAACCCAGGTCCACATGTACACTCCTGAGTGGGAGGCCCAAGAGGACAGCCGGGTAAGCACTTGCTGCCTGACCTACAATTACTGACCTTGAAGTTCAGCACAAAGGCTGTAATAAAATCTCGTCGAGTTTACTTTCAACACTCTATCTCTGTAATCTACTTTGAGCAAGATTTTAGATGGTTGAAGTCATGATGCCTTTGGGAGCATTATATCATTGTAAGCACCTATTGAATGCAGTATGCTATTTATCATCAAAGCTAAGACCATATGAAAAATGCAGGCTATCCAGGTGGTGGGATTTTGGGGCATTCATATATTGTAATATACAGTCATATGCAAAAGTTTGAACACCCCCAAGAGGGATGGAACTTGAGCTGAGCCAGTAGCGCTATTGTTGGGCCTAGGCCTTGCCTATCGCTTCACAGAAGTGGATCTTGAAGAGGGCCCATATTAAAGACAGTTATGACTCACCCCAACCAGGGGGGTACAGTCCGAGGGCAAAGGGGCAGGGGATCAAGTTGGACAAATTAAAATTTTTATATGAAAATTGGCTTTTCTTTACTGTTATACGTTCTCATACCGAAGAACCCTAAGATGTCTGAGCTCTATACTCCACCAGAGGGCAGTGTAGAGCTTGCGTCTTACGTTTGGTCAGTTTCTTATCTGTTTAGTCCAAAGAAACATAGACAAACTACTGTAGCAGTCTAAAGGCTACTGCACACCAGATGAGAAGTTTGTGCCGCCAGAGGATCTCTGGCACTGGATAGCAGATGGTACAAAGCACAGCTATACCACATAGGAAGCATTGCAGAAAAGCACCAATAAGCAAGAAGCTCAAGTTGATTTTACACTTGTGTGTTTTTAATAGAGTGAAACTTTTAACATAGTGTATTTATCACGTTGATATCAGCTAAATCTTCACAATTTTGCTCTTCTTTAGTTAAAAGGTATCAGTTGACATACGTGACTAGGCTACAAGATCTGTGTATCTTAAGGACTTCTAAGATATTTGTAATTGCAGTTTGTAACAATATAACCACAATACAAGTAGAGGAATAAGAGGTTGAGCCCTGTGGCTGACAAACACTTAACCAAAACAAGAAAATGAAGACAGAGTGCTACAGAAGTCTTCTCTGTGTTCTTCTAATGTGCATGCCTGTGGCTTTCTCTACCTCTGAAGAGAATACGGAATGTAGTCAGCAAGAAGACAGGACGCATATGGTGGTTGTATGTTGCTTCCTTTTAGACTCTAAACAGCTTCGTGTTGCACAGAGTTCATTGAGTCTGTTCTGCGAGTCCCAGAGCAGTTTTCCATACAGCTTTGTTAAAAAAAGGAGTTGTGGACTTTCTTACATACAGTTTATGTCTGGGTCAAGCTCTTCGGAGCCTTGGGAGTAATGATTAGGGTCTCTGACAGGCCGTCTTTGTTTCTTTAGTTTCAGGGGTCTTTTCTCATAAATTACTGCTGTATATTCAAGCCTATAGTACATGTCCATACACTGTTTTTCTAATGCGATTCTTGTTTTGGCAGACAAGGTTTCTGCATAATTTTGCAATGCTTCGTCTCAGGCCGCTCGCGTCACATTGCTATGTCAACACTAGCCTACATGCTGCAAAATACTGCTCAATCATTTTTTTTTTTTTTCCCTGTACTAAAAATTAATAAATCATGGCACACACCCTGCATTCCTTTCAATGACCTTGAAATTTATGTCTGGGGAGCTGGTTTCAATCAGGTCGTGAACGCCCATGAAAGCTTTCTGTCACGGCGCGCCAATGAGAGCGGTTTAGGTTACGTTAATGAGACGGTTTCGGTTCGTATCAGCAATCATAAGGAAGGCCAAGGAACAGCCCACGTCATTGGCTTTTATAATTGCATTCACATTATTGTTAAGGTCAGAGCAAAGGCAAGCTGAGAATGTGGAAAACTGGCCACTTGTCTCTCTCTCTCTCTCTCTCTCTCTCTCTGTCTGTCTGTCTCTCTCTCTCTCTCTCTCTCTCTCTCTCTCTCTCTCTCTCTCTCTCTCTCATTGTACTGGCAGCCCAGGCTACCTTTATTGAAAAGCGATGATGACAGGTCGGATATTGTGTGTTACCATGGCTACATTTCCCAGGCCGTTCTGAACACACAATTGACCTATTCATGCTCCGCCCACAAATATGTACTTTGGTAATAACTGTGGAGCTGAATAAGTTTTACAGAATACTGACAAAAAATCCCATTCAACCAATGAGAAGTTGTGGTACATAAACCAGTTTTGTCAAATGCTTCTTTAAATATTTTGTGTGCGTGTGAAAACCAAGATATCTTTGAATTGATTGAATCAGATGTTAATTCTTAATTGTCCAGAACTAATATTTAAAGAACATTGAAAGCAGAACACACTGAATAACAGAACACCACACACACACATTATCTGTGCCACTTATCCTCCTAGATCGCAGGGGATCCTATTCTAGCAGTCATTGGGTAGAAGGCAGGAGATGCCCTGGACAGGTCACAGAACAGCAATGCTTCCTCAATCATTTTTCAACCCTTCAAACATTCGATTACTACGGTAAAAACACTGTCACAGCCACCCTGCTTTATCTACAGCACAGATCAAATTTAATCTTTGACCTAAAACAAACAACAAAACTTTTCCTTATTTTCACACAAAAATGTTTCAGCCATACTGGATAGCAGGGTAACAAGAAAATGCTTTAAAAATAATACAGTAGTGCAAATTTAGTCACACTCAAGTTGTCAGTGGCTCAAGTCGTGAGATCTTTCTCCTCGGGTGCTCTGAACATAAAAGCAAATAAACAAGCTGTTTTTTTACCAGTTTTTAACTAAGGAAGCAGAACAGTAAGAATATTTTTCTTTCTCTCTGTTATTTCAAAAGCAGCATTTCTCAGCTCGATAAATGACCGTTAAATAGTTTTTAACTAGTTAGAATAGCTAACATGAACAGCCATGAGCGAGGACTATTCAATTATAAGACCATATATTCTATGACTTAAACATCCAACTTTTTTAATTTGTTACAAAATTACAATTTTGCAACATAATTACAATTACAAAATTTTAAAGAGGCAGCAGCAAGCTGTGAGGAAGACTTGAGGCGCAGGGCATTTGAGAGAGTGTGTGTAGGCGTGTCCGTCATATGATCTGCTATAAGTCAGACATTTATTCAATGTCATTACTGTCAAAGTTTAAATCCCATTGAACCTAATGAGAAGTTGTGGTAAGCAAACTTTACAGTACATTGACGTTGAAAAAAAACGGGATTGATTTCATTTCATGTAGTCTTTCCACACTAATAAAGTACTTTTAAAGGGCTTTGTGTTTAACAGAAAAACAAAAACTCTTCTGTAGACTCTCTTTCTGCATTTTTCTGCTACTGTTGTTTATTACTAAACTGCCACAGTGTCAGCTAGTGTATATATTAGTTGATTAGTCATTCAGTCTGTGCGACTCCGTTAGGCCAAAACATAGTTTAGCTTGGTAGAGCATATAAAATATTCAGTTGAATATAATTTTCTCCAAGTGTTCTATAAAGCTCGTCCAACTTTACAACAGTTGGTACAGTAGAATGCATTTGTGGCATGGTTAGATCCGTTCTGAACAAGTTAAAGAAAAGGAAAATAAAGCACATGGGATGCTGGCCAGTGGAAACACCATCCTACTGAAAACAATCACTCTGAAATGTTTGCATACTTATAAGGCAGGTGGTCATACGGGTGTCATCGGTTTGCTGAACAGATCGAGCATATTGTGGCAGCTTTTGTCACGGACAATTAGCCAGGTATGTTTGTACAAAAAGGCCTTGTGTCAAGTGCAGTGGACAGTGTCCAAACAGTGAGAGACAGATGGCTAGATATCACTGCATAGAGGTGTCTGATCTCCTGTATCTTTGTTATTGTGCAGTATAATGTTGTTTAGTCTGGTTTCACTATATGTTGGCCACAATGCTGTAAGCACACTGCAGTAAGCTACTTTAACCCTCTCTTGCATGAATTATTACTTGCGCATGATAAAAATGTGTTAGTGTGGTTTTGTTATTGATATTTGAAAAAAAAAAATATATATATATATATATATATATATATGGGGTATTCAGTAAATTGTTGCCATATGGCAACAATGCGCAATCGTACCATAGCACCATACACCATAAAATGTCATTTTTCTCTAAAAACATCCTTTTATTGAAAACAAGACCAAACAAATCCAAGTGCTAAGTGAAATGTACTGCTGTGTACTGTACTGTGCTGGAAATTAATACAATTTCAATTGGTATTTGGAACGTATGGTAAAAACAACATCATAATAAGAATTCCTGGTCATGTGATGTCATAAAGTATTTGTCCTTTCAAAGTAAAAAACATTTTTTCCACACTTAAATGGGAAAACACAGATTTTATATTACTGCTTTTTAGTAAAACTGAGATAAAGTAATTGTTGCCATATGGCAACACCATACAATAGAGGGTTAAGAAAGTCACCTAAATATTTTTCACATTTTTCCAGGACATAGCGTACTTACAGTATGTATTATTCTATGTTAATTTCATAGGAACACTCAGGTCCAGATGGTAGCAATACAGAAAGAGCAATTGAGGAAATCTCTGCTTATAGAAATGGTCACGCTCACTGCATCATCTGAAACTCATTTTCAGGGTTAAAGTACTAAAAAACAGACACTGGCCAGACTTGCAAGATGTGTTACAGAGACAGAGCAAAACCATGTACATCCAACATAGTAACATTTTGCTATTGCTACTATTTTTCTTAAAATAATGAGTTTTTGTCTGTTTTGTGGTTAACTGCACTTTTGAACCATTCTTGTTGCTCCATTCATTGTTGCACCATTTAAACAAATTTAAACCAATTTAAAACAGTGTCATTTAAAAGGCATTGGCATTCTGGTCTGGTACTGTCCGCTGGGAAAGACAATGAAATATTCTCAACAAAACAGTTACTATATGTTACTATGGATGTATTATAGGAGCTGGAGAGAGTTGTTAGCATTAGTGCCTATTCATTTCAATGGGACTTGCATAGTGACACATTAAGCTGGACACTGCCATGTCAGCCTCATGGAAGCTTTCTTAAAGGAGCATTCCGGCCTAAAACTGGCATTTAATATGTTATTTGCCATATCATATAATATTCTGTAGCTCAGCTTTGCATCTTTCAGCCTCATCAGTTTGACAGAATTCACAATTTTGCATCCTTTTCTTGTTTTTGTCTATGCATGCATTATGTGAATCAAGCCTACTGAAATGTAGAGGATTCATGTTATAACAGTAATTAGCTGATTACTTGCCCTGACAAAATCACTGATCACTGGAAAAGAGTTAGCATAATAAAATAAAGAAATAGGGACTGAAACATAGAACAACAACAAATGTATGTTGTTGGAAAAAAAGGCCTTTTTCAGTGAAAGTCTAAATGGAAACTTTTTACTCCAGACAGCATTTCTACAGTTTGGCCACTAGGGCTAGTTGGACCAGCACTTGACCACCAAACTCCATCCTCCATATCGGGTTTTGGGCCATGTTTGGTCCAGTTTTTGCATCTAGTGTAGTCTTGTATGTGTACAACAAAGCCAGTCTTACTGACTGTTTGCCATGGACGAAATAAAAAGACAGTTTGCTAATGGGGAACTGTTTAAAATTCCACGTCTTCATTGTGGAAACATTATGACCTGGTTGTTACACCAGATAAACACTGGTCACATAGAGCTTGTGTTTGGAGCTGTGATAGCAGGAGGTCTGGCACATAGTGTAAGGCAACCATGTTGAATCAATATAGAACTCTGATGTTTTGCATTCATCATGCTTTTTGTATTAACCACAATGAACATTGATCTAGCTTTGTGTTTATGCATTGTTGGTTCAACATTGAAAGCATTCTTAATTCAGTTTAGTATTTACAAAATTCTAATCCAGAGTAATTTACAGTGGTAGAGGAATGCGGCATAAGGATACTTCCCAGAGGACTTTTATTCCTCTATGGCAGTGCTGCCTGGATGGAGATCCTACAATTTTCTGTATGCGAGGCGACTGTGTTATGCACTCTACCATCAATCATGAATCAGAGTTTCTGCTAAATGCCTGAAAATGTGAGTTAGATATTATATATATTACTGAACTGAATTTACTATGCGTTCAGTGTTGAATCAACATTGCATAAACATAAATATTGTTTAAACATTAAATCAACGTCGGCACTGGCATTAGATCAATAGCTATTCAACCAACAAGCGAGTGCTGTTGAGTCAACACTGGATCAGTGATCAGTATGGTTGATTTTCCAACAGACAATACATAGAGCAAGATTAATACAACTTCAATGTCACAGATCTATGTTAATTCAACTATATTGCCCAACATTAAATCAATGTTGCTTCAATCAAAGTTTACCATCTGAGAAGTCATTAATTCAGGCTTCAATTTCATGCCCAATCAGACCTCTAGTACCATCTGAGTACTCATGTGCATGGTCTCAGAGTCGGTATGGAGGTTATTAACTATGGTTCTTAAACTTAGTTCAGTTATATGAAAAAAGAACCTTGTAATATCTTGTCAATATGTTCCCAACATTAGCTAGAACACATGATATTTTCAGTAAATTACATTTTGTTTGAATAACGATTTTAGACTTTAGCCAGTCACACTCAATCATCTCAGTTAAGAGAGACAAGGTACAGCACCTCCTTTGAAAAGGTCATAGGAACCAAATGCTTTGAAGTTGTCTGCCCACCCTGATGTTGGGATCGTAACCACAGCCTGATCTTCCTATGTCAGGATTAGTCACATCATCTCAGCCCAGCTGCTTCTTGAGTACTTGTTAATGCACGTATGCCAACTTGCAAAAAAAAAAATTTTGTGGTGCACTTAAATCATTATTCAAGGAGGCTGGAAAAACGTACGTAGACGCTGTCCTCGCCCCAAGCTACGGAACATTCCGTAGCCCCTGAAAATTAGACAAAGCCAACATAATTGTGGTTAAGTATCTTATCATAAACATCAGTGGCTTGAACTCTCTCAAACAAAGTCTGCTTCTCATACTGCAGTAATAAGAGACAGATACAGTTTAAATGAGGAACACTTGGTCTCTTCCTCAGGTGCTCCTGCAGTACAGAATTCCCAGCCTAGGTTAGTGAAATAGCAGTTATTTATAAACTCTTTATGAACTAAAAATGCGCTGTGGTTTCTTTTTAAGCAACTAACCCTGATGCCTATAAAGTTAATCAAAATTTCTCTCCGAGATAAGACACAAGGCATAAATGAAATGGACATAATTTACATTACATTTATCAAATACAAGTATCGGACATGACAGGCAAACGAAAGCTCTTAAACTGAGGTGACCACAAATGTAAAATCAGCTTTTAAGTTATTAGATGTGAGCATGCTCCAGGCAAAATGAATGACCTTGACTTGAAGCTCTTCTGAAATTGCATAGAATTTCTTATCTTGAAACAGACCAACAATTTGTTAATCATATTTGAAGTCTTTGCTAAGAAAGAAAGGAAATGACTAACAAATGTTCTGTGCCAATGAAGCATCAATGGAGTTCTGTCTTCTCCTTTTCTCTTTGCCTTCGACTGTAAAGATTGCGCAGTTTTGCTTATGCTGTATTCATGATCAAACGGGACCTCAGAAGTTTCCAACTTGCAACTAAGAAAAAATCTATTTAATGTCATCCAACACATAATTCCCACTTGGAAAGTTGGAGTTTCTCAAGAACTGATACTCTGAGTTTCAGTTCTGTGATGTAACTTCGACATTATCATGGGATTGAGGTAATAGCATATTTTAGGAAGACAGTCAAGTTATTTTTTTGTGTGTGCTATTCCTAAACACAGAGGGATACTTGGATAAATGCAAGCTTAAGTCATTCTGTACAAGATTTTAAAAAAAGGTACGTTTTCATGTCAATATCGGTGCTGTATCAACCGTGAATTACCATAGCTTACAGCCTACAACTCTTTAATTCCTATATGAATGCCCTAAACAATTGTTAGATAATCTTAAATATCCAATTTTTTCACAATCTTGAAGCTGAAGGTGGGAAGAAAGAAGCTCCGAGCTTGAAAAGTGAGAGTTCCCGGTTTACATTGAACACAGCATTACTTCTTTCTGCTTATTTTGTACCTTCTTACATCACTCTTGACCATACATGCTTTGGCATATGCTGATCGTCATGTTTCATTTGTATATGATATGTATTAATGTTTATTAAATGCGCTGACTGTACAATTTTATCCATTTAGGCCACAAAGTTTGGCCACTTTTTACTTTCTTCATCTATTCCACTTCCATTTTTACAGCTCCTGTGCTCCACGGTGCAGAAAGCCCTGTTTGAGGAAGAGGAGAAGGTGAAAACTCTCGCCCAAAAGGTGAAGGTTCTCGAGAAAGCCAACAACCACCTGAAGGACAAAGTGAAGAACATGAAGCGTCTGTTGAGGCAGGCCAAAAGAGAGCCCAAGGAACAGGTCCTCCTCAAGCAGCTTCATGAGTCTGAACCAGAGGTTCCACATCCAGACCAGGACACCACCCAGGACCAGAAACCTGCTCACAAGAAGGTCCTGCCCAGAAAGCTCAAGAACTAGGCACTGCTTCTTCACCAAGTACCGTAATTACTGCCAGGGAGCCATGATGGCAGTAAGTACATGATGACTGTACATAAGGAACGTTAGCGGGTCCTTGACAAAAGCTGAAGACTTAAAAATAAAAGTTCTTAAGTGGTTCTTGGCTTGGATGTATGGCTCAAGGGGAAAAAAAGTAAATTGGTATAGAACCTTAAAATTTTGTGGAGGTTTTTCAAACTTTTAAAAAGGTTCTTCATACTTGCAAAACTTTCAAAAATGGTTGTTTCCGTCCATCCTTGGGTTCCTTAGGGCAGAGGTTCTCAGAGTTGCCATCAGGGCCCAGTGATGGTCCACATTTGGGTTTGAGAACCACTGCTTTAGGGAACCAAAAGTAATTCTTCTACAGCACTGCTCCAAAGAACCGTTTTTGGTACCTTTATTTTTAGGAATGTAGGTCTGTCCATATATAAAAGTTAGACTCGAATTTAAATGGTTCTAATACGGTGTGCAATGGACTGAGTAGGTCTCATCCTAGCATTAATCCACCCAGAGGACAGGCCTAGTGACCAGGCTAGTATGCTTATTTACTCACTTCATGAAGAAGTGGTCATGTAACATCTCAGCAAGAATATTAAAAACTTAAAATGTTTTATCTTTTTTCCACATAGCACACATATTATCACAGCGCAACCACAATACTGCACATCATTATTGTCATGATTATTTAGGAACACTTCACTGGAACCCTGCTACATAAAACTGACATAACCATGTCATAAACAGTCGTGAGTTGTCATGATATATTTTGTTCAGTAATAAAAGTCATGCTACCATTACCGTTAACTGTCATGACAGATGTCATAATGTTTGCTTCTTAGCTGTCTATAGTACACTTAGCAAATATTGACGTAAGCTGTCATGACCTCAAACACTGTGGCATCTGCCGTGATATTTAACAGTAATGTTATGACTAATATTAAGACAATATTTGGCGACGAATAGATAATTTGACCTCAGTGTCATGCTAGTCAGAATTTGTCATTCTATGTTATTGCAACCATTTTAGTAGATTGAATGGTTAGATCATGGTCAGAGGCTAATGGCTAGTCACATGCAATCAGGCGGCAGCTACACTCACCAAGCACTTTATTTGGAACACTGTACTAATACTGAGTTGGGCCTCCCTTTGCTCTCAAAACAGCCTCAATTCTTCATGGCATGGATTCCACAAGATGTTGGAAACATTCCTTTGAGATTCTGGTCCATGTTGACATGATTGTATCATGCCATTCCTGCACATTTTTGGGTGCACTTTCATGCTGCAAATCTCCTGTTCTACCACATGCCAAAGGTGTTCTATTGGATTCAGATCCGGTGACGGGGAAGGCCACTGAGGAACACTGAACTTATTGTCATGTCTAGGAAACCTGTTTGAAATGAATTTTGCTCTGTGACATGGTACGTTGTCTTGCTGGAAATAGCCATTAAAAGATGGGTAAAATGTGGCCACAAAGCATCCACAGGGTCAGCAATTTAAATAGGCTGTGGCATTCAAGTGATTGATTGGTATTAATGGTCACAAAGTGTGCCAAGAAAAAATTTCCCAGACCATTTCACCACCTCCACCAGCCTGGACTGCTGACACAAGGAAAGCTGGGTCCATGGATTCATGCTATTGGTGCCAAAGTCTGACCCTACCATCCGTGTGTCTCCAAAGAAATCGCAATTCATCAGAACAGGCCACATTTTTCCAGTCTTCAACTGTCCAATTTTGGTGAGTCTGTGCCCAGTGCAGCCTCAGCTTTCTCTTCTTGGCTGACAGAAGCAGAACCCAATGTGGTCTTCTGCTGTTGTAGCCCATCCACCTCAAGGTTGTTTTCTTCTCTGCTTCTCTGCTCACCACAGTTGTCCAAAGTTGGAATCTGAGTTACCGTAGTCTTTCTGTCAGCTCGACCCAGTTTGGCCATTCTCCGTTACCAACAAGGCATTTCCATCTGCAGAACTGCCGCTAACTGGATATTTTTCTTTGTTTCACCATTCCGGGTAAACTCTCTGGTGAAAATCCCAGGAGATCAGCAGTTATTGATATACTCAGCCCCACCTGTGTGTCATCAACAATCATGCCACAGTCAAAATCACTGAGATTACATTTTTTCCCTGTTCTGATGGTTGATGTGAACATTAGCTGAAGCTGCTGGCCCGTATCTGCACGATTTTATGCACTGCACTGCTGCCACACAGTTGGCTGATAAGAGAACTGCATGAATGAGTAGATGTACAGGTGTTCCTAATAAAGTGATCGGTGAGTGTATAACATTATTCACTGAGGACTGAGTGATAGTAATGCTATTTTTTGCTGGCGCCCCTATGTGATTCAAGTAGTTTGTTAGCTCTCAGCTAACAGTGACTCGTTTGAATTTCTTTTAACGGATTTAAACAGGGACATTTGATGCTTGTAAAAGACATTCCAAGGTTTATTTGAAAATATATTTTTAATTGGGGCAGTTTTACAGTGACTTCTTTAGTAAAGAATCCTGTTATAGAGCTGCTGCCACTGATTTCTATTTCTAACAACTGACTGAGACACATTGGTCAGGATACCATTCGTATTCACAGTCAGTAATGTGTCTAGGATGTCCAGAGGGTCTAGAGTGTTTTTTTTTCCTTATGAAATTCACCCCATCCTTTGAATTATATATATATATATATATATATATATATATATATATATATATATATATATAATTTTTCATTCAGCATTTCAAAAATGTAATCCTTTTGTTTTCAAACTGAACCAAAAGTAACCGAACTTACTAAGAGTATTAGTACAATACTTGCAGACTTTAAATACAAGTATGATGATTATATTTTTTAAAAGTAAACTTTGTGGAACACTCTTTTATTTTATACTTCATCATTTAACCTTCTCTGAAGGCCTAGAAAGCCCTGAGGGTTCCTCTCTGGTGCACTACATTGTAATAGTCTTTATTGTATGCCCTGTATACTATAGCATTTCTGCATTTCAGTCTGTTAAGCAGAGTGTTTGATATATGAGAATCAGCCAGGCAGACCGCATTACTGAAATTACAGCTTCTAGTACTGTATAAAAGAATGCCAAAGGTTCACAGTATTTGACCATTTATGGCTGAAAAGGAGACCATGTTTGCAGTTATTCTGAAGACTTGGTGCACATATAGACCCAGCTGACATGGATTCTTGACATCTCTGGATTTTGTTACACATGAATTTTCCAAAGGCCTCTCAACTCCTGTTTTAAGATTCCATGCTTGGTGAGTGTTTTTGTACTTATACTGAGTGAAAATGATTTTTATACTTGCAAACAGGGCGCTGAGCGCTCAATAAACGCAACCACTACTCAGCGAGGCTTATTTTATGGTTAAACATTTCAGCATTTAGTGAATTATGTTTCTGATCAGGATTTGTAATGTTAAAGCTATCAATTTTATTAGAATGATGAAAGGTAAACAATGTGGTTTCTTGTATGTTTAACATATTTACATGTATGCCATTTCAATAATGAAATAAACTCGCCATTTTACTACACTGTTGTTAACAGTCTCCAGTGCTTAATCCTTCTTGTATGCAGCCTTGCTGGTGATATCACTTCTTAATTAAAATAAGGTGTGGCCACAACTAACTAAGGCGAAAAAGTAGTTAGTTATCTTATTTCCATGCCTTACTAAGTCATGGACAGAGTCACAATAACTTAATTATCTCATTCCCACACCTTACTAAGACATGGCTATGACTTCATTATCTCATACCCACACCTTACTGAGTCATGGACATGACATAATAATGATGACCTAATCATCTAATTCCCACACCTTTCTGAGTCATGGACACAGAAAATCACAATAACTTAAATGTCTCATTCCCAGAAATAACTAAGTTGTGGCGCCACTTAACAATGGTCATTTTATTATCTTGTTCCAATGCCTTAACAAGTTGTGACCACAACTTAGTTATCTCTTTATCTTAAGTCATTCCCACATCTTACTAAGTCATAGTTGTCACAACTTCATCATAATGGTTTAAGTATCTTGTTCCCACAGCTAACTAAGTTGTGGCCACACCTTAATTATCTCATTCGCGCTCCTTATGAAGTCATGGCCATGACTTCATTATATCATTCCAACATTTTACTAAGTCACAGCCATGACTTCATTATCTTATTCCCACACTTTACTAAGTCATAATGAAGTCATGGTCATCTCTTTCCAACATTTTACTAAGTCACGGCCATGACTTCATTATCTTATTCCCACACTTTACTAAGTCATGACCATGACTTCATTATCTCTTTCCAACATTTTACTAAGTCATGGCCATGACTTCATTATCTTATTCCCACACTTTACTAAGTCATGACCATGACTTCATTATCTCTTTCCAACATTTTACTAAGTCATGGCCATGACTTCATTATCTTATTCCCACGCCTTATTAAGTCATGGTCAGGACTTAATAATGATGACTTCTTAATTTGGCTTCCACGGCTCTTCCACTATGTCATGGCCACTACTTATCTTTTCACTGTACTTCACTGTACTAAGTTGTGGCCACATTTTAATAATAATGACTTAATTATCTCATACCAAGCCTTTTTAAATCTATTCTCATGCCTCAGTAAGTTGTAGCACTGTGTTATTTTTATCATGAATGCCTGTCTCCAGCAGAGCTCCGTATTCTTTTCTATGGATGTTGCAGTTCAGCTCAAATCACGTGTTCAACTCGATTTGTCCACCACCGAGGTCAGAGCAGAACTTGTCATAAGTGGTATTGATCCTGCTTTTATTCCACACAGCCCTCCAGGGGCAGTTGATCTAAGATAAAGAGAGCCAACACAATGAAACTCATCCTCAGATTATCACCTACTCCCACAGCAACCCCATAACAGCACAGATTTACTGATATGGTCTCACTTGCTCTAAAAGCCATCAGAACATAGATCAAGTGAAATTAGCTTCATGTTGTCTTTGAGCCATGAGAAGCACATCCATCTCTTCTTTATATCTGTACTGAGACAGGATTAGTGAATCTCAGACTTTCTTTAGGGTCAAAGGTTTGGAATATGTGGTTTCGATTATGAGCCATTATGAGTTCTACAAAGATATATGGACTCAATTCAATTTCATTTCACGGTGGAGTGGAATGCCATTTGTTCTGGGAGTGAACACAGTAGAAATGTCCATCTGTCATATTTGAGACCTGACTCTGTGGTCATGCGATGGAAAAAGCAGACTTGTACTGATTTAAAGGTTCCTAAATGGTTCTTGACCTGCACATATAGTTCTGAGAAAAAATGTTAATTGCTATAGAACCTTTATTAGTGGAGGTTATTTAAAGGCACACTATGGCCAAAATGAACTGTCACTTCATTGGTTAAAAACCTGCCCAATCACTCTTAAAAAAGATGTTTTTTCAAGGGTTCTTTAGTAAAGAAAATGGTTCTGTATAGAACCAAAGAAGCTTTGCATTGTTAAAAGGTTCTTTGCATCATGAAAGGGTTCTTCATATTATAGCACATCCATGCATACTTTCCAGCTATCTAAAGAACTATTTCATGATGGAAAGAACCCTTTAATAATCAAGTTTGACATCATAACAACAGAAGAACCCCTTTTGAGCGCTATATAGAACAATTCTCAAAAAGGTTCTATATAGAACCATTTAAAGCACATTCTCCATTAGTCTGAAGAACCCTTTCATGATGCAAAGAACCCTGTAATAATGCAAAAAGTTCTTTGAGTGTTCATGGTCATATACAGAACCGTTTTCTTTACTAAAGAACCTCTGAAGAACCATCTTTTGTATTGTAGAAAGAGATTTTTTGGTTAAAGAACTAGGAATCCCCCCTTCTGATGACATATCTTGAAGGTAGAAAAACTACCGCTGCTTTGGGGTGGATTGTTGAAGGTGGGTTGAACTGCTAATACTAGCTTGGTTGTATTAGTCTAGATCAGTAGCTAAGCTAGCATATTGGTTGACACCACTGGGATTTCCAATGGTTATATGACCTATTTGCATAATGCATGCTGGGTATTGTAGTGAAAGAACACTGATGAACAAAAATCATGAATTCTGTCAAATGGATTAGGCTGAGGAATACAGTCCTGTACTACAGAATATTACATAACATGACGAATAACACATTAATGGCTAACTTTAGGTCATAATCCCCCTTTAGGTTATAGGTACTTTATATTCATACCTCACTTACAAAAGTATCAACCACTGAAAAGTTCAAAAGTGTTGAATCTTTGAATGAATCTATGATTTTTTATTTTTTTTTTTTAGGAGAGTCGCAAAGTCAGGTAAATCATTTTATTACATAAACCCAAATACCCGAGCCTGTACAGGCATCTCCTAATAAAGAAAGAGGAACTCCTCTTAGCATTGATGAATTAGACAACGTGATACTCTGCAAAAATAGAAATGGCTTCCTAATATATCAATTCTTTTCACAGAATTTTGAACAAAGTCGCTCTGAAACAGCACTCTCCTTTCTGGAATTCGCTTGGCAGGCTACCATCTCCAGTCATTTTTCTCCACACACTTTCCAGGGCAGATATCAAACCCGATCTTTTCCATATGTCCAACACAAGAGGGGAAAAAAAAGACATTTTAAATGGCCGCCTTTAAAACGTCCTTACAATGTGTTCCCCCTCGATCTGAGCCGGAAAGTGATCTCATGTCACTTTCTACGAGATGTAGAACGGTGACACACGTTTATAGACTCTCTATGCATGCACAGAGCCCCTGATGGAGTGAATCTGACCTTTCAAAGGGAAGACGGACAGTAGAGTAAATGACATGCTTCATTCCACTCTGCTCAAAACACTACATCACACCCGGCACCACACAGGAACCCATAAAGGCTCAGTGGAAATGCTCCAAAAAATGCTATACAATCTTGGCCTTCTTAGCATAAACATGGTACACAAGGGCAAGCTGCAAAACAGATGTGCCACAAGAAGGTTTACTGTGTGGTGGTCCTCCTGAGAGAATTCTAATTGTACACATGATTTTATTTGAATGGTTCTTCCTTTCTTGAGTTTTACACTGTTGTTGATGCTGAGAGTTGTGATGAACTTTGACAGATTTTGGTGGAGGTGATCTAACAGGCACCAATGGCTCAATGAGTAAAGAGAACCCTCTTTTCTGGAGACAAACTAAGGGAAAAACACTAAAAACAGGACCTGGATAAGTAGATAGAAGCCAACTTTGCAAATAGACATTTACAAGATAGTCATCTTATGATGCCAATAAAACCTTAAAGCCAAATTCTACGGTAGAATTCACAGTATCATTTATGTTCATGTGTGCTGCATGTCAGAGTATATGATAAAGATTCTCTCACAATAGGCCAATGGTGGAAGAAAACTACAGCATTCTTCTAGAGTCTTCTCTCTTCTTTAGCGTTTTCACCATGATCATCACCACTGCCATCTATATCTAATTTATAGTCCATGTGAATGTCATCCATTGCTGAGCTTCTTTTAGTGGCTTTTCTGACATATATTGCAGTAAACAGATTCAATCATATTCTGAGATTGTCATCCGAACTTTCAGACTGCCAGAACCTAGTTGTAGCTGTCTTTGGTTGCAAAGGCCCTAAATAAGATGCCTGCTAGAACAACACATTGAGCCATTCTTTAGTCTTGATGTTAATCCTTTCACAATGTGCAAACTGTACTAACAATATGGTGGCAAAAACCATAGAGTGGATTTTTACCCAATTTTCTCCCCAGTGTAGTCATTGCTAATCCCAGCAGCTAGCTTGGTCTCCTCATTGCACAAGGCCCCCAAAGCCATAAAGTCACAAGGTTAATGTGAGTTCAAGTCAAAAAAGGTTCAATATGACTTTAAATATCAAGTCTCTTATCCCATCCTACCCACCCAAAGAAAGCTTGTCCAGTCATGCTCTCCCAGACTTCCAGCCACGGATGGCTGTGGCATCACCAAGGATCTTCCGACGCTAGGACCAATGGACCTCATTCACCAGTCGTTCTTAAGAAGAAATTTCTTCTTAAAACCCACTTACGCAGTTTCCGTGAAGATTCTGACATTCACCAATGTTTTCTTATTTGAGATTTATTCGTAAGTAAGAACAGAATCTACACACATTCAAGAGCACAAAGGTGAGAATAATTCTGTGGTTTAAGAACACGTCATGAATCTGACGTAGACTTTTTCTTTGGACCTGTCTCAAGAACATATTTATGAACAAACTTAGGAAGATATTGGAGAAGGAGGTCCAGTGCTTACATGGTTGTGTCATTCAGGAGCCTCAGTTAGTATCTTTTAATAATATTCTCTGCTACTCTACCTGGAGTCTTGTGAAATGGAAGACTCTAAATGGACTCATCTTGCAAACATTACCCATATTGTCTGTCTACACCCAGGCATAAATCTAACTCAGCCCAACAAAGTTAAAGTTGGTGATGTACACCAGATAAGTCATTCAGTTTTATGCCCGGCAGAGCAGTCTAAAGGCCCTAACCACATCTGGTTCTGTCCATAATTACCCCATAATTCCCATCAGCATCCAGGGCTTCCTCTTCTGAAGAGGAACCCATGCTCCGCTGTGTTTTTCTGATTAATAACAGCCCTGTAAAAGCTGAGATATGCTTTGGTCTCTGTCTCAGAGTGGCCATAGTAATTTTCCAGCATTCCAGCACACTTGCAGGCTCCATGCTCTGCGTTTTATGGTGAGATTTTATAGATCTCTAAATGTATTGTGGCGACTGTGAAACATTACGTGATTCTTTGAATGGATGCTCATGGTTGAAGAGAATTCGCAGTAGAATACAAGTCGAAAATGTCAAGAAAAGGACAAAATGACCCCTTTGCCAGGTGTCTTGAGGCATTTTTGGTGCTAGAATTGCAGTTTTCTCTGAATCCAGAGTATCCAGCTCCTTTTTTGGGTTCCAACAGCCTCGGCATCAGTATTGTGAGCGCATTTTTGGAGGTAGCATGCAGTTGTTCCAGAGGTTCCTTGATGACTATTCCATCTTTCTCTCACATCATGAATCCAGCAAGCTCAGAAAGAGGCGGAAAAATAGTCACGGCCTGTTCCTGCCAAGGTAAGTTCTGACCCCATGAAGAAGCACTTACCTTGACACTCTGCCTATGGTGTGTAATTAAGAAACACTGATGAGCACACATGAGTGAAGCACAACGGCAAAGGGAGCTGGAATATTTATGGTGTAACACTGCCGTTAACGTCTCCTTCATAACTGTCAGAGCAGTATTGCAGACGATCCCTGAGGATTCAGCTTTGACGCCATAAAAGGTGAACTTTCACAGTGCTGTGGAACAAATGTGAAGGAACGTGAAGAATGTGCCAGAATGGGGTACCATATAGGTCCAAACTAGTTTCAAGGAGAATTCATAGCATATAACTGGGGAGACGTCCACAAGTCCAGCTCTAGGATGGATTTTATGGATTGTGATCACTACACAATTCACGATTTTGTATCCTTTTTATTCATCAGTGTTCCCTCACTACAATACCCAGCATGCTTCACACAAATACAGATCAGCTAGCGTAGCCACTGATATACAGGCTAATAAATACAGATGTGATATTCCACTTCCTAGCAGTAATGTTGGTTTTCTAACCTTAGCAGAAATTCCAAACAGCCAGTCCTCAACTAAGCACCCCAAAAATCTTCCCACCTTCAAGATACATCATCAGAAGGGGTTTTCCTAGTCTTTCAATAAGAAAACCTCGCTCTAGAGGCCTTTCTGACACCACTGTAGGATCGAATAGGCATGTTTACAGCAGATCTATTAACGGATACATTCCTTTTTTCATTTTGGCTGGAGTACCTACTTGAATTCCACAGTGTGAAAGGTTTGTGTAGCGTAGAAATTCTAGATCCCAAGCTGGTGGTTAACAGAACCATTTTTTGGGGGCAGTTGGTGTCATTTGAAGTGATAAACCACAAGGGCAACCTCAGGCTGTTCAACCAGACAAATCTGCGATCATTTTATCAAATAAAGCAACAGTATCCCAACAACCAAGTCTCAGGTTCCATTGGCCCTCCCATAGTGATTTTATTTGCTGTGACTCACAGTTCCGAAGCTTTCCCATGAAAAAAGACCGTGTGAAAGCAGGTTATAAAGGCTTTGTGGTGGTTCGGTCCCGTAACTCCGCTGCCGAGTCCATTTGGCAGCGGTTGAGCAAAGTGTCTGAATACATCACAGGGTAATTAAAAGCTATTTGGGGGGATGGTTTGGAGAGGAGGGGGGCACTGAGTTTTGAATAAACAGAGTCTGGTAACCCCTAGGCCCCTGCTCCTCTATCCAACAGACAATAAAATGACCCGACTGCCAAGAAAAGCAGCGAAACAAGCAAGGTTTTAAACGCGGAGCTGCGAGGCAAACAAAGAACAACACGGCACAGGGCTAATTAAAGATTAAATGAAGGCATGGACCACTGCCAGGCTGTGTGTTGCAGATGTGAGAATTACAGCAGATCTGCTGCACATATGACTAGCACTCTGTCCAACACAATGTATGTGTGTGTGTAGATCCTGGCAACCCTTAATGGTTCTGAGTCCAAAACACCTCAGACATCTCAAGAGCCCCAGCAATAATATGCAGTCTCTTTCGGCTGATGCGAGTAACAGATTTGACTTTAGTTTATGATTTAATAAGAAAAGATGTCGGTCTCCTCCAAATTCCACACAGTCATCACTCATGACTGAGAAAGCTGAGGATGGCAGCCTTGGTCTGCTCCTCCAGCAGGTTTACATAAGCAGCAACCGTTTATCAAACGTAACTGCATCAGCTGCGTTGACTGCAGTGCTGCCTTCATTTATTGCGATGATTAAAGCATGGCCGGTAACACGCACTGGTTGTATTTGCATTCGGATAACGTCACTGACATAAGAAAATGTTTTCATTTATTACTGTATTGTTTTATACTCTTTAAAAATGCCAAATGCCAGCTACACTGTATGGCCAAAAGTATGTGGACACCAGTATGAGCTTGTTGGCCATCCTATTCCAAAGCCATGAGCATTAATGTGTAATCCTTTTTACGGCTATAACAGCCTCCATTGTTTTGGGAAGGCTTACCACACGATTTTGGAGTGTATCTGTGAAAATTTGTGCCCATTAAGTCGAAAAAAGCATTTGTAAGGTCATTCATTGTAAAGGTGTTGAGTGGAGTTGGGGTCTATGCAGGCCACTGGAGTTCCTCCACACCAAACTTGTCAAATCGTGTTTTTATGGAGTGCATAGGAGCGCAGTCATGCAGGAAAGGGCCTTCCTCAAACTGGAACCACAAAGTTGGAAGTACAACTGTCTAAAATGTGTTTGTATGCTGTAGCATTAACATCACACTTCACTGAAACTAAGGGGCCCAAACCCTGAAAACCAGCCCCAGACCATTATCCCTCCTTCACCAAACTTTACTGTTGGCGCTATGTATTGTTATAGGTAGCGTTCTCCTGAAATAGAAAGTGAAGTGTGATGCATCACTCCAGAGAAAAATCATTTCTACTGCTGAAGAGTCCAAAGAGTTTTAGTCCATAGGTGGAGTTTTAGACCTGGAAGTAAGACTGTATCCCTGTCCAGTTAGAGCCCACTGTTTTGAAGTAAATATGTTCTAAAGTCTGAAAACTAGCATGTAAACTTAAGAATTGGCACTACTGAAACACATATTTTGCAATTTACAACTTTGTGTTTTAATGAAAGATATAGTTTTTTATAGAAAACAACTGTTTAGAGCTGCGGTTGCCAGTCATGTACTGGCTCAAAATTAACTAAAATTACTGAAACAATACTGAAACAGTCACTACCGAAAAAACTGGTAAAGTTTCGGGAGCGTTATGATTGTTTTGGCAGTGACAAAGAAGAATGTTCAATAAGTTGCTTTTATAACAAACATTAAAGTATAGGGTCATTCATAGTAAAAGGATTTTAGTCTGAGTTAAAATCAAAAAGGTGTTTTGAACTCTGAATGATCCGTATAGCTTTATATGGGTTCCCTGGTGCATTTACCAAAAAGTGTTCCATCATTACAATGTTATTACAGAATACAACCATCATAACTTATTCAAAGTATTCTGCCCAATTCTGTCTGTAAAGTTACCTATTTTAGAGATACAACATATTTTGTCATGACAGCGATGATAAACACCATTAGGAAGCAGAGATGTCCTCAACAAATGCCAAGGAATCTTGGAACGGTAACTTTCCGAAACATTTCTAATGCACAAGTCCCAAGGGGTCATTCATTGAAACACTGCAGTTGCAGCTACTTTGTAGGGATCATTTGTACTTTTCAGTGATGGCTGTAAATTAGCTGGCTGGATTCCACACGCCTTAAATGTTAACAGCTTAACCACAGTAAATGGTGGAACGAAACTCCTTTCGTGGCCTGATTTAACTGAAATAACACTCTCTACACACACACATAGACCATGTCAGAGACATTGCTACAGTGACAATAAAAGAGTTAACAGTAGTATGAGGACTTATCAACACCAATTCAACCAATTTATCCCTATTTTCATGGTTTGAAAGCTCAGCCTACTACTGCACCACACAGAGGAAACATACGGAGCTCAAATAACATGGATTAGATAGAGAATGTGACCTGGATTAGATGGAACACATATGCATCTCATGTTACGGTTTTATTTTGATTATATTTCAAGACTAGCTCAGGGATTTATGAGTGCAGGTGCTGTTTCTGTCCCAGTTGTGTAGATACCGTAGTGAAGAGTTCTCGCTCTCGGGAGCTTTATGAACGCAGGATTCAGTTTTTAGTTCCCAAGGCAGACAAGAACTCCTTTTCTATGGTCTACGTTTGGTAAAGCAGTTAATTGTGATCAAATTTCAATGTGTACTCATTGTCAATGTTTGGAACTGTTGCTGAATATGTATCTGAAAATGCAACAAAGTTGTCAGAGATGTTCATTTTATATTATTGTGTTAGTTGACATTTGTCTAAATTATCAGTTTTCAATGTATCAACCAAAGATGAGCAATTATCAAAATGAGAAGACACTAAAGGAAGGATATTGCCTTGGAGGCCAAGGCAGTTCTTATTCTATCCTAATAGGGGGTAAGTTGGTGCCTGGTGCTCATAATGATGGTAATAATAAGATATTAAAGATCAACATGGGAATCCAGGCAATGCCAAGGTGATGTCATTGTCCAAGTGAGGGAACAGGAGGTTCTACCAACTTAAACTACCTTATTTGGGGTCAGTGGGACTCCTGCTGGAGCCTAGTTCCCATGTTTACGGTAAAACTAAGATCAGCCTGGGAATACAAGGGTGATCTAGAAGTTGAGCTGAGGTCCCAAACCACCACCCTAAACTTTAACATCACTTCAATAACCGTCAATGGTCAGGGAGGTGGAGAGGACAAGGTGGTTCTAAGGTTGCAGGTAATACTAACAACTTAATAATGAAGGGGGACCCAGAAACAGGGGAAGCTAGGGCTCAGGTGGTGACCACCTGATGTCTGGTGTCTGGGTCTACACTGAAGCAGTTACTCATCATCAAATTTCAGTGTACAGTCATTTTATGACATTATTGCTGAAAATGTACTTCAAAATCCAAAACGTTGTGAAAGCAGCTCATTTTGAGAGAGTTCCACATCGCCAAGGTGGTTGACATTTGTCTGAACATCCAGTTTTCAATAAGTAAACCAATGATGAGCAATCAAAACTAGAACATGCTGGACAGAAGTTAGGTTGTATTAGACTTTGTATGGGACTCTATGAAGGAATATACTTTCGGTTAAGGTCAATGGTAATAGCAGTGGTAACTGGGTCATGCTTAAATCACAAGGGCAAGTATGTGACTGGGTTTTGACTGTGTTCAGCTGGGCCTGCATTAAATCAGTCTTCAAATTTGAATGTAAAGCCATTTGTCAGCACATACAATTATAGCTGAAAATGTACTTGAAAAAGGTGCCAATCAAGCTAATTTTAAGGTGTTGTCACATTATAAGGTTGGTTAACCTTTGTGTAAATCAGGTTTCAACATATCAACCAATGATAATCAATATAAACTAGAACACTTCTTTTTCTTCTTTTAGGGTGGAGTATTTTTTATTTATTCATTCATCATCTAATACTCATATCCTCCTGGGTCACATAGGGTGCGGGAGCCTATCCCAGTGCTCATTGGTCGGAAGGCAGGAAACACCCTGAACAGGCCATCGCAAGGCAGACACACAGACATACACACACACACACACACACACACACACACACACTTAGGGGCAATTTTAGTATTACCAATTGGCCTGACTGCACATCTTTGGACTGTGGGAGGAAACCCATGCTGACACAGGGAGAACATGCGAATTCTAAACAGACCCTGGTCACCTGGCTAGGGAATTAAACCCAGGCCCTTCTTGCTGTAAGGCGACAGCCATCCAATCTTTTTGTTAATGCTGCATTTTCATCACAGCATGCCGAAGTGCTTTCCTCACCAACTGCTGGCTGCGAGCAGTTTTAGTGGCCTAATATTGACCTTAACATTATGTCATATTTTGAACATGAGTTATTTTTTACAGCCATTATATCTACCATTCACTTCTGCATCCAGGTGTTGAATCTTAGCACGTAGCTTGACTATGGGAAAGTCACAATTGATTACTTTACCACATGTCAACAATCTGATTGTCTGCTGCTCAGTTGCATATAGTTAGTCCAGAACGAGAGACAGTAAGGTGATTGAGGTGTTCGTGACAAAACCTCATATTTCAGAATGGTAAGTTTACAGGAGGAGAAAACTTTATTTTTTTCCAAAACATTTTTCATGATGAGAGAACCATTACCATAGGTCTATTCAACATAACATTTAAACACATTGTAAAGAGTAGCTGGCATTTCAAATGGTGTAAAAAAAATATAAAAACTATACACAGTAAAATAATATATAATGTTAAAATAGAGGTACAATAAAAAGGTTTTTTTTGCCTTAGAACACCCTATATCACCTTAGTCAGAACTATCATGAAAGAAGGCATTAAACACATTGCCATGGATCATCACCACTGTGAATCTTTTCTAAATCTTAAGACTTTCATCATGCAGAAATTTTGAAACATCACTGAAATTTCCCTCCCTTTGTGCACCCCTCCTCTCTATGTGGCTCTTTGTTTGGTTTTTAGTATTGGGCTGTTGGTGGTGTCTGTGATGCAAGCTCTTACACCATGACTTCATATGTTTGTTGTTAGCGGTGCATAATATGCCTTTCAAATTTATTCGCTGACTCGAGCAAAAGATATTTATTTTTTCGTTTTTTCCACTCGGCCTGTTTATGGAACTCCTGAGCAATCTTGTGGGCAGCGCTTCAGTGGATTGTGGCTTGGACATGAAAGCTGGTCCTGATGGGTTCTGGACAAAACCATATTATTAATGTTCTCATAGATGTCCACTCACTCTCAACCATTCAGCAACTCCTCATCAATCCATTGTAACTATAAGAGGACCCTTTAATTTGCCTTGCAGACTATAGTAAACAATTGTAAATAATTAAAACATGCTGGTGTGGAGGTTTTATGGAATTGCATAAACATAAACCAAAGCTGTGTACCCTTAAAACACTTCAACCCAAAATGTCTAAACTTATAAGTTTAATGAAGCAGTAATTTAAAAGTGGAGCCAGTTTTCCTAAAACCTCGGCCAATAATCAAACTGACACAATTATCCCTTCACCTCAGATTTAACCAATCAGCCAGGACAAGTTTGCTTCTTGTACTGATGCTATGAGGCTTATGTAGCTAACAAGTAATGGAAGCTAACACTTTACAGATTAGCACTGTGCAAACTACATGCCTGAATCATTTCAAGGCACTTTCCATGAATAGAGTCCAATTTCTGTTTCATTACTTTTTTTTAAAAGCAAGAAAGCGACTACTGTTGTTTGTTTATTTCTGTAAAAAGTGAAGGGATCTGTATTTTGAAATAAAATGATTAAATATAGCTTTTAAATGATCACAAAAACCTTTAAAATGGTGATTTTGGGCTGTCCCACCTCACTGACATTCAACTTCTCTATGAAATACATTCATCACACCACACATTATTTGGTGTTTAACACCACACATTAAACACCAAATTTACGATGTTATTTGGTTCATTTCCAAGCAATGTACTGTTAAAATAATGACTTTTCCCTGATAATTTAATTCAATAATAAAGGTCATTTTAACCTGTGTCTCATGTTTTCTGTCCAATCTTGTTACCCAAACCTGTTCCCGCTGTAAAAAAATGGAACATTCCATTGATTGTGATATACAAGAAGTAGCATCATCTTCTTGTTTTCTGCAGAATGACCATCAGACAAGTCAGTGTTCTCATTCTATTTTATCAATTTACACACAAAAAACTGATTTGGCTGCATAAAACTTGATAATTCAATCAAAATTACTGTCAGAAAAAAGAGTGTATGTTTATATAGTTTTTCAATTCATGTAAAATATGTGGTTATTAGTAGTTAGCATGCAGCATGTGTGCCCTGTCAAGCTAACCACTCCTGAATGCTGCTTCTTTTAGGCTAAATTCACAACCCTGTTACCCTTTTTTATACTATTCTTAAATGAAAATGAAATGAAAATTGAAACAAAGATTTTAATTTTAAAAAATTGATTAAAAAAATGTTTTGACTTCCCTTCTGATTTTTTTGAGCTTCTTACTTGAACTGTTAGCAATATTTGTCTTGTAGCTCCAGTTCAATACTAGCAAAGGAAACTTCCCAGGTGGCAGAATGACACTGACCCTGTATTGATTTTCCAGTACAATCGTTGTTTTGGTCGAGGTTGAAATTTCAGCGTCGACATTAAACTATCAGCGAAAATCACCAGCTCCTAACCCCTGCTGAAAAAAGACCATAAGAACTATTAGGGGATAGTTCTTTCTAATGGGACTTAGCTTAAAAGGTTACCATTAGAGACCACTAGTTTCCTGTAGGAACACTAGTTTCCCACTAGGAAACCATCGCAGGCATCTGGAATCAGTCAGAGAACACTTGTTATACCTTTAGAACACCATTACACTGAGATATCAACCCATCAAGAAAACACTAAATACTATTACCATTACTGACTATTGAACAGCATCAGGAACCAACAGAAACACTTAATGGTTTCTATGGTTTTTTCAGCAGGGTGAGGAACACGCCAACACAAACTTGCTCATACTTAAGTCCTTCTCACACAGCGCAGTTGTCTCTGTAAGAGGTTAGAGAATATTGCTAACAATTGTAAAAAGCTTGATGTTTGAGTGATGCACACTCTTAAAAAAGATGGTTCTTCAAGGGTTCTTTAGTGAAGACAGTGATTTATATAGAACGATGAACACTGAAAGATAATGATTAAAGGGTTCTGTGCATCATGAAAGGGTTATTCAGATTATAAGGGTTCTATGTAGTAACAATAGCAGAACCCTTTTGGTGCTATGTAGAAGCCTTTTCAAAAAGGTTCTATATAGAACCTTCCATAGCACATTATCCATCAATCTGATCCTTTAATCATGCAAAGGGTTCTTTGAGTGTTCATGATTCTATATAGAACCATTTTCTTACCAAAGAACCCTTGAAGAACCATCTTTAAGTGTGTACAACATTGATTTAAGGCTGAGTGTTAATCTTTTTAAAACATTACCTGAACTCTCATTACATTACAGTGGTAAAGCTCTCACTCATGGCTGTTCATGTTAGCTATGCCTGCTATCAACAATTAACCCTTAGAATTAACTACAGAGAGAGAGATTCTTACTTCTATGCTTCTTGTACAACAACTGATTGAAAACAGCTTAAATTCTTTCGTTTTCCTTTCAGAGCACTGAAGGAGAAAAGTAATCTGGTGTTTATGAACTACTGACAGTTTGAGTGCTCTATTGAAAAGTCATTTCAGACCATTTTCTTGTTGTCTTGTTATCCAATAAATCTGAATAAAGAAACTAATGGAGTTTCATAATTTATTTCGGGCCATTTGGCCTTTTAAGAAATGACCCTTGCTGTAGATAAAGTAAGACAGATTTGACAATGTTTTACTTAAGTAAATGGACCATCTAAAGGTTGCAAAACGACCGAGGTAGCGTTGGATGAACTTTTGTTAAGCTTTCAATGATGGTCCAGTATTAATTCAGGGTGCAAAAGTGACTAAGAAGTGATATCACATTGGAACATGGATTCATTGATGCTTTCATGTTGATTTAGCATGGATTCAGTTAGTGCTGTAACATTGAGTGCGTTTACATGAACTTAATAGTCCCATAACTGCAGAAAATCAGATTGTCAGTAATCCAATCAATGCGTTTACATGCACTTGAGTAATCAGATAATGAGAAACTCCAGGTCTACATGAGTCAGGCAGTAATTGGATTTCTGCTTTGCAAACAGCCAAAAAACTCACAGAAGACGTGATGTAAACATAACGTAAACTCAAACTTCATGAAGCGGCTTTTTTTTTTTTTGCATTGTGCCACTTTACCTGAAAATATGATCATACATCATCTAGAAGATGAAGAATTTTTAAGTCCTTCATTTCCTTAAGCATGCAGTTGGTTTCAGCGTCGCTCCAAAAGGGTTTTGCTGCTATCTCAGGGCAACGCTGCTCGCTTATTTCTCATACTGCTGTCTATTTTCGCACATGCGCAGACTGAGAAATCTGAAAGAAATCAGAGTAAGAGTTTACATGCACTGAGAAATCTGATTACTGAGCTAAAATCCAGCTCTCTTTATTGGATTTCTAGACCTTAATCCGATCTAAGATATCGTGGAGTATCCTGTTTATATGACCATTTGTATAATCAGATAACTGCAGAAATGTTTTTTTTTTTTTATTGTTTACATGAAGCTCTTTCAAACATAATCACCCATCCTTTCTTCTAAATCATACCTTTATCATGATCAACAGTGCCACATCGTGCCTCAAAACGGCCTCAAAAATGTTATTTCACTCAGCGTGAAAGGTGCAGAAACAATAAAGGAACAGAGCATGAACTAATCTTATACTTACATGGCAGTCCAAGCACTGTAATGGAGCTCAATTCAAATGATTTCTCTTCTAATGATAAAGCACAAATAAATAATAAATACTAACATCATGCAATCAAACCTGATATTAATGAGCACTCAGAAGCAGCCTGGTTATCAGCCATGTTCGGCACGCAGAGCTATAAAGCATGTTAACTGGTCAATCAGGAATGCATGATGTCAATGTTTTTAAGAACACAGAAAACAGAGTTTTTAAAATCTCCACCCTTGGGAGCATGTCCAAGAGCATGGTAGGAGGCCAAAAACACGGGGAAAGGAGAACAAAATGTCTGAGCAGGTCTAGAATGGCGCACTTGAATAAGTACAGTTTAGCCATGCAGTTTAGATGGAAATGCAGGTCATCCCTTCAGCCAACTGGGTTTATTTTGCTAAAACAAAACAGAGCTCGCTGAAAAACAGACAATGACATGCTGTTTTTAACTTTTGACTACAGTTTTACTGCAGTTCACTCATCATACTAGGTTTTAGAACAATTTCTCCAACCCTGATCCCGGAGAGCTTCCAATCTGTATCCAGTAAGCTGCCCCATCTCTTACTTCTGTCTAATAAATCTGATCCAGCCAATCAGGGACTTGGGAAGAGATTGATTAGCCAGTGCAGGTGTGGCAAATTGTGGTCGGAACTAGGCTCTGCAGGAAGGTAGCTCTCCCGGACCACTATTTTAGACATTTTCTGCTGTCATTGTGCTTTTCTGGATCCTCATGCATGACAGTTGCAGTGCCGCCAAAGGCTGTACTGTAGTCTCTGCCATTTGCGTTGGGCAGGACCCTTCTTGTCACTGGGGTGGTATATCTCAGTACCTTTAGTCATAACATAATTGTACTATAATCCATTTAAATTATATTTTCTAAGTTGTATTGACTTCACACACCCTGTCTCGTCTCCAGGCTTCTTATTGTTCTGTTTTAAAACATTGGGTTACGAAAAGATACAAATATGTACTTTTCCACTGGGAAAAAAATTCCTTAAGGTCCACAATGGGACCTTAAAACCACTGTTGTACCTTTTGAGGGTACATTTACATTGTTTATACCCTGATGAATGAAAAATGTGCCTGCACAGAACCTTTATTTCTAACAGTGTAATTCAGTCAAGTGATGTAAGTCGTGTGCACAAACATCATTATGACAACTAATTGATACATTGTTGGCAACTACAAGTATTTTTATTATCGGTGTTGTAGATAATGTCCGTTAGTTGTTGCAGCCCTAGAGTCAACGACTGTTTGCTATCTGGGTTCAGACACCAAACACATTTGACATCTGGAGTGATGGAGGAATTATGTGCACCTGAATTTTGGTCACACTTTAAAACCATTTTAAGGTCTTACTTTTGTACAATCTTTAAATCTTTCAATTTTTGGAGAGAGCACTGAAAGTGATACTCACCCTACTGCACTGACAGCGCTGCAACATTCATGGAAATCCCCACACACATCATCAATCTGCCCAAAAAACACAGCTCACCCTCAGCTTGATTTACCCCTCTGCTACAAAAAGGCAGTTTTGCTGTATTTTTAGCTTTTAGATTTTTGCAGTTCCTAGAAAAAGGCTGGAGAAAAATGTAGGATATGTGGGAAAACAGATCAGCTTTTAGGCTAAATCCAAATCACAGGTGAGAACAGTGTGTACCAACTCACTTTCCAAATTTAAGTGTTTATGTGGTCAGATTTGGCAGGTTTGGTTAGATTAAAACACCCCTGGTCCCAAAAATCATATTTTTCCCCACCTCCAAGGTTTGATTGGCAAATTGTCTTCCTTTTTGTCCATTTTCTTTTCTCAGCAAGGGCTTCTTGACAGCTATACATCCTTTCAGACCTACTGCATCTTTTCAGTGGAAGAATGGACAGAAACACCTGTGGATTTTTTCAGATCAGAATTGAAGCCCATCTGGAGTTGTTGTAAACTGCTAGATGTCCAGTGTGTTTGCTGTCATGGAGTTCTGGTGAGGTCATTGCTTGTCAAATCCCATTGAGGCTAAAGGATGTTGTCTTTTTCTGACACACACATGCCTTATTTTCCATTCTGTCACACACACACACCCACCCTCTGCAGGGTTTTTTCCGATGGCATAATTAGATCTTATGTACCCCAGTGCAAAGCAAAAAAAATAAAAAATGACATTCAATGGAATAAAAACATGAGAATTTGCTTATTTATTCATTATTGTTTTGTCTCAAACAAGATAATGCTTTCAAGGCCTTCCCTTTCCACCAAGTAGCATCTAACGTTAACCCAAATGTTACTTTAGACCACATATTTTTGAGTTATAAATAATTCATATAATGTTGCAGGCCAGGAGTGGGACTGGAGTGGGATTTGTTTTCAGACCAGGAGTTATATGATATAATATATAATGATATATTATAAGATCAGCCCACCTTAAACCGCTAACTGTATTTTCCTGTTACACACACACAGCGATGCCTTCATGCATCATAACTCCTTTTAAAATCTAAACATTTTCATCTTCTTTTCTTACTCTTATCTCTTAACCATTATGTATACGTTAAACCGAGATAAGCAAGTTGATAGTGAGTGCTAAAATGAAAACTGATACATTTTTGTCTTGAATGTGACAATCATGAGTCAATGTACTACAAACGATGCTAATGTTAGCTAGTAACTTAAATTAACGTTGCGTCAGTGTTTCTCACTGTCCACCTGCTAAAATATCTCCTAACTTTTTCATACCTTGGTTTTTGGCAGTTCTTGCTGCTGCTGTCCATCTTCACTTATGAAAATTGCAACTGTAATAAACTCTGTAGAGCACTCTGCTGTGTTAGCCAGCACCACATCATAACACTTCATGTGATAATCTCTCGAGGCTGATGTTAGCCTCCTATTGGAATTTCAGTTCCGCCTTAAATAATGCAGTGGTTACATGCTAGCACCTGAACAGGCGTCTGAATGCAAGTGCTACATCATTTAAGGTGGAACAGGAAATAAGAATAAAAAGCTAACTTCAGCTTCATCCAATCTCTAGACACTTAAAAAGGTGGTTCTTCAAGGGTTCCTTTGTAAAATGGTTCTATAGAGAAACCATGAACACTCAAATAACCATTTGCATAATTAAAGGGCTCTTTCATGGTAAAATGATTGTTCAGATTGGTTTGTACATGGTTCTATATAGAACCTTTTTGAAAAGGGTGCGATATAGCACCAAAATGGGTTCTTCTATTATTACAAGCTTGACATTGTCACAATAGAACCCTTTTGAGTTCTATTTAGAATCACATACATTACGTTCTCTGTGAATCTGAAGAACACTTTCACGATGTGAAAGAACCCTTTAACCATGCTGAGAGCTCCTTGAGTGTTCATGGTTCTATAAGGAACCATTTTCTTTACTACAGAACCCTTGGAGAACCATCTTTTTTTTTTAGAGTGTATGAGTTATAATCAGCAAACCGGGAACATGCCACTTGAGGTGGGGCCACTGATTTAACCCTTACTTTACTACATATATAGAGCACCCAAAAGGGTTCTCCTATTGTTACAAGCTTGGCATTGTAACAATAGAAGAATCCTTTCTGTGCTATATAGAACACTTTTAAAAAAGGTTCTATATAGAACCATCTACAGCACATTCTTAAGAACCCTTCCATGATGCAAAGAGCACTTTAACCATGCAAAGGATTCTTTGAGTGTTTTAGAACTATTTTCTAACCCTTGAAGAACCATCCACTTTAAGAGTGTGGTTATCTGTGTACCATGGATTTTGTTACCATACACTGCTAACATGCTGTCATTAAAAGGCTACAATACTGTTACCTTTATTTAGTGTTATGGCCTTAAATTAGCTGAAGAACGCAGACTGACTTATTTAGGACTTGAAGATTAGGACTATTGACTTGGGACTCGACTTGAGACTCGCCTGTACTGACTCGGGACTTGAATCAAGACTTGGCTATCTTGATTTAGGACTTGACTTGAGACTTACTTGTTGCTTGCAACTTAGTGACTTGTTCCCACCAATAATTTGACTAATAGCTCAATCGGAATAGAAGACGTCCATGTATACACCTCAATCTGAATAGACTAGTCTGATTAAAGCCGATCGGAAAACAATTTCTATTCCAATGAACAAGGTGGGTAATCCTGTATATAACCTGTTAAATAGAAGAATAATAACCATGTAACGTCTGTATCTGATTACATTCCCAATCGGAAAGTTTCAGTACAATCTGATCGTGTGCATCATGTCATAGTGAACGTTTATAATGTTCAACATGTCAGGAGCAGAAACTGGTCTGCATGGGAGACGAAGTTTATGCTCTGGACTAAGAGACAGCGGTGGGACGGGCGTCCAGCTTATGTGTCTCAGAACACAACGTCTTCGTCTCGGCCTTCTTTAATAAGTATATGTGAAGTACGTTTTCCTGAGTCTGACGTAATTTTAAAGTAATTTAAAAACACAAGCAGGCCAACTGAAAACTCGGGTAACACACTGCTGCTTGTCTCACTCTGACTGGACTCACATGATGCTCGTTGTCATGGTAACGTCTACACTAATTGGTGCTCTATGCATGGGTGTAATTTTGGATCGGATTACTTGTAGTGTGCATGTAAATGGAGATTTCCTATCAGATTGTTGAGTATGGTGCATATAAACACCTCAGTTTTAACCTACAGTTGGAATGTATTTAATCAGATTGGCAAAAATCTAAAAAAAATGTAGCCAGTATAGCTTTTCAGATAAATCTGCATGTTAAAAAGTCAATGTTGTCAGAATGTTCATGTTCTCCCACCATGGGGTCATTTGGTCCCCACAAAGAATAAACACAGCACACCCACATACACACACAAGGGAGCTGGTGTGATCTTCTGGACCGCAGAGCTTTGGGGTTTTCCTCCTTGAGGTCATGCGGTTCACTCAGCTGTAGGGGACACAGAGAGTGAAATCAGTGCAGAACAGGAGAGAAAACAACGCCTTTAAACACAGCCACTCTCTCTCGCACGCTTTCTGCTGCACTGGCAGCCGTCTACTCTCCGCAGGGCTGATCTCACTGGAAGCTGACAGGCTGAAAAACAAGAGGAAACAAGCGTTTAAAAGGAAATCAAACCTGTTGTCCAACACAGCGCTCCCATTGTTAGCGTGTGACCCGCTGTGGGTGATAGGAGCGTTTAGTGAGTCACTGAGGGAGATGGAGGCGGCAGCGAGGAGGAAAAAAATAAGAATAATCAGAAGAGACAAAGTAAAGCATGTAAACGAATGAACTTTAGCTGTAATTGCCTGTATTTATATTGTTACCTTACAAGGTCTTTTTCAGAGACAGAGAGACATTCAGCAGTTTGCTTAAAGAGTTCCATACTGAAAAATCACAGCCTGTTATATGAAATCTTCCCTTAAATAATCACTATTGTAACCTCAATCCCTTTATTTTATCATATACCACCCACTGGTATCTCGTCTCCTCCAAACACACATGCACATCTCTTCTTTTACCACTGAGCCACCCATCTTTCCTGCCCTGTGTGTATTTAAACAGGCAGAATGTGAGTTCTGTGATGAGTAGGATGGTAGAGGAGCACAGAGGAGTGAAATGTAACATGGGTCTTTTATGTAATAAACAGATTGCAGTAGAATGTGCTTTTGGTCATCTTCTCATATTACCATAGTAACCTCAATGTTAATGTTGACACCTGTACTAATTCAAGAAAACTACAGGAAATCCCTTGTATATCTGATACTTAGTAATAAAAGATTCTGATTCTAATAGTTCCAAAAATAATTTAGTTACAACAATAAACAAATTATAAATACAGTAAAAAATGAAGTTTGTGTTTGACTTCTTAAACTTCTTTTCACTAATCATCTGTATTATGATGCAAATACATCAGTACACAGTATTGAGTAAGATTATAGTAATATTATAAAACAAATATTTCCGATCCTAAAATCTGATTGGCTGAGCCACGTTGGAAGTCGTTGTAAAATCCACAATGCACACGCACCTATGACCGTCTCTTATGACCGCCTCACAAAAACGTCTGTATTAGTTCTGTATTACTGTGCCAGCTCATTCAAAAATCTTTGTGCTGTTAATGGAATAATCTTTGACTCTCATGCTGCTCGCATGGACCACCGAGTATACTGATGAAGTAAGAACCCGTTTTTGTTTAAACTGAGGGGCTGGCAACTTATTTTCTTAACTAGATCTCAGGCTAAAACACATCTAACGGCTTAAACAACTCCATCATTAACATCACAGGCTTGAATTAAAAGTACTTATGAAATGATTAACTGTAAAACGGCTATAAAAAAGTCTAAGGAATTTCACTTGCATGACTTCAAATGTCCATGTTTCAGTCCGAAGGTGTGTAAAACCCAGGCTAAATCCCAAACGGCTCAACACTCCCTAAATAGTGTGCTAGTTATGAAAGTTTAGAAATACTAGTCTCTACAGCCAAGTAGTACATAACTTATTCAGTATGGATGTGGCTGATACTAGTAGTGGATAATACTACTATATAGTACTAAATTTGATTACATAGTATTAGTTTACAGTATCAAATTAGATCAGACGGTATTAGTCTATAGTTTATAGTATTAATTTAGATTACATAATATGAGTTTATAGTATGGAATTAAATGACAGTGTTAGGTTACAGTATAGAAGTAGATCAGATTGTATTAGTATATAGTATTTAATTAGATTACATAGTATTCGTATTATAGTTAGATTAGAATTAGATTAGATTGTATTGAATTAGGAATGAACTGATTTGAATTGTGCAATTTGATGCGATTTGAATGCAAAATTTACCAGACCTTTAGCAACTGTTATAACTAGCCCCTCAGTCTATAACAGTTAATCCTGCTTATGGGGTAAATTTTCCACTTGAGCTGCTTTCATTTGTAGCAGAGGTGTATAGGTTGCTTAAGGTAAGGGTTATAAAGGAAAAATTAGTAAACTTTGTCAAAGATTTTTTAATTATTCAGCCAAAACCAAAATGTGTAATGCCCCACTCTCAAGTACTGATGTTTCACATCTCTACCTGAGAACCCAGGAAACCATAACCCCATCAGTCCACCAGTCCACCTACAATGTCTGTGTAGTATTATAAACCAAAAACATCATGATTTATTCTTTATTACCATTTTTCAACCTCTTTTTATCCCTTTGAATTAAACAGCCAGCTTTTCTTAATGTGTCTTTATGACTGAAACATATAAATGACCTTTGTTCTAACAGGCTGACCTCATTATGCAAGTGAAATGAGGCACACCACATTCAAAAAGCAGCCCAGGCTGAAATATATGGAACAAAATGTTAAATTCAGACTGAAACCAGAGATCTGGAAGGCTGCAGTGATACATTTTCTTCCCGACAGCCAAGAACAGCATAACATTTAATCATTTTCCCCACATCTTCCACACAAATAACTACAGGCTGTCTGCAAAACAACCCTCTGCATCCCTTCAATATGAATACCTAGGCTAAATGGGTGGTCAGATGTGGTTCTTGGTTGTGACATCACAACATTGATGAATTTAAAAGCCATTTTTGCAGCTTAGTTTCCTCTATGGACAGAGGAGTGAGCGGTATATTTAGAAACTTTAACAGTGTTTACATAATACATCAAAGTCTTTAAAAAAGTAAGGAAATTCAGTTTTTCATGATATGGGCCCTTTAGTACCATTCAATTACACAGTTAGAAGGCCCATTAGTTCATATTTTAAACATATTATAACTCCAATAACAAAGTAAATGGGGCTTGTTTGTTGATTAAAGCAGCATACATGGCCTGTCAGGTCAGTTGGTCAGTTGTTGTGTTCACTGTTGATCTAAATATGGAGACAAAATATGAGATTCAGTTTCTTTCTATGAAAGGCAAAAGAAAAGATTGCACACACATGCACAGACGGTCTGCTGGGTCTTTTCTGTTTTCTCATCATAAATGTCCTTAGTTTCCTCTCTGTGTCGGTCTATGGCTCGTCAGGCAGACTGCCTGAATATCCTCCTGTACAACATCACTGTTCTAAATGGACATTATAACATTACTGACTTATGGCTTTATAAATAATACTTAATGATACTACTAATGACATTCTTGTCAAGCAGACCGCAACCCTGGATTCTGTCTAACTTTTCACAGGCATTAGCATTTGGAAAGCGACTCACAGTCTGCCGGTCACAACAGTGTCCATAGGTGGACAGTAACCACATTACATTAATTCAGTTACATATATTATGGCAAATTTTAACGGATTTGCACTTTTCTGACTTTTTTCAATTAATAATACTTTTATTTTCATTCAGTGTGTGAGGAAAGCAATCTTTTTATTCAGTTACATTTAAGTCATTAACATTTAGTTACTTATTTCTTTTTTTTCTTCTTCATTTCATTCTGTTACTTGGTGACAGCATCTGGACTGCTTTGTGACTGGTCACATCACTGACCTCTTAGGTTGTACCATTTTTTTAGGTAAAAAGAGAAGAAAAGAGCCTAGCAAGCTTCAGTTCCTTTGCTAGTAGATGCTAGATGTACTAAGAAGTTCCACTAGTTCTATAATTTGATGGTTTTTTTGCACTGAAATTTTCTAGACTATGGGTTTAGCTACTCTACTTACTCCTGATGACATCATATTTTATCTGCTTCTACTGTGGACAACAGCTCTTTAGAAAGAGAATTAATTACACTGAGGCCAATGGAGGCCCATTCCAGTCAATGGACTGAGAGGATAACATACCGTCCACCAAATGCAAGTAATGAGTAAGTTAAAGAAGGTATGAGCAGCTGTTCCAAGCCAACAACAACTGCCCATCATGTCCGGTCTGATGCTGTGTCTGATCTGTCCCTGTTCACCTGCTCTCAAGACCAGTTTGGCCTCAATGGGGCTTCTCGCATTTCTGTTTACTCTACTGCTGTGCACAAAGCCTTATTTGCATGCCCCACTCACCCTCCTGATGAAGCTGATGTCTGAACTCAAACTAAAACTTCTAACAGTGATCCCTTGTGTTCATAGATTTAATTCTCATTTTCGCTGTGATTCTAACAGCAGCCACTGGTTTTCATAGATCTCTCATTTGTGAATCTAAATTTTTCTGTCCAATGATATACTTATTTATTTTCTTTTTTTCTATATTTACTTTTATATATTTATTGTCCATTCTTTATTTATTTTGGCCTTGTTGTATTGTTTTGCTGTCTGATTTTAACTTTGAATTGAATTGAATTGAATTGAATTGAATGGAACTGGATTCGAATTGTATTGAATTGAATGATTGATGGATGGATGGATGGATGGATGGATGGATGGATGGATGGATGGATGGATGATAGGGATGGAGATACCTAAGCACACACAGACAGACCAGTGGTTTTCTTTTCTAAAAGCTCACCCTGAGGGTCTTATGCGCAGGAGCGTGTAACCACTATGAATTTGTTTTGGATTCAGCAGCAGACGGATGGAAACACTTCATCCAAAAGAAGAGAAGCACAGTAATGAGCAAACTTTTCCTTTCTTGGGAATAAATGTTTCCTTTCCTTCTCTCTCTCTCTCTCTTTTTTATGATTTTTTTTTTCAGTGTCCAAACCAGAAATAACTACTGTTGAAATAAAACTTGATCCATTTATTGACAAATGTTCAATTTGAAATCAAACGGGACTGAAAATGACTAAATTACTAAATAAGTTCAATAAATAAACTCTATGTTTTTAGTTGAGACACCAACATTTTGTACAGTGTAAGAGTGTAAATGTTTCATTCAGTTATCATTCTTTCAGAAACAATTCAATGCCTTTTGAAATCTCCAGCTTTATTTTTTGGTATGAATCAGATTATTATTTACTTATTTTAACTCAATTTTCTCTCTAATTTTGTCAAGTCCAATTCCTGCCCGCCAGCTAGGTCTCCCTTTGTCATAAAAATGCTTCTAAGCTGGGAAACCAGACTTTTCCAAACTGCCAGTAAACACTAGTCCAGATGCCCATGTTGGCTAGCATAGTCGGCCCACCCAGAGATCGTGAGGCCAATTTTACTCAGCTGGACACCCAGACGGATGGCTGTGGCATCAAGGGGATCAAACCAGCACTGTTTTTAAAAATACATTTACATTTGGCAGACACTCTTATCCAGAGCGACTTACAATTTGACACAGGTAGACGAAGGTAGTGTTAGGAGTCTTGCCCAAGGACTCTTGTTGGTATTGTGTAGGGTGCTTACCCAGGTGGAGGACTGAACCCCAGTCTACAGCATAGAAGGCAGAGGTGTTACCCGCTACACTAAACTGAAGTGGAACTTTTATGATATCCAGCATCTACCAGCATAGGAGCTGATGTTTGCTGGGCTCTGTTCTTCTCTTTTTGCCTAAAAATTATTAATATAACCTCAGACTTCAGAGATGTGACCAAGTTACTCTATCTACTTTTGATGACATCACATTTTATCTGCTTCAACTGTGGACAACAGCTCTTTAGAAAGAGAGGTAATTACACTGAGGCAAGTGGAAGCCCATTCCAGTCAGTGGACTGAGAGGATAACATACCGTCCACCAAATGTAAACAGTGAGTAAGTAAGAGAAGGTATGAGCAGTTCTTCCAAGCTGAACAACTGCCCGTCATGTCATTTTTTTGAACTGCTGGTAAACACTAATCCAGATGCCCATGTTGGCTAGCATAGTCTGCCCACCCAGAGACCATGAGGCCAATTATACTCAGCTGGACACATAGACGGGTGGCTGTGGCATCAAGGGGATCGAACCAGCACTGTTTTTAAAAATAGATTTACATTTGCAGACAGTCTTATCCAGATCAACTTACAATTTGACCATTTTACACAGCTAGAAGAAGGTAGTGTTAGGAGTCTTGCCCAAGGACTCTTATTGGCATTGTGTAGGGTGCTTACCCAGGTGGAGGACTGAACCCCAGTCTACAGCATAGAAGGTAGAGGTGTTACCCGCTACACTATACCCACCATCTAGTACACTAAGTGCACAATGTTACTGGAGGAACTATTCACAAAGTAATAGAATATAGACAAAAACAACAAACAAGGCTTTTTGCTGGGACCTGAACATTTAATTGTGGCCTAACATGAGTGCACATTAAATACTACTTTAATCAATTGTTACTGACTAATATTCCAAAATCAGTGCAGTTAAAAAACAACCTTCAGATTTGTGCATCAAAATACACTGACACATTTTTACATACTGCTGGTTTTTCATAGCAAAATGTGAGGGCATATGGTTCACGCAGTGGGATGAGATCAGCATTACAATTTTGTTCAGATATCATTCCAAAACTCACTCTCACCACAAAGGAACCTGTAAAACACTACTCTTTTCTGTTGTACACATGTGCATAATGGATATGACAATAAAATAGAGTTTGACTGGCTGACTAACAAGGCTTATGAGAGTTTACACCCCGCAGAGTTCAAATGGATTCCACCTGCTCTGTGTTTCAGCAGGACAGCGTCATGCTGTATGTCATTCCACAGTGTCACAGTGTCCATCTGTGACTGGTTAATCTGTCATTATTCAAATAAAAAAACATTTTTTTCCTCTCACTTTGCCCCATCACAGCACCATTATTCCATGCTTCATCTGCATCTGGCTGTATGAAATAAAAGTGTTATCGCCCTCTATTCCTCCTGTGGTGTACTGCAATCTATCAAAATGATAATGTATGTCATATAAACAATAGGTTGCTTTTACTTGTAGGCAAATTGAACACTGACATCTTTACTTTGTGATAATGATCATCCTTGACCACTTTGCTGACTGATTTTTGCAGGCCTGGTACCAACCATAGATGTATAGTGGGCCCCAAAAAGTGTTTATACAGTTGTGCCACGCTAAAAATGTGTTAATTGTAATCAGAGCGTTGTTAGAAATGGAAAAAGCAGCATCAGCAATATACCAGGCCTTGCTACTGGTTAAACATGCTAACATGTCTGATGTCTGTCACAAGTTGAGTGTTTTTTATGAGCTTCAAAGTCTGTATTTAATTTAGAGCAGCCAAAACATGCTCATGTGAATAAGCCATTAGTCTTAGTGCTAATAAACTACTAGAATCCCATTGAGATGCTAGTAGAGAGTAGAGGTGGATTTGTTCATGTTTTGACCAAGTTTTGAGAAAAATCATCACTCTAGGCCTTCTGGAAGTTCTACATCACTGCCTGCAAGCTGTAGTCAAACAAGTGTGTTTTGATCAGTTGTTAAAGTGGAAAAGAGTAGCAGCAGCTCTGTGCCTCTGTAATACTGCTACATATAAGGTAAAATGTAAGATAACATGTTAGAAAGTCTTTTACAACCCAGAGGAGTTGAATGAGATAGACTGAATGAGATGCCACCTTAATCTATTGTATGCATAACTATGCATACTGCCACTGCTATAAGAAAACCTTATATCCCTAATAGAATAGAATACAAGGCCATGGAAAGAAAAAAACTCTCAATTCTTAACTTTAATGAATGTAATTATGGACCATTTCGATTGATCCAGTCATCTTACAATGTTCACACAGTGTAAAGGGCTGCTGGTGTTTTCAAACTGTGTTACAATTAAAAAAGTAAAAAAACGTTACAAGGTTTTCATATGACAGTGATGATATGCCACACAGAGCAGAGGGATCGACCCTTGCACATAAGTGACCTCTGGGTCATGTGGGGAAAGTGCTGGGAAACTCGTCTAGCCTTCATCCTTCACATTCCACCTCTGCATGACCTCTCTAACCCAGACTGCCCTGCTTTTCATTCAGTCTTACTGGCTATTATGTGGTCACTTTATCTTTGTGTGCATTTGGGCATTTTCACACTTCAGCATTTCAAGTGGGGACTTTTTGTGAACACATCAAACAGAGCACTAGAGTCAGTCAATGCTGCCCACATGGTTGTTCTAAGCATGTGTACTTTGTGTCTGTTGGGTTGGAGGGCTTCCAGTGTTCAGTCTTGCCCATTAATGTTACCATGATGACGGACTAGAACACACACAGCACCACAAAGAGCTGCCCTGGAGGTTCGCTGACAGACATGGACACAGTGCACTGCTGCTGAAAACTAGGTGTGTGTGTGTATTTTCTTTTTGTCTCAGAAAACACAGCTTAGCCTTAAGCACACACTTACTGAGAGTCGAGACACTGGCTGTAAGAGCTAGGCCTTGGGTCATAAATGTCAAAACTCAGTCCAAACATGAGGAAAAACCCACCTTAATGATAATGGTAACTTCTGCTAGCATCCCTATAGGATTTTAGTAGTTTGTTAGCATGAAGCTAACAGTGATTTGCATGAACACTTTCTAATGAGGCTAAAGTTATTCGAATTTCCAACCGAGGCCCCAGAAAATAAACGCTGCACTGCTTGCTGTAATGCTGTAAAACGGAAAATTTGTTCTAGATTAAACAGACATCTGAAGTTTCTAAAGAACATTCCAAGTTTTATTTGAAGCTTGTGACAGACATATTAGCATATATTTTACCTTGTAGCAGTTTCACAGTGACAACCCACTGATTAGGCTGCTGCTCGTATTCACAGTCATGACGTATCTAGGACTTCCAGAAGGCTTAGAGTGACATTATTTCTCACAAAATTGGTTGATAGGAAATCAAAACATGATTGGTTCATTCCTCTGTCACTTCGTAATTATGCTGATATTTAATCTGATGCATTAGGCCTTCTCTTCAGCGCTGAAGTCCTAACCAACAGGAGAGCTCACTTCAGTTATATCTGCCTAGATACTACAGAGAAAAACAATTCCTGATTGGCCAATTTTCTTCTGGGCATTTGAAGAATTTAACCCTTTTTGTTCCCATCCAGAACTTAACAATGAAACAAGAGTAGTACTTGTTTACATGTATTTAAACTCTGCAAGTCATACAAATGCAAACAGATTTACAGACATGTATTTTTAAAGTTCACAGAAGACATTAGGCCTTCTCTGAAGGCCTAGAAGGCCCTGAGGGTTCTCTTCTGTTTGCAGTTAATATCTAAAGCATAAGGCCTTCTGTCTAGCTCCTGAAGTCCTAATGAATAGGAGAGCAAGTTTGGCGGTATCTACTTAGATACCACAGAAAAAATCCTGATTAGATCATTTTCCAATTGGGCGTTTTTGATATATTTTAACCCTTTTGTTTCCAACCAAAATCTAACAATGAAATACGAGTATTACTACACCCTTAAAAAAAGATGGTTCTTCAAGGGCTCTTTAGTAAAAAAAAAAATGGTTCTATATAGAACCATGAACACTCAAAGAACCCTTGCATGATTAAAGTGTTTTCTGCATCATGAAGGGGCTCTTCAGACATTTTTGAAAAGGGTTTTCCTATTGCTACGATGTCAAGTTTGTAACAGTAAAAGAAGCCTTTTTGGTGCCATATAGAAACATCTAAAGCACTTTCTCCATCATTTCATGATGATTCAATTAAATAAAAAATAACAAAAATTACAAACATGTATTCTTTTTTAACACAAAACCTGACACCAATACACACACATACCTAAATACACATGTATCTATAAACTCCCTCAAGCAGGGACAAGTGAAGAAAAGCAGAAGTCTGGACAGTCTCAGCAGCAGTAGGTCTTAAAGCAGCATGATAATGAATCCCACATGTATGCAGAACGAGCATTACATACAGCAGAGCAGACCCATGATCTCAGCACACTGTTTCTTATTGTTGTTGGACACTTTGATTAAGCCCTGTCCAGGCAAATGAAAAGACAAGCTTCTTTATCTTAAACTGCAGGATTATTATCTTAAACTGCAGGATTATTATCTTAAACTGCAGGATTATTATTTTAGACTGCAGGATTATTATTTGATGATCAGTTGAACTGAAGAGTTCATATCCTGGAAAAGAGAATTATCATCACTTTTTTTGTAGTATGTTTGATGTAGTATGTAAACAGAGATACCATTCCCTCGCCCCTCCATGCTGTGCATAGGTGGAAACTAAGCTACAAAGCAGTCTGTATTGGATTCGCTGGTTATGTGATGTCATAAAAAAACAATGCATTTACATATATCTGCCTATTCATCCTGCAGCTGTTGATCCCTGCCCATTCACACTGAGTGTTTCAGCCCAGGCTGCTTTTTGACTGAGGCACAATGTAAGGCAGACAATCAGAACAGAGGCCATTTATATAAACAGTCAGTCATAAAGGCACAGTATCAAAAACTGTTCAATTATACTAATGATGAAGAGAATTTGCAGGAGAAAGAGAAAAAAATTACACCTGATTTTGGCACAGAAACCCACACAAATTCATAAATTGGGAAAAAATAGGGATATCTAGAGCCTCCCCTGATGAAAAACTAGCACACACTAGCATGCATTTTATGCTGGTCTAAGCTGGTCAGAGCTGGCCTACCGTGGTTTATGCTGGTCACCCCATGGGCACACTAGTGTCAAAGCACAACATATGCTGGTTATGATGGTGATCAGCTTCTCACCTTCCATTGCTGCTGACTAGCATATCAGCACCCTAAACACAATGTATGCTGGTTTTGGTGGTGATTAGCTTATTCTTCCATTGCTGCTGACCAGCATACCAGCACCCAAAACACAATATATGCTGGTTTTGCTGTATAAACATTCAAGCGTTGCCACATGACTCAAATCTGAAGGAGTGAATCTGAGCAGCTGTTGGAGGACCAGAAAGCAGAGATTAAACCTGTTCTGTGGTGTTTGGATCTGTAACCTCCTAGCTAGGCTAATACTAGCCAGCTCCTCTCTCCCAGCTAGCTTAGCTACTGGTCTACAGATACAAACACTCCAGTACAGGTTCAGTTCGACTAGGTGCTCTCCAGTCACAAGTGTAGATGATAAAAACTAATATTGGAGAGAGCAAAGTCAAATGATTAGTGTTGGAGTGACAGAAAGCTGAAAGCAAACTTGTTCTGTAGTGTTTTAAGCTGTGGCCTGCTAGGCTAAGCTAACAGCACACCACACTACAGGCTCGGTTCCAGTAACCCGATGCGTGAAAAACACGTTTTTAGAGGATTAAGACTCACGTCTGAGGCCAGATATTTGAATGTGTGGTGTTGAAGTGACAGACAGTTAACAAACAGAAGTGTTCTGTAGTGCTTTGAGCTGTACTCTGCTGGGCTACACTAATCCTAGGGCAGTTAGCTGGCTACACATGCAATCCACAGCACTACAGGCTCAATTTCAGTAACTGATGCTGAAATAACAACCCCTCTGAAAGAAATCATAGAAACCATTAGTTTGTAAGTTTCTGTTGGTTCCTGGTGGTGATGGTCAGTAATGGTAGTTTGTGTTTTTATCACAGTGTAAAAGATTCTAAGGGTTTAACAGGTGTTCAGTGACAGATTCCAGATGCATTTGTTGGTTTCCTAATGGGATTTACAGGTGTCTTACAGGAAACTAGTGGTCTCTAATGGTAAACATTGAGCCAATTCCCATTAGAAAGCAAAACTATCAGGTTTTAATGCTAATGGTTCTAGTGGACTTTTTACAGCAGGAACCCATTTAGAGGATAAAGAATCTGAGAGCATGCTGAGAGATTGGTGTTGGAGTGGCAGCCGGAACCTAACGTGGTTTGCAGTGTGTGTATTAGGCTGTTAGCAGTTAGCCAATCGTTTATGTAAAGCTAGTTTTCTTCAGTATTTCCTGGTTCTAATTTAGCAGCTCAGCAGATGGAAAAAGAAACCGTAACCGGTCTCACGAGTCCATTTCTGGCATCACAGTCTTTGTAACCCTTTGGCCCTGCAGTGGAAAAGGGGCTTAGGATGTGGCCCTTGGAAGACCAGTCATTCAGCGCTATTATAAACTATTTAGTAACTACTATTAAACTAATATGCAAGTTACATATTTATGAGAGTGAGGAGCTGAAGTGTGGATCTACACACATCCCTTGAAAGGGTTAACCTCATTGATGAAAGCCATCAGTAAGAAGTCTGTCCAGAAAAGGTCAAAGGTCAATGTTAAAAGTCAAGCCACACAGTCAAGTGTATTAGCATTCCCAGTCAGCCAGAATGCAGTGTCAGACAGGTGGGAGCTGCTAACACGAATTACATTTGTATTTCTATCTTTGTGGGGTATTTACAGGTATTTCAATTGGCTTTTGTGTGAGGGTAGCTAAATTCCGCTCTGCTACACCTAATACACAGTCATAATTTCAAGGAGAATTCCATTCCAGCAGTTTTTAGATGAGATTTCTTTACAGTGGTGGTGATATGAACCAGGGGTCATGACATCTACAACACAAATCTAAACATTTTATAACTGTCCAAACTGACCAGTCAAGTTTTTATATAAAATGTTAATGATGGTAAAATAGAGGTAAATCTGAAAAAGTTTTCTTTGAGGACTATTTTGCCTCACACCCTGCATGTACCTCTCAATCATTAGTAGGTATTAAAAATAGTCCAAAACTATCATAAAACAATGTCTCAGATATTCAGCAGCGTATTCAAAACCGTTTCATGTGATAGGCACTCTCTCTTTAGATGTCTGGTATCATCACCACAAGTGTGAACAATCTGGACTTGATAAGTTTCTCTACAATGGCTCATTTCATATTAAGCCATTTGAAATTACTGTACATCTTAACCATTTAATTAATCAGACATTGTGAAAATTCAGTGGAATTCCCTCAAACCATATTGCTGCTGTCGGAACAAAACCTTGTATCTCGATTTTTGTTGTTTTTCAGTTTTTGACATAATTCAAAATTGACTGTTACACTTTATATTGTCTCAAAATTTCATGATGAATGGACCCAAAGAAATGTCCCAAAAGTACTTGAAAAAAGTCTGGTTCCATTGACTTACATTAAAAGTAAAGTAGGTTTTTTCCTTCTCCTGTAAAGTTACCATTTTTGGAGATACGAGGTTTTGTTCTGGCAACAGCAAGAAAAATTCATAGTTCTTTGTCAATCAAGTTTACAATTCAGTGGTGCTAGAAAACATACAATTCTTTAAAAACAGGGCAACCATTCCTAATGTGTGTAACATACCATCATCTCCTGTTGTGCAATAAACAATACAGTTTGAATATTAAAGGGTGCCAAAGACACAAATTATATTTCATAGGTAACACTGTGTTTTGTAAAACAGAGTTGGACACTGAGTGGTCTGAACATAGCAGACAGGCTGGCTTCCTCAGTAATCAAAGGCCAGATGCACACATACATCATTTCCATCGTCCTGGGGACATTTACTGTCCACACAGAGCTGAATACAAAGCCAAGCACAAACAAACTCCCATGTCCTCAGCTGTGAACATAAACTCTTCGGGAAATTGTTTTGAATGAATGTGAAGTTTTGCTAATTTTAAGTGAGGCTTGACAAATGAAGTTATATTGGAATGTACTTTATCATTTTCAGATATGAGAGTATATGCTCAACTTTTAGCTTAATAGCAATGTCATCTTTTAAGTCAATCTAAATCTGTATATCGACAAAAACTTCGGTGACCTCTTTAGAATTGAGACCATGACAAAAAGTGTTCCTTAGTTGATCTGTTTTTGGAATTAAGGCGTTATTATCCCATAAGTATGTAACAACCATTATAAAAATGTTTCACCTGCCTTTTAAAAATGTATATTACATTACATATACTTTGTTATTAGTCATATATTAGTGATCAGTTTTGCGATTAAATATATACCTCTGAGAGCAGAGAGGAATTTTTATGTTATGTAGGAAATTACTTGCTCAAGTTGGGTGAGATGTGATATTATTACACACTTGGCCATTAAACGTCCTTCGCAAACGCCAGTTGGTTACCATGAGCTACTATTTGAGGTTGAAAGAGTAAAATAAAACTACAATTAAGACAACGTCAGAACTTTTTAAAAATCATCGTGTGAGATGGAGAGAACATTTTTGGAAAATGGGGAAAACAGGAAAAGGGATGATTCAGAAGCTGGCATCCCACACGATCCATAATTTGGGTTCCATGTTCCAGTGGGAAAAGCCTCAGAAGGGCCTTCGGGCCTTCAGTCCTTCAATCACACGATCCATTAGCAGAGTGATGGAGGGTATTGTGCAGTCAGCTCTATAATTATTACCACTCTTGGTAATGGGTTAAAAAATAGGTCAAGAAAAAATAGCTTTGTGGTTAACTGCCTCATTCTCACACTCAAAATATGAGAACACAAAACCTTTATCAAGAAAATATATTTTTAATAAAACCACATAACCACATGTTTCACAATTTTTGGTTCCCCTAGAAATTCCTATGAACAAAATGTAAGTGATGAATGCTCCCATCTGTATTTCACTTTTAAGGGGGATTAGTCACACTGTCATTTAGTCTTGATCCATTTTCCAGACCTCTGAATAAACAATCGGAACAAACATCATGAAGTTTTGCAGTATAGCTCAGGTGACATGGTGGAGGTTGGTATAGTGTAGTGGGTAACACCTCTGCCTTCTACACTGTAGACTGGGGTTCAATCCCTGCCTGGGTAAGAACCCTACACTATACCAATAAGAGTCCTTGGGCAAGACTCCTAACACTACCTTCACCTACCTGTATTCCTGAAGCTATAAAGCTCGATTCCTACATCTCCCAGAGTTCATCAGCACTGTATTGGTATAGTGGGGCTGTGGTTACATCAGCACTGCATGGACACGCCCCTTCATCTAACATGTGTTTAGCACTGCTACTTTTGGAAAGTAGCTCAATTTTCTGTGAAAATTACACAGTCGAGTCACATTATTATGACCACCAGCTAATATCCAGAGTAACCGCCTTGTGCAGCAGGGACAGCAGCTAGACAGGCTGGGGGTGACTCAATAAGGTCCTGGTAGGTTGTCACAGGTATCTGGAGCCATGCTGACTGCTGCTGGAGGGTGCGTGAGGGAGGATCCATAGAGCAAACATGGCGATCAGGGTGGTCCCACAGATGCTCAATTGGGTTCAAGTCTGGGGAATTAGGGGGCCAGGGTAGTACTTGGAAGTCTTGGTCATGCGCTTCCAACCAATGTCAGACATTTCTAGCCGTGTGACATGTCGTACTGTCTTGCTGGAAGATCCCATCTGCCCCAGGGAAGACAATCAGCATGTATGGGTGTACATGATCTGCAAGGATGGATTCATACCCAAATCGGTTGAGAGTGCCTTTCACACCTTACACACCCACCAAGCCACCTCATGACACAAGACTGAGCTACGCGCTGCCGCTGTTGAAAGCAGGAAGTGGTCATAATAATGTGACTCGACTGTGTAATAAAAATATTTACTTTAATTGATTGTTATTTAATTTAATTGATATTTACTTTAATTGATTGATATTTAATTTAATTGATGCTAGAAGTTAGTCAATATTGCATTATAGCTACATGTCTGAAGATGCCCATATCCACTGTTAGCACAATAATTAGGAAATTTCAAACAACCAGAGCTGTAGTGAACCTGGCTGAAAGAAGACGCATGCTTATTTTACCCCATGCACAGTGAGGAGGATGCTTACACAGGCAGAAATTTCTCCAAAAATCAAAGCTGGAGGTTTGCAGAAGATGGAAGCATCTTGAGGTCACTAAAACTACAATTAGAAGCCAAACTATTTGGAAGGCATGGCAGAGGAAAGCTCTTTCTTTCATCCAAACACAAATGTAATCACCTGAAGTTTGCTAATTCCTTCTAGAACTTTCACTGGAACCAGGTTCCATGATCAGATGAGAAAAAAAAAGTTGTTTTGGCAACAAACACTCGAGGTGGATTAGCAGAGAAAGAAGGCTGATTACACAGAAAGGAACCTCATTCCCCTCTGATAAGTAAACCTTGTTATGACACAAGGCATCGTGGACTCCAGGAGGTTTTAGATGAAAATCTGGCTCTGTCAAAATGGTAAACCTGGGTTGTGATTGGATCTTCCTGCAGGATAATAATCCAAAAAAAAGTTCAAACCCACACAGAAAATTGTTCAATGACCACAGAATGGGGCATTTGACATGGCCATCCCAGTCCCCTGATCTAAAGACCACTGAATACCTGTGGGGGTGAGCTAAAGAGGAGGGTCCAAGGATACAGGGACTAAGACCCTGGAGGATCTGAAGAGATTTTGTATTGAGGAGTAGATTGAGACAGAGAGTAGTCTCAGGAGAAGCCATGTGGTGTTGGTAGTATTTGGTAGCATTTAAAACATCATATGCTACCAAACATTTAATATTATAATATAAAATATGAAACTATTAATAAATAATAGTCTTAGTTTGTAAGATATTTAAAAATTTGCCATCAAATGCTGGCAGGACTTGACCTAAAATTAACGTAGTAGACGAGTACAGAGTTTTAATGTATTTAAGTTATTCTTGTTTCCAAAATACATTAAATATTGGGGATAAACATAAATGGAATGCTCAGTGAGAAAACTGCTGGATCTAAAATCCTCCCGTAGCACATTTTAGGCTGTGATGATGATTATAGCAATTATAGCAATGATGACGGCACTGAATATGATTGGATGAATCTCCAATGTCTATCTAGCATGAACGCAGCAATATAAAGCACGTAGAGTGGTCTGGAATGGAGTGACATGAAACAGAGAAGAAGGAAAGATGGCTCCAGTGGTCTTGAACATGCTGGTCAAAGGACTGGGTGGTCTCTGCTCAGACCACCAGATGCCCTCTGGCTTCACACAGGAAATGGAGAGCTATGCTGTACAGTAGGAAACCTCGAGGCCGGGAAGAGAGGGAGCGAGTAGGCAAATGAAGCAGAAAGATATCCATCAGCCTCCAGTGTCAGTGCACTGACAGACACAGCAAGGCTGAGGAACACTTTCAGTCCAGCATGGCCACAATCGGGCAGACAGCTCAACAGCCAGACAAGTTGGTGAACAATGTAATTTGCATGCACAGTAGACTCGTTCACCGCAGGGTGTAGTGAAGTTGCCATGGTGTCCCCCAAAGTCACGACACAAGTCAGCAAGTTTTGGTTCCAGACAGCTTGGGCTCCACTGGGAAAAGACAAAGTAAAGGTGCCAGAAAGGGTTTTAAGAAAAAACACTTGGTTCCATCAAGAATGATCAATCCATTTGGTTGGTTCTTTAGCTTCTTTCTGTAGGGCCCCTAGTGGCCACTTCACCATGCAGAAAAGAAACTGAATGCATTTGCATGCACTCATTAATCTGATCATTATCAGATTTCTGCAGTTATCCGATTATTGAAACGTCATGTAAACACCATACTCCAATCTAGAAATCCAGTTTTGAAATCCGATAAAGGGAGCTGGATTTTAGCTCGGTAGTCAGATTTCTCAGCGCATGTAAACTCACTCTGATTTCTTTCTGATTTCTCAGTCTATGCATGTGCGGAACAGACAGCTGTACCAGAAATAAACAAGCAGTGTTGCAGCAAGATGCAGCAAAACACTTTTGGAGCGACGCTGAAATCAACAACATGCTTGACGAAATGAATAATTTAAATATTTCTTATCTTCTAGATGATGTATGTTCATTCTTAAAGGTGGTGCAACGTTTAAAACGCTACATGAAGTTTGAGTTTCACATTACGTTTATGTCGCGTCTTCTTTTGTGAGTTTTTTGGCTGGTTGCAAAGCAGAAATCCGATTACTGCCTAAATCATATAGACCTGGAGTTTCCTATTATCTGATTACTCAAGTGCATGTAAACGTGTTGATCGGATTACTGACAAAATCTGATTTTCTGCAGTTATCGGATTATTATGTGCATGTAAACACACTCATTGATTTGATTAAAATAGTCAAATAAAATAGTTATCTGGCTGTCATTCTGTTATCAGATAACTAGGACACTGCTGGCTCTTTGTGTTTAAAATGTTGTGACTGTGTTGAGCTGCTAGTGAGCAATGAGCAGTGATAACCCCTTAATACAATTCAAATCTTCCATAAAGACAGTTGTACAGAGATAAAATGTAGCCTTCTTGATAGGAAAAATGTGTACAACTGCCTAAAAATTGCATTTACACACACACAAAAACACTTGTAAATGTTGACTTGCTTGCTCATCTATGTAGATGACAATCCAGTTCACCTCTGGCTTTGTAAATCACGCTTATATTTCCATCTAAAAATATTCCATCAACATTATTGAAGAAAAAATGCATAGGACCTCCAAAGCAGGCAAAAATTACATTTTGGGGCTACTGTGGAAAAGGGTTAAAGAAACGTGTCAAGTATAAATGACGTGTGAGCATGAAGAACATCTTGAATCTAAAGAACCTCCACATATTCTAAAGGTTCTAGGTCCTAGAATCGTGTGTTCAAACCAAGAACCATTTAGAAACATGTATTTAATAGAATCTAGAACCTAGAATACAATAAGGGAGGATAATATTTGCTGATCATCCATGGACTCACAAGTGTCCTTTTGTGAAAAATACAAATAATATTCAATTGAACTGAATGGAACATGTAATAGAAGTTCATCCTTCCCTAAAACAGCTGTACTGATTCCAGTTTACTGGTGCAGCACATCCTGGTGTTTCCAAACACTGGCTTTCAAATCTCAAGTTCACCACCGCTAGAGTGTGTAGTGATGTTGCCATGGTGTTCCTCAAAGTCATAATTCAAGTCAGCAAGTCTTGGTTCCAGACGACTTGAGTTCCACTAGAACATCTGGAGATGGTGTAGTTTGACTGTGGAACACAATAGAGTGAGTGTGATTGATAGATAGTCATCATGGACACTGTGGAGGGCATTAAAATGCTCCTCAACTTTTATTTGCTAGAAATACACTCATATTGAACTCTTTCCTTAGCTTTTTCTCACGTACAACTTATTTCTACCTTGTCCAGATGTCTAATACACTCACTAGTCCACTTGACAAGCTTCACCAGCTGTACTTAAAGGAACAGTTCAATCAAAAAAGCTAATGTTGCAAAATAACATCATGCTATTTGGTGACTATTTGGTTCTTTTTGTTGTTGTTGTTGCTAAGATAAGGTTTACACATTATCCTAAGTGTCTAAATTGTTTGGATTCTATGTTTGTGATGTCACCTATGTTTGTGATGTGAGGGCGTGGCTCACTGTATTTTAAAACCAGGATCATGAGAATGAATGAGAAGTGAAATTACAACAGTGTGAAGCAAATTATAATGGAAAACCTGATTAAGTATTTGTAAATATTACTCATACAGAAGTGGGACTTTATGAATAACCTATTGACAGAGTTTTTCCACTTCACAGGAAGGAGATCCAGAGGCTTGTGTTTGGCTTTGCTGAAATAAATAACCTGCTTGGCTTTTCAAAAACCATGAAGTAAGCTGCTTTGAGAGTTTCCTCCACAGACACCCAGGTGTCAGGTATTAACAGCAGTTTCATGCAAATTACAAGCAAAATTAGTCAGTAAAATATAAAGTAAAATAAAGGAGAGTTCCCCCCTTTTGAGTCTTGGTTCCTCTCTGTAGTTCTTACGCATGGTCTTGAGGATTTCCTTCTTTGAGTCTTTGTTCCTCTCAGTGGTTCTTACTCATGCTCTGAGGAAGCTTTTTTGTTTTGAGTCTTGGTTCTTTCATTGGTTCTTCATGCTCTTAAGGAGATTCTCCTTTTCAGTCTTGCTTCCTCTTGGTGGCTCTTCTTCAAGCTCTTAGGAGGTTTCTCTTTTTAAAGCCTGGTTGCTCTCGGTGGTTCTTACTCATGCACTTGAGGGTTTCTTGCTTTTGAGCCTTGCTTCCTCGCAGTTGTTCTTCCTTATGCTCTTGAGGAGTTTCTCCCTTTGAGTCTTGGTTCTCAGTGGTTCTTCCTCATGTTCTTGAGTTTCTCCCTTCGAGTCTTGGTTCCTCTCAGTGGTTCTTCCTTTTGCTTCTCTCGGCTTCCTCATGTCATTCTCAGCTTGTCCTTCAGGGATGTTGTCTTTCTGAAAAGCAGTTTTGGGACGTCTGTCGTAAAATGTACTTTCCAAATATGAACTGAACAAACTATTAGAATCTTTCCCCAAAACTGGAGGTCCAAGTGATGCCAGACATTGGACGTAAAATCCTGTATACTGCTGCTGGAGTTTAAGTCAAAATCTGAGCTCCAGGCGTCATTTATAAAATCTCTCAAAGAGTTTTGTAAATTTAACTAGCCTTCATATTGTAATAGTGGTATAACTACTGACAGTTCACATGGGGCAATCACCCTAGGGCCCAAAGTGGCAGCCCCTGGCCTACCACTGTCTTTATTTGACCACTTACATATCTTTACACCCATGACTCTTTGGCTACCTATGGTAACTTAATAATAGACTTCAATCATCAGCCCACAGTAGAGCACAAACTTGGTTGGTAGCAATGGTGAGTAAATTACATTGACTTTTATTATTCATTGAAGGTTATTTTTATATGGGGAGCCCATTAATTTTATTTTTGCACTGAGGCCAATAAGATCCTTGTTACAACACTGTCTTAATAGCTACAACATTATGGGCAGATGGGAGCGTTCCCAGATTACAATGGTGGGATCCACTCCCATCTGCCCATAATTAATGCTGTTGCAATGAGACGTTTCTATATAAACCATGGACTTTCACATATGCCAACAGGACCAGACCATTCCATCTAATTTCAGTGTGAACCACAAAGCAGTAGCGCAGCAAATACCTCAAACCCCAGCCAAACCCTCCTCTTCCAAACCAACAGCGAGTTATTACCCCAACCTACCATTATCCTCTTCACCACAGCCCCTCTCCGTCTTCATGTTCTCTCTTTTCCTGCCTTACAACTGGTTCAAGATCACACAGGGCACGGACACACAGTGCATAGACAAGGAAGTTTTAATACGCTTTACATTTACAAATCTTTTAAAAGTACAAATCGTTAGCTTGAATACTGAGCGTTACTCCATGACGTAATAATATCCAGGAATTACCCTTGATGCATTGCATCCATACAAGTGAATAGCTCAAAACAGCTTTTACAAGTCTTTAAAAGGGAGTTAACATCCAGATTTGCTAGGGTAAATATGTATCATACAATATGCTGCCAATATTTCAGTACAATCTTAAACATAATCGGAACACAATAAGAACACTCGAACCGCCAAACTCAAGAGAATGTTGAATTTCGGAGCAGAAATGGGCAAATTAATTAATGGTCACTTTAGTTCTTTATGATTGCAGCACTAATGTTGGAAAGCCCTCAGTTGCTTTTAATAAAATCAAGCCCTTCGAATGCATCTTGCATATAAAACTTCATCCACCAAAAATGCCAATGATGTTAACTCTTATGCTAATTTTTGGATGTGCAAATGCTAGTTTGTGGGTTAAAGAAGGTCATGCCCTTTTTATTCTATGCTGTCCTGAGTTGCTATACGGATTATTAAATGGTCAGTGTTCTTTTCAAACTGGGAAACCTTAGAAAAAACTTTGTATAAACAGGCCAGTGGATGCATCTTAAGGACTTGGACAACCAAGAGGTAGCCATCAATCCTGGATCTTTATGTGCAGCAACTGTCATTTCCTCACGTTGTACAATACTGGGAAAATACTGACAACATTTTGACCATAAGTTTTAAATAATTGATTGTCAAAGTTCATGTTCACGTTACATTTTAACATACAGTATGTTGGTAAGTTAAAGGAGAATTGCACAGATTTTTTTAAGTCGTTAAAATGTAAACAAAGTCATTCAGAGTGGTTTGAAGTGAAGCTCTGTTCTAAATCAGACTTGTTCAGTGGTGGCGACAGGAACCAGATGTCTGAAGAGTGTAATGCCTCTAAAAGCTCCATACAAAATTGTTGCGAATATGCTGCCTGATGCCTGAGACATAATTTATGATAGTTTTAAAAAGCATTCAAAGAGGTACTTGCAGGGTGCTGTAAAGTTCCCAAAGAAAACTGTTTCAATTTTACTACCGTTTTACCAATACCAACATTATATATTAAAAAAATAATAATAATAATCAGAACACATGATTTCCTTTTATTACTTATTGTCAAAACAAGCCGGACACAAACCTCAGACTACTCAAGCCTGCTGAGGCAGCATATAAACAAGCCTCGAAAGTCTTAGATAAAAAAATTGGCATCACTGCAATATTTTAGTTAAGGATGTTTTTATTGAAAATATAACATTTTCAAACATTAGTTTTTAAAATGGACAAGCAGTGATTTCAGAAAATGTGCTTTGGGCCAATCTGCATTTTCTACAGAAGTTTGACAGCCATAGATCTATATTCAAAACAATTTGAAAATTGATAACGGGATACTCAAATCTGCCAATATAATGTTTAATTATATTACATGTCTTGTATGTTTATATACTTGTCGATTACTTGTTTTGTGTTGTAGGTGTGCTTGTGTTTTATGGGTTAAGTCAGAGGTGGTCTTTGCACTAGAAAAAGGTTGAATGCAACAAGTTCCTCACTACTCCCAGAGCTAATTTTGCTGTGCAGCACAGACTCAGCATAAAGCTAGCAGTAATGGACAAGTCACTAATTATTTCTCTCCAACTGTAGTTTTTTATTACTTTTCTGATTACTTCCATTAAAACTAATAGCTTTACTCATTATTTCACTTCTGTGTTATTCTGTATGGCATTCTCACTATTGTGGCAGATCATTTTGCTTGTTTTAAGTATTATTCCTTAAAGCAAGATAAATTATCTGCCAATGTGCAATAACTTGATAAAATTACATAGGGAAAGAAAAATGTCTAGAAAGTTAACTAATCTTAAAACATTCTTACAACAATCTCAAAATGAGAAATATTAGATATATTAACCAGATTTAACTGGACAGACAGTAAGTAAGATACTTATGACCCCTGGTTCCCATTACCACTACTGAAAAGAGTCAGTAGGTTCTTTAGAATTAACCATTTCACATCAAACCACTCTGAATGACTTTTTTTACAACTCAACCACTGGATTACGCAGAAAATTCCTCTGTAAATGGTCATTTAGGTAAAACCTTAGCCGTTCATACATCACTATGTCCATGCCCATACACATACAAAGTCCAGAACAACTTTTATATCTAGTATGATGAAAAAGCACATCAGCGTTAACTCAGGAAGCATACAGAAGAGTAGATATTAGCATCACTTTCTACAATCTCTTGCTGTTGAACACTTTTGAGGTTTCTTGACAATTGTCAAATGTCGTCCCTCTGCTGACCCATTCTTAGCCCACCAACAAAAACTGTAGTAATTAATTTTTTTTGGATACTTTTTGTGCAGTACAACTTTCAGACAAACATCGTATATAACTCACCGTCTATGCCTCACGATACAGATGACAATCATTATTTTGGAAAAAAATATACCAGAGTACAGCACAGTCACCACAAAAGCGGTCAGTCAGTTAGACGTCATTCTCCTTTTGGCCCGTAAAGCCGCAATGGAAGTTCAGTTTAAGATCAATATATGGAATCTTTTGCGAAAGCAATACCGCAGCAGGCTACACTGGTGACTAACTGTAGAGTTAAGAGAAAAGAAACTGTCTGAATCAAACTCACAGAGCATCGCAAACACAAGCAGAAAAGTTGTACATAAGTGGACTTTTTAGATCCAAGGAAAAGCACAGACCGAGCAAACAAATAAAGTAAATAAATAAATGAACTCACTCACAACAAAATCAGAACAGCATGTCACGATTCAATAGATTTCTGTTTTTTTTGTCCTTACATTTAATTTGGCATATTGATACATGCAGAAGAACCCAAACTCGAGTTCTGAGTGGACCCAGTCTGACCCAGAATAAAGAGTCTAGGTCCTGGCTCCTTAGACCTACTAGGGTTTCAGAAGTGAATGTTTGGTTCTTCAGAGGAACCAGTAAAGAACCTGCTGACAATGTGGACATCCAAAAGGTTCTCAATAGGAAACATACCAAAATTCCAACTACGGATGAATATCAAAATAAAGATTTAAAGTTAATCTCATAGAGTAGTATTTTATTTCTATTTTGTTTTGCGTCTCTGCTAAAGTCTGACTCAAGACGTTTTATGTGGAGCAAATACTGACTGGTGAAAATCAATGCGGAAGCAAATGAACTTGCAAAGCCAAACAGAACATGGTGAGCTTGCAGTGAAAGCAGGTAAAAGGCAGTGGGAATAAAAAGGCGCCAAATCTGTGTTTAGGCAGAAAAAGAGCTTGCAACAAAATGTGTATGGGGGAACAAATCAAATGGGACGCATGGCGTACAATAAAATTCTTTAATGTCACTTTTGTACAGGTTCAATGATGCAAAGCAGTATGAATGTTAGAAATATTACAACAGAACCCAACAATGGGGATAAATGTTCTTTTCTCTGGTGATAGCCTATATCTCCATATATATTTCAATAATCTGTATTTTAGATCATATTCTGCAACATTACCATTTAAAATCCCAAAAAATCATACATATCATCCTCCCCTGAGTAAAACCATCTTTTTTTTTTGTTTTTGTTTTTTTTTTCGTTAATGAAAGGGCTTTATAAAACATAGGAACACCATAGCATTTGCAAGAATGGTAATAGACATTAGACGTTCTCTTAAAGCTCCACCAACAGTGCATAGCTGGCGTGTAAGGATACGCCCTGTAGGTGAATGTATGATAAAGAACCGTTTCTACATTTAGAGCTTACATTGGAGTACCACCTGAAAGTTAATAACGAACTGAAGCACTCAATGCGATGAATAGACCTTTACAAAAGAAATAATAATAATAATATTAAAACTATGATACTGCAACCATGAAGGCACTGCAGAGGATGTCTGATGTGGAAAAATCCAATAAAACAACAAATTAACGATGTTTTGAGAACACATGCAGACTTGGTTTGGTGCAGCACAATGTTACAAGACACTTGAATAAAACCAAAAGATAACATGGAAAAAAACATGAATGTACAAAAATAATGCTTTGAACTGAAGTAGAGAGCCACCTAATAACCTTAATGAGACAACAAAGTATCATGCCAATATAGCGCATGTATCTATACCATTATGCTTCCTCTCTGGCCTGTATACCTATGACTTACTATGATTTAATATAACCCTTGGCCAGTTTTCATAAGACCGACCGGTAGAAGTGTATGTAACTGACCATTAATTAACTGTATGTAGTGCACAGGCTAAAAGGCTTGAGGCGAAACATGTTAGAACTAAAACAGACCTAAAACCACTGCACTCCACGTTCAAGGATAGAGAGATGAAAGATGTAGTTTTCAAATAGAAGTTTAAAAACACTGTCCAATCTCTGTCCAGCTCCCCGCTATTAGCCTACATTACCCACGATGCAGCTGTGGCAGGCGTCTTCGCCTCTTCCTTTCCTAGAACTCACCTCACCTCTCCATAAACAGAATCCCTTCCATTGGCATAGTGACCCTCTTCCCACCTGGATTCGTTACACTGCAGCGCCTCCTAGTGGCGAAATGCTGGAGTTACTCAGTATTCCTGGCCAGACTGGGGGTGTGGCAGGGCTCCAGTGGGAAAAAAACAACAGGACAGTCAAGTCATTGGTTGCAGCAGGATGATTGACAGGCGTTCAGACCCGGCTGGTTGGGTGGACGTGGTAGGTGCAATTTTGGATGCCCTCTCGCTCCGCCCCCTCGCCGGCACTTTCAGAACAGCCGCTATTATCCCTCTGTGAGGCTAGAGAGAGAGAAAAAGGGGGAGAGAGTACTGTAAATACAATGTAGGGCAAGCACACACTAAAAAATACACACATAATACTGGTGCTCAACCAAAATAAGTAGGGAGAGACAACAAACAAAAGAATCTCACTACAAAAATATAGCCACAACACACTGATGTTATTTTATAAAAGCAGAAATCTTTGCTCACTTCCACACAACACTGCTGTTTGCTAATGTTAACCACTTTTGCTTAAAGTCAACATGTAACGGGAAATCGTAACGCAGTTTCTGTCCGTACCATGATGTATTTTTGAGTGAAACAGATTTTGATGGAAGAAAAAAAAGAAAACAAGTATTGTATCATACTTAATGTGTCACTCTGGCCAAAAAGTAAAATGTAACTATTTAAAGACAATGAAAACTACATTCTGATGATATATTCTAAAGGTGTGAGGAACTTTTCAAAAACTCCAACTCCTGTGAGGTGGATTTTTAAGAGTGGGCAGTTTTTCAGTGCTTTTTTTTTACTGAGCTGGTCAAGGCTGAAGGCAGCCAGATATCTAATGTTCCTGCAGCCATATAACTGTAGTAACTGTCAATACAATGGAGAAAATTAATTACTAAAATTACGAGATGAGAGGAGGACAAAAACAAGCTGGAAGCTAAAGTTAGCAGGCTATTTAGATGCTTATATTTGGCTGAAAGGGTAAAAACTTGTCTGTGGTGTCAAGTTTTGTGCTGAATAAAAATAGAATCACTGTTTTGTTTATGATTTTGTTGAATGGCAGAGCTTAGAGTTACACTTATGCTGGCTTGTTTATATGTATTAGCCTCTAGATCAGTGTCTAGTAGTCAGGACTGGTTGATACCAAAGGGATTCCCAGCAGTGATACGAAGTATTTGCATAATGCATGCTGGGTATTGTAGTGAGAGAACAGTGATGAATGAACATATGAAAATAATACAAAATCATAAATTGTTTCATGCTGCTCTACAGAATACTGCATGAAAAATATCACATTAAGCTCTAGATTTTAGGCCTAAATGCTCCTATAATGTGACCATAAACATGAGAGAAAATAGCTATTTTGATTTAAGGTTGACTTTAGCAAACAACAGAGGGGTGCTCCATGTAAGTGTGATAACAAGCATCGCCTCTCCTGCTAAAGCTATCAGCACTAAACCTTCAGGAGATCAGTTATGCTCTGTGACTGAAAAGCACATGCAATACAAGGCTGAACAGAAAAGCGATTCCAAGCAATATTAATTGAACAGCATGCTAGTGTCATGCAAAACATGATGCAAGTGTGCGTGTAGATACTGTTATGCTTCAAATCCTCCATGACCTGTATGTACACCTATGCCTTACTCATGACAGGTGAATATTAGCCTAACTTGAGCATATACTTCAAAGCATATAAACACCACTGATTCAGCCCAGTCTAATGGACTGTAACTGCTCTATAGAGACAGCACTAGACCCCAGAGGTACAGAGCCTGTTGTTAATGCAGTTCACTTTTGATAATGCATCTAAGTAGTTCTATGCTGATGTAAAGACCAAGGACCAGTGGGACTCTTTAAGGCAATCTACAGACAACTCAACCAGAGGAGAGAAATTTGTTCCACTTTGGTCATCTCTCTTCTTAACTGGACTCGACTCCGCTTGCCCAATCCCATCGGTGCAGGCAATACTGCCCATATTGCTCCAAAGAGTTCCTCCACTGGAAAAAGTGATGCACTGAATATGCTTGATTCAAATTGAAAGCTAAAACTGTGCTGATATGTTTTATTCGTGTGGAAACGAGGGACACATTTCAATCAAATAAATTCAAAGCATCACTTTTTTTCAGTGTAGCGTGATCTGGACTTGGGCTTAAAAATGCGGCGAAATGTAGTGTGTAGGCACTGACGGCTCTGCTCTTCCTCCTCCTCCTCCTCGGTTCCCTCAGGCAGCAGGAGGCGCTCGTGGCAGGGGCTGTGTGGTGAGCGGTCAGCAGTCTGACCCTCCTGACTGGTGCCCAGCTGCAGCCGCCGCATGTGCCTAATCACAGCCGTAGCGTTGAACGCTTGCTGTGAGAGAGAAAGAGAGAGAGAGAGAGACAGAGACAGAGAGATGCATCATCTGTTTTATAAGCACACTGAAGACAATTTCTTTATTAAAGGGGCTATACAATAATTTTTCTCTTCCTCCATCCTACATATGTAAATGACCTCTGTTCTAATCGGCTGTAGCGTGCCTCATGCAAAAAAAGCTGCCTGGGCTAGAACTTAAAACTTCAACATGAACGGACAGGCTACACTTATTTATGCTGAATAGGCAGACGTATGTAAGTTTGCTGTTTTTTGTGACATCATCTGCCATTTTGCAGCTTAATATACATACACATAAGGACTGTACGAACTGGGGAGTGAATAGTATGCTTTCAAACTTTAACAAATGTTATCATACTACACCAAACTCTTCATCCATAAATTGAGAACATGTTGCTTTCCATGATATGGGCCCTTTAAGTTCAAAGAAGACATCCCTACATATTGCTAGTAGATGCTTATTAAGCTATACGATATACATAAAAATGCCACTGCTTGGTAGATACATTGATACAGTACCAGTAACAGCATTAGTTTCTACTATGATGTACACAGTTAAAACACATTTAAAGTGCAACTTAATATCGTCATTCCAGTAAAGCTCCTCAGACTTGACTTGAAGGAGAAGAAGAGGGAGAAAAATGGAAAAAAAAAAAGAGGGACAGTATGAGAGACAGAGAGATTAAAAGAATTATAAACAGAGAATGAGAGATTCAAAATGTAACAGAATGTAAACAGTAACATTAGGTAAAATGAATGTGCTTGTATTTGATCACAGTTCTCATTAAATAGTACTGCTTGAACATACAGTGAATGGACAGATGAAATCAGACAGGTGGAAAAAAAATAAAAATCGCATTGGACTGAACGAAAGTACAGATGAGCTGCGGCACCAAGCCAGGCACCGACCTTCCACTTGCTCTTGGCAAAGTTCTTCTTGATTTGAGCGCTGACGGACTCGTGTATGTTCTTGTCCAGAGCTGTGTCTCCAGCAATCCTGGAAAAACAGAAACAAAAAAGCTAATTCACTCAGTTCTCTCCATGGAGATCAGAGTTAGTCATCTGTTATTTCTGCCAATGAAAGCAATGTTTAAAGTCCCTTTGGAGCAGCCAGCGGGGATTGAGAAAGTAGAACCAGATCCGTCCGGCTGTCCTGCAGCTTAGCCATCAAAGATGTTCTGAGAAAAGTCTCCAACTTTAGAGGACAACTTTAGAAGATGGGGAAAATCTAGTGCAATTTAGAATCATTTGTCCCTAATCAAAAATCTATGCAAAATAAATCACGCTCTGAAATAGGAAATTTCTTGCATAGGACTCATGTACTGTATCAGTTCCTCCACTGGAAAGAGTGATGCATTTAATGTGCTTGATTCAAATTGAAAGCTAAAGCTGCACTGATGTTTTATTCATGAGGAAATGAGGTGCAGATTTAAATCAAACACATTCAAAGCACAACTTTTTTTCCAGTGTAGCATGATCTGCTCTTGGGCTTAAAAAAATATTATTTAGGCTAAAAATATAGAAAGTTTCTTACATAGGAATCATCTGCTGTATCTATTCAATTTAACAATTTTTCCTAGCAACATACACTTAGTTGCTAGTTTATTAGGTACACCTACTTTGTACCTACACTCATAGCTTTTTTTATAATGGGTGCATATTGTTGCACAATTACTGACTGTAGCCTATTTGTTGCAAGGCACAACTGACCAGCCACACTCTCCCTCTTTCATCAGTAGGACCACTCCAGCAAGTAATGTCTGAAACACTCGTACCAGCCCAACACCCACTATCATATCACTACAAGGTCTGTTTTTTTTAAGATGGAACTATTTAGCTGTTAATCAACAAATAAAAATGTTTGACCTATCAGTTCCACTGGATCTTTGCTTTCACTGGGCCAAAGCTAACCCCCGATCATGGCTTTTATGTCCATTTGTGTACATTAAGTATTTCACATGGGCTTCAAATGTAGCTCAGCCAATCAGATTTCAGAACCAATTCTGAATTTTGTTGGCTCGGTCTTTATCTGGCAAGCTTAAAACTACAGATTTAAATTGCCTAATGATGGGCGGTTACTGCTTAAAGAAAAAAAAAGGCAAAATTTGCATCCCTAGGCACTACTGTGGTGAGCATGGCCCACACAAAAAACATCGATGGTCCTATGGTTCTGATCCTGGAGCACCCCCTGCCCTGCACATTTTAGTGTTTCCCCTGCCCCCAACACACCTGATCCAACTAACCAGCTCATTAACAGGCCCTTCATGACTTGAAGTGGGTCTGCTGGGAGCTGAGAGCTGGGAAAAAACTAAAACGTGCTGTGCAGAGGTACTTTGGGACCAGGGTTGGGAGCCTGTAGGCAGAGGGGGGCTGATAAATTGTTCAGCAACAGATGGTCTTCAGTCAGTAACTGTAAACCTACAAAGTGCACCAATAGAATGGTTTCTGATACAACTGCCAGTGAGTTTAGATACAAGGTAAATGCACCTAATAAACTGTGAACTCTGGGTATAACTGACATGTTCTAGCGTTTAATACAAAGTCATACCAGGGGTGTTGCAGTGCCTGCTCACACGTGTAGCGCAGACTCGGGTCTCTCTCCATTAAATGCATGATAAAGTCCTTAGCTGAGAACAAAAACAAAGTTCAGGGCCATGTTGTATTTTAACTTCTTCCATAAGGTCATATGAAAACATGGAAAAGAGAAAAAGTTGGTCTAGTTTATCTTCTGCCATAATGTAATAATCTCATCACATGCTCAGGAGTGTATTATTATTATTATTATTAAAAAGTTTGCCATCCATTGAGGGGAACAGCAGGTTCTCTGGCAAAAGTACACGGCAATGTCAAGCTGAGACAAAAGGTCCTGAAAATACTGCAGGGTAGATATTACAGCTGCATAATATATCATCTGTTAATAATTACTGCAATACATTTGTACTTAAGTTCTTTTTACAGATATTGCAAAGGGTTGCAATATGCAAATGAGTCCCCCAGCTAGTCAGAATGTATCACAGTTACAATACTTAGTAATACAATCACAAAACTAGTGCAGCCTCATGCAGTACAGATGCAAAACAGATATACCGGGAAGAAAAAAAGTAAGATGGTCTACCAGAATCTGAGATGTCATCCCAGTACGGGGAGTCAAATTCATATTCCGCCTTTAGAATCTGCTCAAACAGCTTGGCATCGTTCTCGTCATAAAATGGCGGGTAGCCACACAAACTGAGCAGAGGAGAGAGAAAGAGAGAGGGGGAGTGAGAAAGAGAGAGCACTGAGGATTTATTGTCTTAGACAATTCAATAAAATACAGAGAAATGTACTGTACTGAGATGCAATGGTAAACATTATAAGCATTATATTATATTAAGCAATACATAATATTAAACTAAACACATCTATTTAAAAGATGCTTGACTTTATTGAATATGGGGCATTCTGGATATATATATATATATATATATATAAATCTACATTCAGCTTTCCCAGTTATTAAGGAGCTATCTACAGTTCTATTGATAAGTCTGGATTCATTTAACATTTTCTTTATTCTTTGAAACAGTATCATAGTTGAAATCTAGTAGTAGCATCGCATTAGATCCATTTAATACATGTATCTTCTACACAACTGTGGTACAGTAGTTTCTGTATATATATATATATACACACAAATGAAAGTACAAACAAAATTATAGCTTTCAATATCAGTGAGCTGTAGTCAGTGGTGATACTCACAGTATGTAAGCAATAACGCCGATGGACCAGCAATCCACTGCTTTACTGTACGGCTTCTGTGCCAACACCTCAGGAGCTGCCAAACAAACCAATATGTTCACAACACACACAATACTCACAGACCCCATCCACACTCCAATGAATGACCTTTCCCTACATTTAATGGTGTAATTTACCTAGATACCTAGGAATAAAGACGACTTGTCTACCAGTCCCGTCTCTTTTGAAAATTTGGAACTGAATTGCAATGTTCCAAAATTACTATAATTTATAAAAAAAAATACAAAAAAAAGACCAATGAAAAAGTTAAGAACATATTTTCCTTCTCCTGCAAACTTACCATTTTGCAGATACAAGGTTTTGTTATGACACTGACAACATGGAGGTGTATCTTGACTACCTATGAATCAAACCTATACCTATGTTTGTGAGTGGGTTTTAATTAGGGGTGAATGATATATCAGTGGCCAAATAGCCAGTTGGAAACTTACTGTTCAAATGAGTCACATAGTCTAAAATGTATGAGGCAGCTAGTGTCTTTAGAGTTCCAACCTGTCTAATGCTCACTGCACTTACGCAGTCGTATGCAAAAGACTGAAAAAATGAAAATAACGTATCTTTTACAGGGAGCAAACATAAACGTCATTTCCCTGAAATCTGTACATATAATAATATACACACAGTAAACATACTGTGTTGTGTAATTTTTACACAGGCCACATTTTGTGTTGGATCTTTTGTTTTCCCCAAATATGTTAAATTCAGCAAATAAACCATATTTGTGCATTAAAATGTGCAGAAGTGTGTTCTCTGTAGAGGACGTGTTGACTTATTTTCACTTAGAAAGTCAACAACAAACTTTTCATACACCTGTATATGGACAATAGTATGAACTAGTATGAAAGTAAAATTACTGGTCATTATCAGTAACCAGTTCTGTATCAGGTCCCTTCCAGTACAACCTTAGTTCTAACTACATGTCTCATTATGAAAGTCCACCTTAATAAATGCGAATGCAGGCCTCACTCATGTGTGACTGTGCTTCTTACCTACGTATCCAGGTGTTCCACATGCCGTGCTCATGACACTGCCTGAGCCTTCAATCTTAGACAGGCCGAAATCACTGATCATGATCTTCGAGTCCTCTTCCATGCTGTAGTACAGCAGGTTCTCTGGCTGTGGATACACACACATATAAAACAGTAAGACATTCAAATACACACATACACCGTCGCCCTCTCTCTCTCACTCTTACGCTCACTCTAATTCTCCATGTTCTGCGAGAGGCTTAATTAGCTCACCCATGTGTGAGGATTAATCTGTACATCCTTCACTTCACAGCCTGTAAACAAATGAGCTCGTTAAGCCCGGAGACTAACGAGACTAATAACACTGACCTCAGAAACCTTGGAGGAAAACAAGTGGCAAGTTAATTAGTTACTATACACACTGGCTCTCGGGATTAGTGTGATGAAGAAAGGGTAAAATCAGAATGAATGAATGGATCCATTATACAGCAATGGATGTTGAGTCTATTCACAGTCTATTCAGTGGTCACAATTAATCGTTAAAAACAAAATCGATTAAAACTGACCATCTGAATGACTCATCCATGATGAGATGTCAGTTTGCATTATGATAATGCAAGTTTTAAACTGTCCTACTACTCTTGTACAGTAAGAAACAGAGCCTGATGGACACACCTATTTATCTGCATTTGTTTTGGCATGTAAAGTTGATGTATTTTTTAATGAATTTTTAAAGTCTTTTTAAAGGTTTTGTAGGCTTTCCAATAAAGTAGATTTTATTTAATTTTGTAATTTTGCTAAATATATCTTTTCTGATTCTATCAGTTTTCTACAAGTGTGGACTTCTACCAAACCAAATACTGACAACCAAAATAATGCCAAAGGCAACTGCTAGCCTTCATTACTATGAAGTATGGCCTACTACCAGTAGGCTGTGGAAAAAGAACATCTGGCTTTTCAAATTCTGAATGTAAGTTTATTCTTCGCTATTCTGGATGGAGAAACAAACCCTTTCTCAGAAAGGAACAAAACCCGAGGCTTTCACAGTGGAACACTTCAAAAATCTTCTGCTGCTGCCTTGAGCGGTTGCCAGGTACAGCATGTTTGTCCGTTTTTGTTGAATTTTGCTGTTGCTGTTGTTTGTTCCAACTTCCAGAGGTAAGAAGGTACTGCTTTTCAGCTGTATGGGGCAACGGCTGCTGGACCTGAGCCTGGAATCGAAGCCAAAGATACTGCTGGCACTGGCACCTCATGGCCTTCAGGCATCATGGACAATGTAAGGTCTCGGGCAAACAAGAGACAAGCAATCAGAGTCTTGGAGAATATAAAACATGATGTAGTCTCCAGTGGCTTTACAGAAACTTGGCTGACAGCTGAAACCCCTGACTCCACGGTTGCACTGGACTGTTTTTGCATCAGCTGTGTAGGCCAAAACATGAATGAAAGCAGCAGGAAGAGGGTAGGTGGACCTCCTGTTTTTGTGAATGATGGGTGATGCAATCCAGAACACATAACTTAATACACGACCATCTAATTCCTGGCTGTTGGTTATTGTACATGCTGCAGGAGTTGTAATACACTGTGTAGTTGGAAAACTATCCCATGACCCTTTACTTCTATCTGTGAGTAAAAGAATGTAATTTTTGCCCTGTTTCATTTCTTATTAACAATTACTTACTAATTCCCTCTTTGTGTTTTATTTCATTCACATTGGTGACGGCATCCGAACTCCTTTGCAATTGGTTACATTTCTATGGATGCCGGTTTCCACTGCTTGAAAAAAGATGGTCATACAGTATATCATAATAAAGAGATAGTGAGAAAGTTTCTCGTAATGATGACTTACTATCTCATATTAAGTAAGATATTTTTCTACCTTTATGATACGCTAAGTCTTTATTATTAGATACTAAGTCACAATTATGAGGTAGTAAGTCATAATTATGAGATACTAAGTCATAACTCTGAGATATGTTCTCATTATTATGAGATAAGACACTTATCTCAATTGACAATTATGGGAAACTTTTTCATTGTTATAACTTTTTAAATGGTTATATATTTTTTCTTAGTGGCGGAAACGTGCTTCCATACATCTCCGACATTTGAGGTTTAGCATTTTATTTTAGACAAAAAAGATTCAAAAAGAGAAAAGTGGCTATTCAACTTCAGCTCTGTCCTGCTAGATGCTGGATTACTAATGTACGAAGATCATTTAGCGGTGCGCATATATTTTATTGTTTTTGTAAAAAATACTGGTGCACTTTTCTAAGCAAATTGTGGATACCATCTGTACTAAAGGAATTCCGAAAATATTGCAAGCTTCATTACATAATTAGTCCCATTTAACCAGATTTAGTGCAGTGCAGTGTAGAAAACGCTGAAAGAAAATTATTATAGCCAGAATTTTAATGGCAGTTTTAAAATGTAGCAGTATTGGTGCATTTTATCTGTGTGTCAAAATATTGTGATACATGCAGCGTATCGTGAAAATGTTTTTAAGTATTGTGATATTAGATTTATGCCATATCGCTCACCCCTACTTCATACACACATGAGTGCTCCCTTCAGCTATATTGGGTCATTTTACAGGTAAGAGCATAAATGTTCTTAACTTTAATTTAAGTTAATGTAAAGAGATTTAATTCCAAGTAATTTTGTACCAGATCTAAGTTTTGGGTTTTTGTTTGTACAAAATAAAGGGTGGTCTTTGACGTTTGCACAGCACTATAGATGCCAATAAACATACTGTGTGGTGTTGGTGAAAAAGACAGTCATACTGTCTTGCTTTCACACTTTTAGCCCGTAGTGTATATACTGACATGTAACTGTGTACTCGGTGTTTAATGTTGCTGCTGCTTTTTACGTCTAATCCATCTGTCTCACTCTCTGCTTATTTTGACTTTCTTTTAACTGCTGCCACCTCACTCACTCCTGCTCCCCTCTGAGGCCTCACCTTCAGGTCTCGGTGTACGATGCCCATGTCATGCAGGTACTTCACAGCGTCCAGAATCTGCTGGATGAGCTTGCTGGCATCTTTCTCCGTGTAAAATCCTTTTTCCACAATCCTGTCAAAGAGCTCCCCACCAGAAACCCTGCAAACAGGAAAATATGCTTTCAAAGCTGCTCTCTCTCTTTCCCTCACACACATACATACACTTTTACACTTTCTGTAGACAGACTGCCTCACAGCATGGCCACTCAGAGCCAGCTGGTGATGTTCTACCCCTCCTTCACCCCCAGGGGGAGCTCCTTACACTCGTTTTCTGCCAAATCACTTACCACTCACTACCCACACACACGGACATATTTGGTTAAGTCAACTCTGAAGTGTGAATCATCATAACTCTGTTGTACATATTTTTATATTTTTTGTTCCCTGCAAGTCTAACGTCATTAGCGATGCAAGCTGTTTTTCCATTTCAATCTGTTTGTGTGAGATGAGTTTCTAAAGTAACTGCAATATAAAAAGATGGTGATGTGAAAACCGAGTACTCAAATAACGTGACAGAACAAACATGCATACTTCAGTAAGTTATGTTTTAATTAGCATTGCATATAACTGGAAGACCCCAGGGGGAGACCCTAGCACTGAGGGGGGGATTCTATTTTGTGATGCATGAAGCACTGGGAATGTGTGTGCACACACTTGTTTTTATAAAATGTCAGGCCATGAGGGTCAACCAAATGTCCCATAAGTGTCACATCAATTTTTATGTAATAATAAGAATAATAATAATAATAATACATAATACATATTGAGTTTGGGTTTTTTAGCCACAGCCATTGCTAACAGGTGTATAAAATCAATGCAATCTCAAGTGACAAACACTGGCAACAGAATGGGTTATAGTATAAGTTATATATTATATATTAAGTGTTATGTACCTACACTATATAGCCAAAAGTATGTGGACATCTGACCATCACAGGTGGGCTAATTACACAATAATAGCACTTACCATTGACCAGGGCAGTGCGAGCATGGCAGAAATTTCAGAAACTGACTGCCATCCCCTGCCAGTGCCACGTTTAAAGTTACTGACCTCTACCAATTGTACTGAGTTTGTTTATGGAGATTGCATGGCTGTATACACCTTATAGCAATGGATGTGGCTGAAAATCCTGAACTCAATAATGAGAAGAAGTGTCCACTTATTTTTGGCCATGTAGGGTATAAATTCACAACATTTTCTAAAAATTGTTTTACAGAGGCAAGTCCTTTTTCTTCGTCTTGACATTGTAGGTTGCTCTTGTTTTTGTTTTATTTATTTTTTATGTATGTGTGCACGCGTACACACACACACAGATACACATACACACACAGTTGATCTCTGGCTGAGATGAAAGGTCTGGCAGGCACAGTGCCTTTCAGCTTGAATGGCAGAGTGGTGCCACCCCCTCCCAAGGAGTGGTACACAATAGCACCCCTCTCTCCATCCTCTCTCTTTCTCCATCCTTTTCTCCCTCCATATCCTCTCATTCAATACCGATACATATATATATAAAAACATAAGTTTCTACCGATACCAATACTGATCCAAAGTTTCTTTTAATAAAACTTCTAAGCTTTAAAAGATCTATTTTCAAAGGAAGCTCTTCACTTAGAACAAGCGTCTAAAAGTAGTCCATCGTGCTCAAACTACTCAATCAGTCTACGACCCCATAGGAAGAAATACACAGCTAACATCACATCACACAATGTGAACAGGTGCTGTCTCACGACAGATTTGTTACAGGATTGGATTCTCTCCGAAATCCGATTCCATCAGGACAAACACATTCAAGATTCTTATATGCAAAACCAAATAGGGAAGGGCACTCTATTTTTAAAAAACATCTCCATCCTTCCCTCTTTTTCCCTCTATCCATCTGTCCCTCCAATCGCTCTATTTACTTCTCTCATGCCTTCTTAATTATCTCTTTCCAGTCCTCAAGCCCCATCCCTCCCTCCATTCCCTTTATCCATCTCTCTAATCCCTCCCCATTCCCTTCCTCTTTCCATTCTTCAAACTCTCCCTCTATCCTTGCCTCCATTCCCTTTTTGCATCTCTCATTTCTCTCTATTCCCTCCCTCTCTTTCCATTCTTCAAACACCCAACCCATCCATCCGTCTATTACCTTTATCCATCTCCCTCAGTACGCCTTCTTTCCATTCTCAAACACCTCTATCCTTTCTCTCCATTCTCAAACCCCTCTGTCCCTCACCTCTATCCTTTCTTTCCATTGTCAAACCCCTCTATCCCTCACCTCTATCCTTCTACCATTGCTCCCTCCATTCCCTCTCTCTAGAAATCCCTTGCTTACCAGTTCTGATTCTGCATGCAAAACAACAACAACAACAACAACAGCTACAACAACATATAATTTACATCAAGCCTTTCTCGTAACCAACGTCACTATACATAAGCCACAACAGCAAGAAGAGCTTCATAATTGGCTCCAAATGCATTACTCAAAAATAAAAGACAGAAACATCAAGAGGAGTATGAGGGAGACTGAAAGTACTCAGTTAAGAGCAAGGTTGGGCTTTGAAACAAGCATGAAGAGCCAACTGAAAAGGAGTTCTTTACTTTTTTCATCTATTTTTTGGATTTTTACCCAATTATATCCTTCCAATTTAGTTCAACAGTACCAATTCCCACACTCTAGCATGCAAAAGTTTGGGTGCCCCATGTCAAATGACACTTTGATGACTTTCTAAGTGAAAAAACATCTCATCCTCTACAGAGAACTTCTGCACATTTTAATGCACAATTACTATTTATTTACTCGATTTCACATACTGGGGAAAAAAAAGTGGCCTATGCAAAAGTTTTGGCACATTTTATATGTTCTATTTTTCAGCAAATAAATATAAATTGTGCACTAAATGGCATTAACATGAGCTCCCTGCAGAGGATGTGTTTACTAATTCTGACCTGGGAAAAAAAACATGTAATTTGATTGGGGAAGTTCAAACTTCTGTAGGTCCCCCTGAATGCTTACACAACGCTACCAAGCTGGGAAAGTGAAAGCTAGCATGTGCTCTCAAGTCATGTGAAGCAGCACTGCATCTTTTTAAAGCCAACACAACCAACACGACACGCTTGGAGGAGAACACTAACTGCCAATTCTGTTACTTCAGCAAACAGACGCCTGCACTGCTCAGCATCACGCTGAGTGATGGGGGTGAGAGAGAGGGACATCGTACTCACCCAGAGAGAGCAAGGCCAATTGTGCTCACTCGGACTACAGGCCACAGATAGCTGTGGCATCAGCAAGAACTGAATATGCAATTTCCTGACGATTGGGCCAACACGTAGACAGTTGTGCCGCTGTGCAAAATCTAAAATCGTGTTTTGTAGAAATCTAGAAGTCGCAACTTATTTCCCTCACACTCTTCTTATTTCTCATTTTGGCTGCTTATTATATCAAATCTAGGGCTGGCAGCTCCTAGCCTCCATCCTAATCTAAACCTTTAGAAGAGGAAATACTAAACCAGGCCAGATCAGCGCTGACAGGCAGCCAGCGCTAATAAACAGAAACTGGAGGAAGAGACTCTAAGATTAGGGACACAACGTCCCTGTACTGGTTCCTCCTCTCTCTCTCTGTCTCTTTCTATTCTCTTTCATTTCCTCCCTCTTGTGACATTTCATCTGTTGGGTGGGAAGACACTGGTGTGAGTATATTCTCCCAGTGCTACTCAGTGGGTGCTCTGCGTGTGTGTTTGTCTGCCTCTACCTTGATTTCTCAGTGGACGAGACAATAGAGAGTCTCTGAGACACGTGTGTAATTAAAGGGGCTTGACATTGCGCGTAGGAGAGAAAGCATGGCACACAGTGACAGACACACACACACAAAAACACATACACCCCTCACACCTTCCAGACAACGTAATACAAAATCACCATATACTAAAGCCCACCCAAATGGTCCAAGTCTATTTGATGTGCTATGTAAACACTGTTCAAGTCCAACAGTTCATTCAGTTCACACTGCGACACTAAGCTGCAAAAACAGCTCATCTCGAATTCATCATGGTTGCGATGTTACAGCATTTACATTTACATATGACTACTTGTTTAGCCTACAGTACCAATCTTACCCTCCCACTGCCGATCAGGACAGTGGCCATTTACATTCATCAATCTTAAAGCACATTTATAAAAACAGCCTGTTTATTTCTTATGGATAAAGAGAGGTTGGAAAATGTTGGTGATGTAAAAATCTATTTTGACCAAAAAAATCATACAAACATCATTAGTGGACTGGAGTTCAGGTGGAAAAAATAAAATACAATAAATAAATGCTTCTTTTTAAATACTGTATTAAATTTAGTGACGTTTCTACACTGTTAGAAATAAAGGTTCTGTGAGGGTACATTTTACATTCATCAAGGTACAAACAATTTAAATATACCCTCAAAGGTACAACAGTGCGGTCCAACGGTCCAGCTGTGTACCTTAAATACATTTTTCAGAGTAGAAAAGTACATATTTGTATCTTTTCATAAGCTAACGTTTTAAAACAGAACAATAAAATAAAAAGCCTGGAGCCTCGAGACGGGATGTGTGGAGTCCATACAACTAAATTATGGTACAATTATGTTCCCTGAATGAAGGTACGGAGATGTTTCCTTAATAGTATTACTTCAGCGACAAGAGGGGTACTGCCCCAGTGACAGTTTCACACCTTTATTTCTGAGAGTGTACCAGTATGAAGACAAGCAAGCTTACACAGTTAAAGTGAAACCATAAAAACACTGATGCTTGACAACAATACTGGCCATATTTCGAGAACAATCTCCCCATGAGCAACTCTGCCCATATAAAGTCAATTACTGCTCTACTTTCTATCAGCCCATCTCTGGCACAGGTTTGCATTCTGTCTCCCTGGGTAGATTTGCTTGACTTTGCTATGTGGTTATGTACTCTATTTGGACAGAACAGCTGTAGAATAGAGAGGGAAAAATATGTACTTCAGAAAAAAAGGACGGAAAAGGAATATTCAGACTGCAAGTCTGCTCTCCGTCTCTTGTCTCTCAGAGAGACGGAGAGCGGCGAGTTGGAAAAGCGGCAAACGGTGACATGGCAGCTCAAAATTTGTTTTCTTTAGAGATGAAAGTATTGGCTGCAAGTCGCGCGCTCTAATGCAGCGTGATGAACTGGGAGACACCTGCTTCCACGGAGACAGAACCCAGCTATCTGGCAACCATTTCCTGCTCTGACTGCGTTGCGGTGTATGGCATGAAGATGAGGACTGGCATGCCAAGAACCGTCCACCAGAGAGGTCAGCACACAGTCATTCTGTAATGATAGTCTAACGAGGGCATGGGTTCCTGGTTTGGTCCCCATCATGCATCCCTATATGCAAAATAGAAATGCTTTTCAGCCTCAGGAAAAAAAGCAGAAAACATTTAACAGAAATTTGCATGGAAGCCTCTAAAACTAAATATAATACCAATTTTTAAATATAATACCAATCTGTATTTAGCTTGTCTACTCTTTGACTTTATTACAGCTTCTATTCTTTTCTCCATTTTAACCACACCTTCTAGTTCAGTCTTAGAAGTTGGTTGCATTTTCTGAATCTCATGATCCAAGTAATACCAAACAAATGCAGACTCATCAGTCCATAAAGCCATACAAGATCAGATTCTTTAAATAAGAGGAGATCAAAATACTCAAAACTAAAGTTCAAATTACCATTTCGAAAACATATTTAAATCACTGACAAAATCTGACAAAAAAATAGTTTATAGCATTCGGCTCAGTAACACACAAAAACATGTTCTCTCATGTTGCTCTGGCTATTGCGCCTGCGCAGATCTCCACAACGGGGGGGGTGGGGCGGCATAATTAGCAAGTGACCGATCCTACCCTTTATAATATCTCTGCTTCTAGTGCAAATTTTCTTCTATTTTGTCCATTTCCTTTCTGAGTCATGCTTCTTGAGAGCTCCACATCATTTCAATAATAATAATAATAATAATAATACTTTTTCCCCTTAGGAAATGATTTCTAGCAACCACCTAAGATACCACAGTAACAGCCTGGCAACAATAGAGGTACCATCTAGGATACAATAGCAAAGGCCTAAGAATGTCTTAGCAACCACCTGGGATATCATAGCAACAGTCTAGCAACACTTTAACAACCACCAAAGCAGCAGTCTAGAAACAGTTTACTAGCCATCTGGGATTCCATAGCAAAGGCTTTGTAAAGTCATGTTAAAAGTTCATTCACAAACTTTCTCCTTCTAGTTACCAGTATCATTATTATTATTATTATTATTATTATTATTATTAGTCGTAGTAGTAGTTAAAAAACAGAGTGCTTAATGTTTTAGTGTTCAATTAAATTACATAAACCTACATTAAACAGAGCTTATAATGGGACTCTTATTTATATGGGACTCATATGGGGAAATGTTTATAAGAAAATAGTTACAGGCCAGATTTAAGAATAAACTGCAAATATGTGACGGGCTGTACAAAGCAGTCTTTGCTGCCCCGGTAGCGGACACCCCTGAATTAGATGCCTATATATAGTGCGCTTGACTCAGATCTGAAATTGTATTTCAGTTGTATTTTTATCAGACACCTACATGAGCACACACACAGACACAATTCCCTGTCTTTTGTGGCAAATGCTGTCAAAATTCAGAACACGAATGTGTTTTGAAATAGGAGGCTAAAAGAAGCAACTGAACTAGATCATGAGTAGCTTCTTTAGAAGTCAGGCAACCGCTCCTTCTACACTCAGCCCAAAGAGAGACATCACTTACAGCTGCATGACAAGGTAGAGGTGCGATTTACTCTCGTAGATGTCCTCCAGGGAAACGATGTTGGCATGTTTAATCCTAAAAGAGAAGCAGACAGAAAGAGAGAGAGTGAGCGAAATAACATTAAAGCACATACATCGCAATTTAGACAACAAAGGATTGCCTGGGCTTCACAAAGGAACCATAATGCTATCTAGGAGAAATACAGCCAGAGTGGAGTATGCCTCAGTAAATACGGTTTAACATCCACGATAGTTCGGCAGAAATATTCAGTTAACGTCTACGCTTGCTTAAGTGGGACATGCTGAGCCAAAGCCTCAAACCAGCAATAGTAAGAACACAGTTAAGGGTCTGTTTGTACATAAAAAGAATCTCAGAGTGCTTCTTACATAAACAAAAGTATAGCAACAACTGACCTAGAAAGAGTATGCATTCCCTTTTGAATCAATGTGATATGTAGAATCACACCCTTTTTTCCCCCACTGATTGTGCTGTGGAGGAGTGTTTGGTACAGCGCACACCTGCCATTAGGGTTGCCAGGTTCACGGTTCTCCCACCAAAGTGGACTAGAATGATAAAGTTTCCCCTTCTGTTAGGCGGTTTTAAAGCTAACTTTGGGCTGGAGATTTTTTTGCTGGATCTGGCAACCCTACCCACTGTAGAGAATGCAAAACAATACTGCAAAATCTGTGGACTATCTAAAAAGATATGATTAGTAGCATTAAGCACTCAGAGATGTATGACGTTATTAAAACTGAAAATTGAACAATCTTCTATCAAAAAAAAAAAACAAAAAACAACTCACCCCCCCACTCACCCCCCCACTCCCGTTTGTCATTTGAAAAACAATGACAAAAAAGCAATAAGATTTAAAATAAACAATAACACAAAATAGTGAAAACTTATCCATAACATTTGTCTAATCACTGATTTACCACAGAAGGTCTCACCATTTTATTTTCCTTTATGCATTTATGTGCAGCAATGTAAGAGCTGAGGAATTGACCAGCACGGTTTCATGATTTAACTGCTCAAACACACCTGATTACACTCACTGGTTAATTGTCAGGTTTAGTGAGTGTGTTTGAGTAGGGTAACTCCAGGACTGGAGTTGTGCACCTCTGGCCTAGTAGTAAACAAGATGGGCCAGTAAACGTAAAGTCATGGGTTCAAATCCCGAGACTGACTAGGTATAAGAGGTTGTGCTTCTTTTTATACATAGGCCTAGCTGTATATACAAACACAGGTGCAGCACAAAACATACATTGATGTGACCACAATATCTGCTAAAATTAACATTCAAATTACTAAGGCTGCACAGAGGACGACAAACCGAGCATAGTACCGCTGTCTAATTAGAATTAGTTAAACAATAACACGGACCGTGCACATATATTGCGGCTGTTTAAGCTATATCTTCAGTTAGTGAACTTGTACTCAAAGGGGTTCAGGTTGGTTGACTGACTTGGCCTGATGAGAACCTTTGTAGTCCTAAAACTTGCTTTAGTACTATGTTTTGGGTCACTGTCCTTCCGCAAGGTAAAGCACCATCCACTAAGTGCAGACTTCATCTTGACACTGCCATCAGAAACACCATCAATAAAGACGTGTAAACCAAACATGCCCATAACACTGTTTCAGTAGATCAGGTGGTCTGCTTAGGATCAACAGCAGCTCTTTTTTCCTCCACACTTTCCTGCTCCATCGTTCTGGTATAGTTTAATCTTCATCTCATCTGTCCACAAGATTTTGTTCAAGAATTTTGCACTTCTTTGCACATTTTCAAATTATTTTTGGTAAACTGTAACCTGGTCTACTTCTTTCTTTTCTTTTTAGGGGGTTGCCTCTTGTGGTAAACCCTCCGAGGTTATGCTGGTGCGTTCTTCTATTTATGGTAGCCAACGACATGAACAGTTTATCCTTCAGGATTAAAAGTACTGTTCAGTCATCCACTATTACAGTGTTTTGTGGTCTACCAGGTGGTGTGCTACTTCTAAGTTCACTAGTGCATTTTTGTTTCCTATCAATGCACCAAAGGTTTATTTTGACACTGATATATCTGATGACTAATATATTCTCACTGTTCAGCCTCATGATGGCCTGCTTTCCTTTTTTGGTCATCATGTTGAGAGACAAAAACAATAAACTACAGATGCAAAAACCACAAGAGTCAACTTTCTGAACTAAAGATACAACAGCACACAACTGACAAAGACCTACCCTCACTCAGCTGACACTGTGCACTTCAACTTCATATTCACTGTTGCATTTCAAATTCAATGTTCTGAAGTCCCCAAAAAATGAAACTGTCCTAGTTCTGAACTGCAATTTGGACCAGCGACTGAAATGAGCGACTGTGAGTGGAGCTGTCTAGAGCAGCATGGAGTCTTATTGGATCTGACAAGCTAGCGCAGCAGTTAGACCCTGCGGCAGTGTGGCTAACTCTACTGTAGGTAGCACTAGGGATGACATGCAGTGAGGAAAGGACAGCGGTCCTGCACTGAGAAGACCCAAAAGTTCTAAGGTCAACAATAAAGAATGATGGCTAATGACAAGTTGGCATTCAATTTTCTAAAAAATGTTGTAGCACCCAAATTATAACAACATTTTTTTGCCTGGAAAAAATGTTAATGTCCAATCTTGATTCCTGCAGTAGGGAGAGACAATACCCCATAAAATCTGATGTGATGCACCTTAAGAAGAACACTGTGAGAGTGTGCACTGTGCAAAATACAGAGAACACTACAAAGCTAAAGCAGAGATTTTCTAACAATGTGATGGTGCTGTGTTTCAAATACAGAAGGCTTTGGCTCACAGGCCACCAGACCAATGTAATTCAATGCTTCACACAGATTGAAAGTCTGATTTTTGCTAGTAAAAAAGCAAGAAAATCTTTATGTTGTTTATGTTGCCATGGTTACACCACCGTCCCTGAAAAGTAGAGTTTTTCTGGATTTTCAGCCCATTTGAATTGAATGAAATCTGACTCTGGTTAATGATCATCAAGTCGTACATCTTTCATTCATCACTTAGGTATATTTAATACTTGACGACTTGACGACCGGTTTACAAGAACCAAGAGCAGGGAAAAGTAAAACTAAATTCTATTATAAACTTGATGAGTCCCAAATCACCCTCAAACTGCTGAGCACACAGAACCAACCTAGTGGTCAGTCATATTTCAAACAGTGTTCTGCATACTTAATAACTGAAAACAGCTACAGACATGTTAACAAAGTGATGTCAGCATTCTCAAAAATGTTGTTTTCGTGTGGATGGGTGGCCAAAACTTAAAACCAAGCTTAATCTTTGTGTAAGAGAACATAACAAAAACACAGTTCAGTAAAAGTTTTGTGTATTGTCATCTTTAATTGGCCATGTATAAAGAATGACAAAGATTGGAATTGCAAAGGACCCTCAAACTTCAATGATCTCAGGCTGCTTAGCTTAACTTTTCTTCTCCAAAGCCATTTCTCCTGCGGCTGTTGGAAATGTCCCGTTTCGGCTGATGTACGAGAGCTGAGACATGTTTTACTTGTGGTTTCCTGAGACCTGAAGCGGTTTTGCCTGGTGTCAGAAACCCGAAACTGTGGTCTGAGGACGTCCTAAAATATACACCGTACTATACAGGTGACTTATTATACAGGCATAATATCTATCTGCAGATCGCTGAGCACGTTCGACCCGTGCAGCTCAACCGGTAAATTTCATGTCACATTAATGAAGGATATCATGTCACCCAACATGTAACATGTTAGAAAGTTAAATTGTGTTCAGGTGTGGGAATACTAGTGTCTTGCTATGGTTTGCATGAAATAAATCAATAAATAAGGACAGGCTTTTAAAGCAGAGTTCTTAGTCACTGAGGGCTGTTACCATGGTAACTCAGTTAACTGTTTCCTTGATATACCTACATAAGGCTAACTACATTCACCTTGGAGCCTCAAAACAAAACCAAAGGCGCATCAAACATTGTGGTGGATCAACCACATTTGGAGCAAGTGGAAAAATGCGAATTTGATTTATTAAATCAGTGGTTGTCAACCTGTGGACTATGCTGGTACTGCTACAAAGCCGTTGGCTATCAGTTTTTGTCTTTTAACTGCAAAAATGGTTACAATATAGACATTTAACCAAGCATCATTCTAAACATGAAAATTTTGTGATAAATATTTAACATCTTTTTTATATCAATCTCACTGATTGCTCTGGCAAAATGCTAGGTAGTTGATATTTTCAGGGCAAGTCAATGCAAAATGTTTCACTTTTTCGATGTAAGTGAAGCAGCCACTAAGAAAACCAAGCATAATCCAGAACAAAGAAAATGTAGCGGTGAGTACGTAGCACGTATGCATGGGAACTGAAATTGACGAACTACGGCCCTGCGTTAAATGCTCAAATGAAGCTTTGAATCTATACAATTTACACCGCCTCTTGAAGACTAAACATAGAAAGTATGTATCTAAACCAAATCAAAATGGGCCAAAACTCCATTTGCAACTTTCCTCTCTTTAGCTGGACATCCATCACTTGGTAGCTTCCAAACAACATCAGCTGTCTCATTAGGTGAGTCAGAAAACATGTTTGGATTAGTTAAATCTTCTTGTGGGCTGCAGGAGCTTTTCTGGTCGTTTGTGTGGGCCACGAGATGTAAAAGGCTGGGAACCCCTGAACTGACTATTTTATTCTATTCAAGCCCTTCGTGGATTGAATCAGCTGTGTTAGAGCAGGAAAAAACTTCCTGTACTGTGAATTGGAGACAGCATTCTACAAGGACTAGTGACTGAAACTGCAGACAAGTTCATTCATTCAGTGAAAGCGTAACTGGGACTCGTACAGAACGTTAAAGTGATCTAGATTGCTGTATGACATCATCCTCCTCCTCTTCACTCCTCTTTGCCTGTTCCACTCCAGTCAATAGCCTGACTCTCCTCTGTGCCTTCTATTCACCTGCGAGCGTGCCCGAGTATGTGAGAGAGACATGCGTGGGCTCTAATTGGGCTGTGGTGGATTCCCACACATACCCACGAGGCACGGCAACACGACAGAGACGGGGAGGTGAGTCACCAGCCCTCTGAGCCCCTCGCCCCTCTCTTTCACTCACTCACTCTCTCACAGTTACGCATTCTCACTCTCTCTCTTTCATTCTATAGCTTCTCTTCCAGCCCTACATTATGCTGTCGGCCTTGTTCCCCCGTCCACCTCCCCCTCTCTTCACCTCCGCTGAGTGTGGTGCCCAGGCCTGGTGGGTAGTCATTGCCTGACTCGAACTCCTCAACCCAGAAACTTCTATAAACATCATGAGAACAGAGAACAGAGAGAGAGAGAGAGAAAGCTGGAGAGGGAGCATGAGCAAGAGAGTGAGAGCAAGGAGGGCGGCAAAGACGGAAAAAAAAGACAATGAAATGAAAGACAAAAAAGAAATAAGACAAAGACAGAGGGAAAGAAAGACAGAGAAAGGTAGAAAGACAGACAGAAAGAACGACATTTACTGAACACACTGTTTTAGATGCTCTTTTAAATGCTATATTGAAACCACCATTCTCTTCCCAGTAAACAATTTTCAGACCAATTCCATCTCCAACTCCAGATGAAAGCTACTACTTTCACTCTTTTAAATGATTAGAGGTAGTGTGGTGTGTAAGGAATGGCGTTCGACCAGCTGCTATCTTTCTTTGGAAGAAGGCGGAGAGGAAATGATTTTGAAAGCTGAGTCTGAGGAGATATGTCGAACTCTGAGGCTGGACTACAGAAACTATAACGCCTTTACTCAGTATGTGTTGTAAGTGATATAAATGGTTCAAAACCTGTCTGGTGAAAAAGCACGGTTATTCATAGACTTGGGTGCCGAGACAGGAACAGGTGCCAACACTAATGACTCCATACAGGTTCCTTACATGGATCTACTCTCTGTTTCAACATGCTTTCATGAACATGGCTCTGCCATTTTACATTGGTGGAATCCCTGACACCATCTTAAGAGTCTTCCATTGCTCCATTAGTTCAAGTGAAGTCTATTAGATGAACTTTTTGAGGGACATGGAACGGAGTCAACATTGACGTGGATTTCAGCAGCAGAACTTGCCCAGAAATCATTGCAATCAGAAGCAACTTCCTTTTAAAAACTAGTGAAAAAAATGGTAGACAAAGCTGTTTATAATCCAGAGCTATTAAATACTTCAAAACTATAACTTGATTTTCTACATTTTGAAGCAAACCACATCACATTATTACAGAAAGCTAACTTGGTTACTTTACTCTGCTTTACTCTTCTAGCTAGTTAGAAAACTGAGGACTACACAGTTAACAGCAACGGAAAAGGACAACGCACTGCATTTGTAATTCTAAAACAGGGGCCGTATTACAGAAACTGCCTATGTTTTGGTCTTAAGATCTGACAAGTCGAATTAGATTTATCACAAATTCGTGCTACAGAAGCAAATCTTATCGTATTTTAGGAATTTTATTCAAGTTCGGAAATCTTAAACTATTTGATCGAAGTTGACGATCAACTGTCATGCCTGTTATCTAGCATTCAATCATATGCGCACAGCAGAAATGTAAACACACAATCTAAATAATCACATTAGTGAGCCAGACAGCTAGCTACCATTACTGATGTACAAAAGATCAAATCCTGTTAGGAAAAAAAACCCCTCATAAGTCAAAGCACAGTTTTCAATGTAGATAACTGTAACAAAGTTAGGGCAGTATTTAGAAAATTTTGCCTAGTTTAAGATGTTTCTGTAATTCAGTTTTCTTATCTGGAGTTAATAGATAAGATTATTTAAGAACTTAAGATTACTTAAGAACTGCTGTTCTATAATAGCTTCTGTCCTAAATCCAGTCCTAACTGAAGTTATCATGGTGACTTAACGTAACGATTTCAGAGATAAGAGGTTTCTGTAATACAGCCCCTGAATCTTATGCCAGACAAGGCAAATGACTGTCTGCAAGTGTCCTGCTTCTCTTAGTTACTGTTGTTATTTTGCTAACTTTCAGTTTAGGCTACCTGTAGCAGTGTTGCACAGACACTGATACCATATCAGTAACGGCACCAATACTGGTACTTAAATACGGTACCATATTGTTATTACTAATCACATAATAGTGAATACTAAACATATAGTAAATAAACAAAAATAGGTATTCCTAAGCATCTAATATATATATATATATATATATATATATATATATATATATATACACACACACATATACACACACACATATACACACACACACACACACACACACACACATACACAGTTTAAGAACTGGCAAAATATGAAGGTTGGACATTTAAAAGTAAATAAAAAGGATTCGGGAGACCATGCTTACAGTCACGGTACATGACACAAATCATAATCTTTTAGGTACTCGACCTTAAGGCAGCAGGTTTTCATACCTAATAAGGAGGAGGTTTTAGCGATGAAAGCTGCCCCTTTAGAAGAGCTAACAATAAAGCTAACACTGGAGCTAGTCAGAGCAATGTTACATGCTGAGGAAGACTCATCATCTTGAGGTTATTTAGCAAACTAGTTAGCTAACAGATCGTAATATTTTTCTGTAACGTCATTTATCATTAAACATCATAGTCATCACTAGACTATCAAAAGGCAAGTGCATTCCTATTGTAAATCTGCTACCTGTTCCCTTCTCTTGCAAGTGGCCACTTGTGTAACGTATTTTCACGCTAAGACGAAGCTGATGAAGGAATGTTAAAACCAGTAATCAAACACAGTGCTGCAGTAGATATTCAGGAAGCATCCACAAGTGGTGCTAGACGTGGGCAACAGAACAAGAACTCCAAGGCCTGTTTAATAAGAGCTATCTGATTTACGTCTGGGTGTCCGGATTGGATTAAGTCCTAAAATCTGGCAAATTACATTGTGTGTTTCCAGGCTGTAATCCAATATCCAAGACAGAATCCAACAGCATACCTCACAGCTGAATCTGGGTTTGTTTAGTCTGCCACAAGTCCAAGAATATTGTACTCAGTGTACGTGTGATGTATCTGGACCGTGTGGGGGTATGTGTGGGTCAGATGGAAGCATCTGTCTGAGAAGCACTCAGAGGTCTCAATGTTGTCACCTCAAGTGCTGCTACGTTCTGGAGAATTAATACTGTAAACATGGAGGAAGAGTAAGTGTGAGAAAAAAGACAAAAGAAAAAGACGACACAGACCAGCGAGTCTTGTTCCAGTTTAGGGGTGTCATGATTAGGCTTGAGCCAACTGACGAAAGTATTGCGAATCAGCAGCAGATGGCTGTTGAGTTGGACGATTTAAATGACTGAAACGTGGCTTTAAGATGCACTAAAGTATTTTTAAAAAAATTTATATAATCATTCCTAATATGCTGTCTAGCTTCAGAACATTCTACAGCTGCACAAGGGAGCATTTTTTGGCCATGCTTGCTACACAGATAAGGCTACGCTGTTGTCATCCATGCATGGAAGGCCTTCTCTTGTGACCCATGAACATGGTCATAAAACATTTTAACATGGAAGTTGTTAAAAACAAAGACATTTTAATCCAGCCCAGCCTGCTAAAAACAATAGGCTACAATAACAGTAGCATGTAGGTTAACCTAGCACAGTAAACTTTAGCTACTTTATTATTTATTCAAGAATTATTTATAGGCTGTAAATGCACGAGTTATCAGACCCAGACGTTCATGGGTCACAAGGGAAGGCCTTCCATGCATAGAAAACATTACCAAATTACCAAACCACACCAAGAACAATGTTAGCTTAAAGGTTTCTGATCAGAAGCTAGAGCAAGTTTATGTTCTCCAGTTCAAGCAAGCATTTTTGTGGCATTAACACATTACCTTCCATGCTGAAATGGGCTACTGGGGAAAGTGCCATGAAAATGTATTGACAAGCTCCTTGGTTACGGCCGGGAGCTCTCAGTCAATGTTTGCTGCTCTTTTCTTTCTTGCAATCTTGCAACTGTCTTGCGATATTGACCAAAGCAATATATTTATTTTTTTGGAAAATGTCTTAGCCCCCACAATACTACTATCCATTGGTGAAGGTACACTGTACACCAGGGGTGTCCAATCTTATCCGCAACAGGTTCTGGCTGCAGGTTCTCATTCCGACAAAGCAGGAAATCACATGATCAAATGCTTGACGCCTAAAAGGAACTGATTAAACAAGTGTAATCAGGTGTACTCCAGCTCGTTTTGAGTGAAAACCTGCAGCCACACCGGCCCTTTGTGGATAAGATTGGACAGCACTGCTGTACACAGTCTCACACTCATGATAACAGAATTTTGACTTTGATAGCAAATACCAAGTGTAGTATCACAGGGCTTGATACCAAAATGATACTATGGCACAAAAAACCCTTCACAACTTAATATTTCAAGGTTGGTCCAGCTCAATTAACATCTCTTAGATTAAAATCAATAAATTAAATACTTCAAACATGGCCTATTTAAACATTCTCTAAAGAAAGGATTAAGAGCAAAACACGGAAATACTACACAGCCTAAAAACCATTTGAAAAGATAGAAAAATGGGTTGTACTTTATGGTGACCGTTTCTAGGAATATTTACAGAAAAAGGAAAAAAGGTGTTAAATTTTAAATAAGTAAATGCAATGAGATCTTATTCCAATTAATTTTTGATTCTATTGGTCCATTCATCATGAAATTGACACAATGTAAAGGGCAGTCGGCATTTTCAAATCACTGTTTTCAAAAAATAAAAAAATAAAAACAAAGATGAAAAATGGAGATACAGTGAGTTTGTTCTGACAGATTGATGATTGATGCTGATGATTTGATGCTGAATGAAACTCTTCACCAGAGTGTTTAACATATGCAATATCTGGTCAATTTAATCATATTAGCATGCACACATTTATTGACCAGTAAGCAGACTATAATGACAAGTTACTCAATTTAAGTAAAAAAGTACTGAAAGCACAGTATATAGCAGAGTAATGTCCAAAAGGCTGCAACTATATTGAAAATCTGGTGTTTTTTTTATTTAAACCTGGAAATGAAACAACAAAGTTTTATCTTTTTCAAAAAAAACTTTAAACAGAGAAAAGTTGGGACAAGTAAAATGAAGAAACATTCACTATTCAAATTTAAGCAAATTTGTGACACTGACCATGTTAAGGCATTTGTACACAGGTCAGATGTTTTATCCTATCCATTGAAGCATGTGTTCATGACTCAGGGGGGATTTGATCTGTTTATTAAAGGCTTTTGCACAAACTTGTGGAGTCTGTGCCAGCTCATGTGCACGCCGTCACTGAAGCAAACAGGCACCAAATACTAAAAACTATTCTGATATTCGAGATTCTACTTTCAAATTGTTATACTGATAATATAATTTGTAATGAAAAACTTTGTATTAAACTAGAAAGAAATGCAGAACAGAAGCAGTTTCATTAGTGCTCTTTGCCACCGCATGTTTTGACCAATTCCAAACTTCTTAGTGGTAATTCTAAACCACTGAATTTGGGGGATGTGCGTGTGGGAGGGTGGGGCAGGGGGTTTGGAATAAGACTTTCTTTCTCCTCCGCATGTTCATTCACACTTCGTACAGACCTGGAGCTCCCTCTGTGTGATCTCAGGGTCTGTGTGGTGGCGGTAACCCAGGCGACGCTCGTGTGCGTGCACACACACACACACACACACACACACAGGCTATAAATAGCTTTGACTCCATCAGAGCCAGTCGTTTCCGGAGCACTTGGTGATTCCAGGGGTTCAGTTGGGAGATTCTTTAACAGCAGCATCACTGCTGTATTTGGAGTTTATATGAGCTGCTGGCATGAAGGATTAAGAGTTCACTCAGTGTTTCATTCAGGCCTTCTGAGTAATACGTGTTTAGTTTACATCGGTCTGCAGGTGGACGTGCGTGGGCATGTGAAAGGGCATGCGTATTCGAGATCAAGTGTGCGTGTTTGAGGCTGAATGCATTGTTAGGGTACTTTTACAGAAGAGGGAAAAAAGGGGAAAAAAAATTGTGTATGTTAACGTAACTCCATGTTATTCCAAATAATTTTGGACCACTTCGATTGGTCCATTCATCATGAAATATGTATGTGTTGAGGTTTTAATATGACTGTGACAAGATGTATTCATGTGATAAGGAGGCTACAAAGTATGCAGAGAAACAGATGGACTACATTCCGTAATTGTAGAACTACAAAGTGCATCTCTATGGCAGATAAAATGGACAATGAGTAAAGAAACAAGTAGGTGTTCATTTCTCAAGGTCGGTAATAAAAGCAGAAACAGTATTTAACAAACAATTTCACAAAAGGCTCAACAACTAAACAAAATGTAAAATATTTCAGTATTTAGTGTGTCCATTCTTTGCTCTTATTACAACTAGACTACTTTTCAGAAGACTTGCTTTCAGTTTTTCAAAGAAACCTTCAGGGATATTTTTATATACCTCCAAAGTTCGGTTCTGTTTCTCACAGTCCAAGTAATTCCCACCACATTTTGTAATGTTCTGGACTCTAGAGTGGTCAGTCCATTGTTCTGAGAACACCAGCATCTTCTGTTTGATTTGCAAATTTCCTTTTTTGTTAATTTCCCCAGTTTCTTTTTTTTCCAATAACAGCTTTTTGACATCCTTTCACACTCAGTGTTGAGTTGTCTTCTCACAGTGGAAGGATGGACAGAAAAACCTGTTTTTTTTTTGTCAGACCTGCAGCAAGAATAGAGCTGATTTTCAGTCAAAGATGAAATCTTTAAGTTCTGTTTGTCTGTTCTGGACAGTTTTGGTGGTCTACCGGGTCTCACATGGTCTCTGCCATTTTCACATAATTTTACTGCTTTACTTTAGTTTTTTTTTTTCAACTCCAGTTTTGGAAACTCCTGTTTTTTTTCAGTTATTTTCTTCCGACTCCGCCCTTCCTTATGCAAGTGGTTTGCATCTGATCAGAAATATCCGGAAAAATGAATCACTTGTACTTAATGGTCATTTTGACCAAGTTAAAACAAATTAAGGTCTCTGACCTTTACACAGTGCTGTACAACTTGATATGGTCAGGCTAATGATAGAAAACTACTTTAAGCTGCGTTGAGAGAGAGGAAGAGAGAGAGAGATATTGCAAGTCTGCAGGAGTGCGAGTGTGTGGCGAGTGAGAGTGTGAGTTTGTGTACGTGTGAGTGTGTATAAGCAGGTGTGAGATAAACAGTAAAAAAGTGTGATGACTCACTTATGAAGCACGGCGATCTCGTTCTCGATGCTGTTTTCTTTGCCTTCCAGCGCTTTTTTGGGAATACACTTTATCGCCACCAACCTCCTTGTTCTCTTCTCCTCTGCTAGAACCACCTCGGAGAACGCCCCACTGCAACACACACACGAAAAATTTTAGTGTGGACAAATGAATCACCAAACTAAGATTAAATAAGACAAACAGAAAATACCACACATCTGTTTCTACTGTTTTTAATCAGAGGTTAAAAAGAAATATTTAAATTATACAATTTTCCTCTTACTTTAAGTGTAATCAAACAAGACATGTTTGGTGTCTGAAGCATGCTTCTTTAATTTTGCTCTGGAGCTACAAGGCTAATGTAGTTAACAAGCAGTGGAAATGTACACCCTGTCAATTAGCCTTCTACTTGTAACAATATGCCACTGTTTTTTTGAATGTGGCACAATTCAGGATAAACAATCAAAACAGTCATATGCAAAATCACAATGACATGTTTTGTTGATTTAATAAGTGAAAATAAGTTATTACATCCTCCACAGGGAACAAACTTAAATCTGGCATTTTCATGCACTTTTTTCCAGCTAAATTTAATACTGGGGAAAAAAATAAAACCTACAAAGTGTGCTATAAATTTGGTACAGGCCACATTTAATTTTTTTTTCTTCAATATGTTAAATTCAGCAAATAAGTAGTAATTATGCCTAAAATGTGCAGAAGTCTGTTCTCTGTAGAGGATTATATTCACTTATATTCACAAAACATGTCATTTGAGCAGGAGCGCCCAAACTTTTGCATACTACTGCATCAATCAATTCTTACGAGGTCTAGCTTGTAATAATATAAGAACTCTTTCTGGTACCATTTAGAACCCTTTTCAAAAAGGATCTATATAAAACCATTATCAACACATTCTCCCTCAATCTGAAGAACGTTTCAGGAGGCAAAGAACCCTTTAATCATGGTTCTATATAGAACAAATTTCTTTACTAAAGAATCCCTGAAGAACCCTCATTTTTAGGTGTGTACTGTTTATCTGAACAGTATCGGAGGTCTACCAGGTCTTTCATGGCTGTTATTGTCTCTGTATTTTAATGTTTTTTGTTACAATCAAATTTTTAAGATTTGATTAAGTACCAAACTATTTGTATGACAGTTGCTGTAGCTACTGTTTCTACCAGCAAAAAAAACACCCAAAACATTCAAGCTGATGCAGCTCAAGAAAAAAAAAACACCATGCCCTGCAGGAGGGCGTGTGTGCTGAAGGGACGAGCACCTATTGACCTGCAGGCTCAGGCTCAAATCACTTCCCAGGAAATGTTCTGATTTTGTTTACACATGGCAGAGGAGTTCTAGAGAACAAGTATGTCCCCTCCCTTCCTTTTCCCCAAAGGGGTTGGATCAACATCATACACCACTTTAAGATGGGGGGGGGGCAGTCATACACTGATACGGCTGACTTGAGTATAAAGTCCTACTATTACCCAGAAGGCAAAGACTCATGGTATGTATGCACCTACAGGGAAAGGCATGTAAGGATTTTGTAGTGAGGCTGCAGATTAGAGGGGGGTAATGGGGGTGCGGAGGGGGAGTTGATAGCAGGTTTAAAAAAAAAACAAAAAAAAACGTCACACTACACATATTAATATTGATTGATTAATATTCATTTTAGGGGTCATGAATATAAGTGCTATAAGTAAAAACTTCACTGCGCAGCTCTCGGCTGGAAAAAGTCTGGTTAGCCTACCTTGGATGGTTGAAATGGCTACGTTTCTCATTCGAGTACAATAATGATGGACAAAGAGTGGTAGATCAAACAGTGACAGAGTGCTGACACAGGTTACCATGAGGATCAAGTTCCCATGCTAATACCTCAAAAATACTAATGAATTTGTGAAGACATCACCCAAATGTGTCAGTTACCAGGAGAAAACATAAAAGCTAAAGTTAGCCAGCGACTGATTTGCGCCTCTTTTCTGTTGTAGAGTCCACCTCTATCCAGTCGTTAGAGTCATTTCAGCCAGAAGAGCCACACTTAAAATACAAACACAGGATCAGATTGTAAATGAACTTGTAATGCTGAGTTTATTTATTATTGAGATGTTGCACTTTGTTTAAATTCTTTAAATTTGTGTTCTGAAGAAATTACTTTTGCCAGGTATTCCATTAACAAACACTGTTGTCCTTTAGAGACAACAATGGAAATTACAAAAAAAACTTTGAAATTACCAAAAAAACTAGTAAACACAAAAATAAATGCTGACATTATGTTAGCATTTCTTTTCTAATTCTGTATCGAAAACTTATGATGCAAAACTGACAATACATGTCGCATTGTGAAATTGTGTATTGTTACACCCCTAGTTCTTGGTACAGTTTGGTAGTTTTTGCTGTAGGTTTAATAAATTGCATGTTTACAGCCTACAAACTGCTTCTGATTAAAATAGTATAATGGCAACCTGTGCATGGAAGGCTGCAGTACACCTTTATATGTTTAACAAGTCACTGTATACACTGTATACACTGTATACACAGTTAACACTGTATACAAAAGTGCTGCCTCGCGCTACTACAGAAATTTTTTGATGCCAGACAATAAAATTAGACTGATATAGACAGGGAATACACATTAAAAGAAAAACACACTGAAAGAAATCAAAGATTACTACTTTTGTGCATCTTAAAGTTACAGATTACGAGACAAATATATGACAAAAATTTGGTCTTCAACTGCTGTTTTTAGCTATGCAATGTCCTTTTGTCCATTTTTACAAATAAAATGTCATGCAATGTTAAAAATCTATTTGATATAGTCTTTACCTTGCTACCTGGTGGGGTACAAGCCTCAGTTGCTTCTTAGCTACATTAGCCTTGTAGCTCCAGTGCAAAACTAAAGAAGTACTTTAAGTGATAAAACATGTTTTGCCTGACTGTGTTTTCAGAATTTTAAAATTCAGTAAAATGTGCAAGTTAAATTTACGTTGTGTTAGCTACAGTTTTACTTATGCTAGATATCAACACTGTTCCTACAAAGAGTTCTGCTTTTTCAAGACACTGATTAATTTAGCTAATTTATTCATTTTCCAAAAGGGAGCAAAGACAGTGAAACACTTTCTGTTGTCGTGTTAGAGTTGTTGCTTAGTGATTTTGGTTTCCCTGGCTATGACAATACTTCTGGTCAGTGTAGCTGTCTCTACAGCCGTCAATACTTAAAGTACTGAGTTGCAGGCTATAATCTCTCATTAGGTTGACAGATTTTTGCCAGCGTTCCATAAAGCTTGTCCAACTTTGCAACAGTTGCTAGAAAAAAATCACATTTGTGGGCAGAGCATAGCAGGGTCAATTATAATCAAACTCAAAGAAGCTTTACTGGAATTATCATACTAATGTTGCCAAAGCATTTTAATCTGCTATGCATTGGCCTATTAATCAGTCAGCATACATATACACAAGCAACTGTACACATTAAATCTTACACATTTTCAATCAGCATTATTTTAATCCCAATATCTATTTATGCACTGTACAGTACTGTATCAGCATCACAGCCTGTACATGGCATAAGCTCATTACCTGCTGACAGAGGTCACCTGTACTCACCCTCTCACTCGCACACAAAGACACAAATACAAATGCAAACATATGCATACAGTATCCCAGCACCTGACTGGAACCAGACCATCCAGTCTTAGCTTATACTGATACATGCCTTGGGCTATAGGGGTGAGCAATACAAACTGCATCAATCATGGTATTGTTTTTGCTGCTACCAATACTACTGAAATAAATGATGTCAATAAGTCTATGATTTTAAAAACAAAAGGAGCTTGCTAAATATGGCCAGAAATGCCCTTTATCAGTGAATGAAGTGCGGCTTTTCTATAATGTATGATGGATTATACTACTTTGGGCACTTAGGCACCAGATGAATCTATTTCATGGTTAAGCAAGAGAAAAGAAACAGAAGTATGAGAGCAGCTGACCACACATTTGAATAAAGAGCCAGCCACTCCAAATACGATCACACAGTTGCTGTGTGAAGAGTCTGATACCATCAGCAAACTATCCAGCCTGAGCTCTGTTTACACAGTGAAGAGAGAGAGAGAGAGAGAGAGAGAGAGAGAGAGAGAGAGAGAGAGAGAGATTATGTGTGATACTGACAATGGTGAAATAGTGTTGGAACCTGGAATTAAAAAAAGGGCAAAACTATCCTCAAACAATGTCTCCGGCATCATATTAATAACAATGTCATGTAAAAGCTACCTGTGAGGGAGCGTTTAGAGGCATTAAACTCTTCAGATGTCTGGTTCCTATCAGCACCAGTGTGAAAATCTGTCATTAAGTGTCTCCAGAATGGAGCATTTCACATTTTAATGACTTGATTACACAGAAATTTTGAAAAATTGGTGAGATTCCCCTCTAAACAATAAGAGAGAGAGCGAGAAAGAAAGAAAGAGAGAGAGAACTGTGTACTGATGAGTTAACAGGACATGATTATGATTCTCAGACTCAGATCCGGCTGGACAGGCTGCATGCACACGCACACACACACACACACACATACACACACACACACGCACGCACACACACACACACACACACACACACACACACACACACACACACACACACACACACACACGCACGCAGACACACGCACACAACAGACTCCAGCTGATGAGAGTAAACACAAATACGTGGTGTAATATCATTCTGCCTTATAGCTACAGGAAGCGTTCATGACTGTTCCTCTTTCATCGTCATGGATTAACCTTATATATGGCTCGAGGCAGCAAATGTTTCATGAGAAAGTACAAAAATGTTGCTAGCAATTCCCTTATAGGAGGGGTACACAAAGTGTGGACTGTGGGCCAAAACTGACCCATGAGGATGACGGTCTGGCAGAAAGTCACCCTAACCCCACCGCCTCACCCAATAAGAGAACAAACATTTTATACTATATACACACACACAACATATTTCATTCTATTTTTCATTACAAAATTGTCTTTGTAAGTATTTGTGCAACAAAATACAGTGTAATGTTAAAAACACATTAAAAAAAAAAAACAAAAAAAAAACTTGATTTGCAACATAGGCAGTTTTTTCATTTGTGTATTGTTTTGTCTTCTGGTTCCAGCAAACAAACAAATATCCTCCAAGACAAAATTGTTGGCTGCCTAAAAGTAACTTCAACCACGCAACAGTACTTAGTGATGCAGGTAACAACATTAACTTATTGATGTAAAATAGCTGAAGCCATGTACAGTAACACCCTACTTGAGCCCTGCAATATAACACTAACATAACCATGTCATAAACATGTAATAACAAAGGTCATATGATGTCTTACATATTTTGTTCAGTAAAATAGAAGTGTTAAGTTACCATTACTGGCAAAGGTCATTAGTCACTGTTTAGCCAAAAACATGCGGATATCTGACCATCACACCTATATGAGTCTGTTGGGCATCCCGCTCCAAAACCATGCGCATTAACACGTAGTTGACGCACCCACCTCAGTGGCAAAGGTGATATCCTATGACAGTGCCACATTTAAAGTCACTGAGTACTTCAGTATGACCCATTCCACTGCCAGTGTTTGTCTATGGAGATTGCATAGCTATGTGCCTGCACCTGTTAGCAATGGGCATGGCTGAAACACTAGTTAGCAGTCATGGCATCAAACATTACAACATCAGTCTTAATAATTAATAGTAAAAGTAACATTGCACTGCTATATTACTTGATAATCTATCATGATAACTCATTTTTGCAGTATGGTTTTGTTAATGTTATGCAAGGTTCAAGTAAGGTGTTACCCTGTGTACTTGTTTGGCAATCAGATGTTTATCTTGACGAAAATAAGCACTCAAACAATCCCAGTTACGCCTTTCAACATAATTAGCGATTAAGATCTGGATGTATGAGGAGGGAAGGAGAGGACAGCAGACAACTTGCACAAAACCATACAGTACAAATTTCAGGCGAAATCACATTAACAGTGTAGCACTGTAAACTGAGACACACACAGACACACTCGCAGCTGAAATCAATAACACACCAGTGATGAAACTCAAACTGGGACTGGCCCACACAATACAGAGCAAAGAAGGCATCTTTCTTCCCCCATGAGAGCACAGCTAAACCAGAAGCCACTTGCAGAATCATCTGCACTGGCAAGCATTTTCTAAATCAAATGTCGTAAAAACAGTGACAGAAGGAACGCATGGTTGCCGAACTTCAAGTTTGCAGTGAGCTGTGTGCCACTAGCATCCGTCACTTCTGTATCATTTTGTTGCTATGCTGCATGGCTTTTGGTATAAAACATGCTCTCATTAGCCCCATTTGTGTTGCTTGTTTTATGTTTAGTGATGCAGAGCATGAAGCAGACTAACTAAATCAGTTAGCATGATGGCAAGATATAGGGCTATTCTTTATAAGCATCAATGATGCATTAAACAAATAAATATTCAAATGTTTTGCCACCTAACACCATCTAGGGGCTGAAAATTTTCCATTGCAACAACCCACACACACAAACATATTCTGTGTGTGCATTTTATTTATATTTATTTACATCACACTTTAAAAAGCAAATTTTTTTAATACATTTATGTTTATAATCGCTGTTTATACTGATCTTTGAACTGCTGTTAACATAAAAATGTAGTAAATATACATGCTGTTCTTTACAAACTACGTTAAACAATCATGATCTCAATTACGCAAAACAATCTAAATTTCTCTTTAAACAAGAATTGTGCATCCCTAAATGATAACAATACTGAAAAAATAAATACTCGTTTTCCAGCCAAAAAAAATGTGTGGGCTCTTTACAGAATAATAATTTAAAAAAAAAAACCCTGCTTAAATGTTTTCATTATCTAGATTTCACAGATTCCACTACTGTGTACACAGTGCTTCCAGTCACATTTGCGCATTCACTGTATTTTTACAAAACCAATTCTGAATCGCACCAAAACAATCAGATCAATCAAACCAAACTGAATTGTGGTGCCATTTGAGATTTCATGATGAGTTGAATCCTTCCTTAAGAATCCTAATCGAGACAAATCATTCATTTGTGAGGCCAAAGATTTACACCCTTAGTGATGTGTGTGTGTGTGTGCAAAATCAACACTGATGTGAGCTTCAGAGAGAACGGCTGAGGGAGCCTGATTCAGAGGAGCTGTGGTGGAATCCCCAGAGAACGCCCTTTCAGCCAAATGCAGTCAGAAATGGTGCTGAACCAAACACGTGCAGGAAGAGCGTTCAGAACACAACAGGAGAAGAATGGAGCGATGCGGAGAGCAGAATTAAAGAAAAAACACTTTCATTTTAAAAGGTTAATGTCTATTTTTGTGGGGAGTTGGTGTCCAGACCCTGTTGCTAATGGCAACCTCCAGCGAACAAGATGCACTCTCATTACCTCTTAAACGAGCTACTCTCTATCAGCAGGCGTTTCTCTTTCTCTCTCTCTCTTGCACACTCTATTTAAAATACACATGCACATTATCTAAGCCGCTTAGACTTCTGGGTCGTGGTGGGTGCTAGAGCCTATCCCAGCAGTCATTGGGTGGAAGGCAGGAAACACCCTGGACAGGGCGCCAGTCCATCACAGGGGAAACACACAGACAAATACATACACACTCACTGGCCGTTTAATTAGGTACACCTAAATTGTGTTATTGTATCTGTTTGCAGTTTGAATGCTGCACTGGGTATCTGCAGGTCATAAAGCTGCCTTTAAGAGAAATTCTCCACAAGAGGGAGCTATTAGCTCTCAAGTCACAGAAAGCGAGGAAACCCATACCAGCAGGATCTCAGGAACGCATGTATGTTTCTACTTACAAACTGCATGTATATAAAAAGTGTTTCTATTTGTATTTAAAGGCTAACAGAATAATAATATTTTCAAATTACTAAAAGATTCTGCAACGCACAAAGCAAAGAATATACCACTTAAATGTCTGCTACAAATTTTAAACAATCCAAATGTTTGTGTTTAAGCACAGCAGGCCTAAGTAGTAGTCGACCAAACCCCGTGTGCATTTTATCAAGTCTATTTACCATGACAGATCATGCAGAGAATCAGATCTGTAATTGTACAACTACAAACTGCCAGAGATCAGAGGTCACGATTATTTGTTTCATTTCCTGTCAAAACGGCTGTTAAGTACACGTTTCAGCATCAGGAGTACATATTTATCAGATATTTAACAGGAAATGACAAATGCCTCAACAACTAAACATACATTTTCATAGCAATTAATGTGTATTTTGCTTTTTTTACAGCTTCCATTTTTTTTCTGATTACTTTCAGTTTCTCAAAAAAACCTACAGGCATGTTCTTCACCACTTTCATCCACAGTTCACTCTTAGAAGTTGGTTGCACTTTCAGCTTCTCACAATCCAAGTAATCCCAAACACATTCAGTGATGTTAAGGTCTGGACTCTGGGGTCTGGGGTGTCCCGTCCATTTCTCTGAGAACTAAAGCAGCTTTGTCTAATTTGCAAATTTTATTCTTGTTTTGTCTATTTCCTTTTCTTAGTAGTGGCTTATTAATAGCTCAGCATCCTTTCAGACTTTTAGTGTTGCGGAAGGATGGACAGAAACACCTGTGGATTATTTCAGATCTGAAACAAGAGTGGAGCTTGACTTTCTCCTCTCTCAAAGATGAAAGCTTTAAGCACTGTTAATCTGATGGGGACAGTCTTGGTGGTCTACCAGTCTCAAGAAAAATGAATAACTTGTGCTTATTGGCTGATTTGACTAGAAATTAAATAAAGTTCACTGGTCTTTGTCTTTTACACAGTGCTGTGCATATATACACACATACTAACATACAGTACATATATGATCACATATACTTACTCAACAACCCCAACACACCAATAAGACTGCTTTATCAATACACATTCTAAACTGGAAGGAACAATTACTGTAATATTTAGAAACTGCACTTACATACATTTTGATACTGTACATGTGTCTCCCTCAGTGGGAATGGCTGTAATTTATCTGGCTGCAGTGAGCACCTGCAATTCATCTGACCTCTAACAGGGACTCCTGTGATTGGTCAGATCACTCCTAGCACACTCAACGGAAGTTCCTGAGGTTTGTCAAGGAGCCCAGCTGCTTACCATCACAGTTTATTATAATATGACATTTTAAAGGCCAAGCATCAGCCATAGTACTACATAAAGTGCAGAAGCCAAACAGCAATAGCAATGAATATATATATAAAAAGAAAAAAAAAATCTGTCCCAAACGAGACAGACAGAGCTCCCGGGATCTGAACGAGCCAAGTAGCAAATTCCACTCAGGTCAGATACACAAGCAACAGGCCATCTGGCAGAATTAGGACATCTGGACATACAGTAGGTCAGTCCTACGAGGCTGTCTAATGAGAATTCATTTCCCAGAAGCTCTTCTCGCTCATCTAGAATTAACCTTCCTCTCATACTGTACGTGAAAATGACAGCTGCCTTTTACATTGAATCAAATGGCAGAAATGGTCAACAATTGCTACCCACAAAATCTTGTTTATTAACTTACATTAAATATTAAGAATGTATTTTTTTCTTTTGCTGTAAAGTTACTATTTAGGAGATACAAGTCAGTGACAAAATGCTAATGTGGCTAACAGTAAATGTAAGCTATGATTGTTAAGAATGTCCTTACTAGCTTTGATCAGTTATTAGAAAGTCACTTTTTAGGGAGGAAAGATCATACACAATACAGACAAAACAGAAATGAGATATGTATAGAGTATATAATGTGTATTGGGTTCATTGTTTTTTTGTGTGTCCTGAGATGACCTGCACTGGGAACTGAATATAGTTAAACTTCACACTAAGAAATGCCTGAAACCAGTAACAGTTTCTGTAGTTCTATGTAACACAATCCAAAATATGAATAAAAGTGATAACCACAAATGTTTAAACTTAATAAATAATAAAAAAAAATAAAAAAGCTCCACTGTGCAGCTCTCCGAACTGGACAAAAAATTGTTTGCTTCGCCTACCTTGGATGGTTGATTAGCTGAGCTGTCTGAAATACAAAGGTTCCTCAGTTGAGTACAATAATGAAGGCCAAGAAGTCGTAGTCTGAACAGTGACAGAGTGCCAACATTGGTTAACGTGAGATTCAATGGAGCAGCAGTTAAGGTGGAGTGGCAAATGAATCGATTTAGAATGGTCAAAACAAAGTACTTGCTCTGTAGGGATGTAAACAGCTACCAATTTGCACCTCTATTTGGGTGTAGAGTCTACCTTTATTCAGCCCTGCTGGTGACATCTGGTGACATGCGTGGCCACGACTTAGTAAGGCAAGGGTATGAGGTAATTAAGATCACGCCTTATTAAGCTGTGGTCAAGGCTTAAATATCTCACTTCCACACCTTAAGTCGTGGTCATGCATTAGGATCTCATTCCCACACCTTACTAAGTCGTGGCCATGCATTATTTTTTTTAATTTATATGGGATGTCACCAGCAGGGCTCCGTAATATTGCACTTTTGTTTTATATCCTTTCTGGTAACACTTTATTTGGATAGTCCACTTTAGATACTTTGTAGATACTTAATTTACTATAAGTTACATTGAAATAAATGTCTACCAAGTTGACCATAATTTTCTTTAACTCTAAACCAGCTATGATCCTAACCCTAACCTTAACCTCAACCTAAAACCTAAACCCAACCCTCACCCTGGTCCTAGCCCTAACCCTGGTCCAAATCCTAAGCCTAACCACTGTTTAGCATCAACTGAGTTTCAACAGATAGTTTGTGAACAATTTGAACATCTGTACATAATCTGTAGAGGACTATAGTGGACTATCCAAATAAAGTGAGACCTTCTGTTTTATTTACGTCTTCTAAGAAAACTGTTCCAGTTGGACCATCAAAAAGCACTGATGTCTTTTAGAGACTATAGAGGAAACTACAAAAAATAAATAAAATTTAATGAAAAAACATTTTGGAAATTATGAAAAAAATGAATATACAAATAAACAGTGAAGGAATTTATTTTCTAATTCTGTATCAAAAATGTATTGCATCATGATGCAAAAATAACTGTGTATCATATCATGAAATCTGCATATCGTTATCCCCCTGTCTTAAAGTAGCTAAATTCACTAATTAAAAGAGGTGTCTGAATACTTTTAAGCCTATTGTGCAGATCTCTGCCATAGGACTGTGATAAAAATGGAAAAGGACCTAAGAATATGATACAGCCTGTTGTTTACAGCTTGTGTAGACTCCCTCCCTTGAGCCAAATCAAGAGTTCGCTGGGCTGCTTGTAGAAAATCATTCAAGATGGAGGCAGGGATTCCCCTCAGGGCTTGGGGGGACATTTGGGATTGCCCTGCCTTTCATTTGTGGAATTGGAATGCAGGGCTGGTGAAAGAAGTGAACCACAACAGACTTTCACTGCTCTATTCCTTTCTACAGCTGCTCTCTCCTCTGAACCGTGAGCAGGTCTAGCATGATTATCAACATTATTCTTTCAGCAGTCACAGAATTAGCACTAGCAGCAGAGTCTGGGAGCAGTCAGCACACACGTACACACAATCAAACAGAACTTGGATCACAAAAAGAATTTAATGAAAATCTTTTATCAAAGTAGGAGGTGACGAGGAACACTCTGAGCAGGACAAAAGAAAGGCATCAAAAGCACATGCCAGAATATAATTACAGAGACTATTAATGCTCCACTGAGACAAACTCCATGTGATGTTTCTGTTCCTGAGGCGGTTATGTAGCCTGAGGCAACCAACTGTACTCACTACCTTGCTTTTGCTAATTCAGTTATATAATATGCGCACTAGTGCTAACGCATGCACACGCTCCAGGTGCAGATACTTCTCTGAATGAAGTGGAGCAGACTCGTCGCTCTCAATGAGGGATCTTCACTTCTTTTGAAACAAAGGACTAGGAATGTGCAATGATATGTTATCATTATCATGATAAATTATGTTACAACATGCTATTCTAAGTGCATCACGGATAGCCAACACTATCATGCTTTTACCATTATTTATTTATTTTTTGGTTCAGTTGTTTAAAGAAAGAAATCCCATTCATTTACATATAATTAAGCTATTATGATATCATTTGAAGTCTTTCAAACTGGCCTGATGAGAAAATACTAGAGAAATTTGTGCCAGATTTGTTCACAGTGGTGGTGATGGGAACCAGACGTCTGAAGCGTTTAATGCCTCTAACAGCTACCGTATAGAAGGTTACTACGAGATGGTTGTGAGTACTCTGCCTGTTAAATGAGACACGTTTTACAATAGTTTTTGGCCTATTTTTAAAAACAGAGGCACATGCAGGGTGTTGTAAGGCAAAATAGACCTCAAAGAAAAAACAGAGATTTACTATTATTTTATCATTACAAACATTATATAGAAAAACTCACAAGACTGCTTTTGTATAGTAAATAAAAATGCCTATGTTTGTAGACATCATGACCCCTGGTTCCAATCACCTCCACTGTAAAGAAATGGAAATAATGAGTTTCTACACAATTTCACATTAAACCACTCTAAACGACTTTGTTTACATTGCAACAACGGAATTATGTATAGCAAAAGAAATGGTCCAAACTTCAACTTACATTAAATGTTAATTATGTTTTTTTCCCTTCTTCTGTAAAGTTGCCATTTCTGAGATACGAGGTTTTGTTCTGACAGCAGCGAGATTTTTATATATATATTTATATACATATTTATATAGTCACTTAAAAGTCCGAAAGGAGTTGGGTAGAATGACCCATGTACATTGTCTGGAAAATCAAAAAATATCAACTGTTTCACCAACACATTAACTCCTTAAATGGTCCCCCAGCAATCCCAAAGTTTTATTACACACTTCGATAACCTAAGAATGGCTCAGCCAGTTTGCACTGAAGTCCCTGTAGTTACCGAATAATAAGCCTTAGTATGTAATAAGCCTGGGATTTTACAGGGTTAATCTGCTTAGGAGGAAGTGTAAATATTTAGTAACGTTAAAACCTAAACTCAGTTAACCCTTATGTGATAACAAGCCCACATCTGAACTTACATACCAGCTTCAGGACTCAAATTTGAACCTTAATGGAAGTCATTCGCAACTAAAAGTCCAAGAGAATAATGGAAAGAATGGTTTAGTTCCTTTTTCTTTTTTTTTTCTGTCTACACTTGTGCTTGCCTAGCACTTACTGTGTTCTGTACTCAGCAGTTCCAAATTCCAACGTGCATACTTGCTGTGACCCTTACAGACTGGCTAACCTGTGAAGATAATATCATATCCTAGCCCTACTTAAAAAGGAATCCCATTGATTTGTCTAAATTTCTACATAATCAAATTATTAAGATGGAACCAAAGTCATTTAGAGTGGTGTGATGTGAAATGTTCCATTCTGGAGAAACTTAGAGTCAGAACTGTTCACAGTGATGGTGATAGGAACCAGACATCTGAGGAATGTAATGCCTCTAAAAGCTCCCTCACAGAAAGCTATTATATGAAATGCTGCCTGATACCTGAGACATTAATGATAGTTTTGAGAAGAGGTTTTGGCCTAAAACATTTCTTAATCCAATCACAGCAGAGGGGTACATGCAGGACGCAAAATTTCCCCCAAAGAAAACTTATTTTTATACCTTTATCAGCATTACGTATAAAAACTCAGAAGACACATGTAGGTTCGCTGGTGGTTTTGGATGGTAAAAAAAAATGGTGATTTCCGTGTTGTAGACATTGTGGACATACCCCTGTTTCATATCACCACCACTATAAAGAAATCATTGGTAAGCTTCTCTACAATAAATCATTTCACATCAAACCACTCTGAATGACTGTTTACATCTCAATGACTAAAGAATAATGCAGAACTTGGTTTTCCCCTTTTAGGACTCTAGCTAGGTTCTACTGTACATGCCATGCTAACAAATGAACTCCAAATGGTGGGGTACTATTTTTAACATACTAGTGTGGTAATATGCAGTTATTCTCTCAGTTAATAGGACATGCTTGTCCATGATCCAGGCATTCCAGGAACTTCCAGCCTGAACCACTGTTCTTAAATGGATCTGATATCTGCATTGTTCCTAATTGAGGCAGTCGTTAGAGAGACGCAACAACGGTGATTACAGCTGGACACACAGACACACAGAGAGCTAAAACCACCACTGCTGCTTTGCTTTAATCACGCAGCCGGCTAAAGAACATCAGCAGGGAATAGTTAAGGAAAGAATAGGCAGCATTCCAGCAGACAACATGCATTTCTGATTGTTCCCAAGATACGACCCATGCACTTCAAAGCGGAGAAAGAGACGTCTAGAGAAAAGCACAATTCAGCCCATTATTCCTAGTCAGTTTTACAGCCTAAAAATAACGCACCCCAGAACACAGGAGGGATTCAGAGATAGTGCTGTGGATAACAGAGTACTCGTTTGTGTGTTATTCCATTCCCTCATTCGCTGCTTCCCACCTCCTCCCCCACTCAGATGTTAACACTACTGAATTTTCCTCAGCCTCTTTCTCTCTTACTCATGCTCTCTATGGATGAGGCAACAAAACCTCTTCCTACCATTTTCTTAAATGAAACAGGGGCCTATAGTAATGAGAAAAACAATTACTCTTTACAGCCCAACAAGGAAGTGCGGTCTGCTTATAAATCAGGAAACTGAGCCTTCACATGCTATGTTAAGAAAACTGAGAGGAACACCACAAACAATGCATGCAGAGAAGAAATAGGCCAACATTCATTAAACTGTTAGCCCCCCAAAAAAGGGAACCTAAATAGCAACCTCACTAATACAGTCATATACATGTGAACTAAGTACATTAGTACAGTCCTCCGAAGTTTAAACATGTTTTGTTGACTTTCTAAGTGACCAAAAAGTTAATACAACACACACAATTTTAGTGCACTACCTCAGCATTTACTTAACATATTGGAAAATAACAATAAAACATGCAATGTTATCTAAAAATGAATAACAATCAGCTCGACAAAAGTACAGACTCACAGAGAATTACATTCTTTACAAAAATGAAAGTGTCTTATTTATCTCTTTAACATTTTATTCTATAAGGTGTTATTATGCTGTTACTTCATTCACTTTACATTTCATGTAAACTGTATATTTTTCAGTATATATAAACTGCCATATGTATGTCCTTCCAGTGTCAGTCTCTAGTATCTTGTTGTGTTGAATTTTGCTACGAAAATGAAAAGTACTTTATAAATAATACTAATAATAATAATAATAATAATAATAATAATAATGCTATTATTATTGATATTTTTATTACTATTATTGTTAAGATTATTTCTACCACTACTTCTAGTAGAGGGGTAGTATACTGGCTCAAATTCTTCCTTAGGTGTGAGTTTCTCCAAAACCATTAATGTTAATGTTAGTGTTAGCCTCTTTATCCAGAAGGCTGAGCCAATGATGTTCCAGTCATGTTTCATAAAATTAAAACGCTGCAGACATAAAGGACATAAAGGAATTGCCAGTCTTTTGAGGTTAACCATAGCCTGACACCAGGCTATGGACACCTGACAATGAAGCCGGCCTTTTCCATGCAACTGGGTGTGGACCATCTGAAAACACACACACACACACACACACACACACACACACACACACACACACACACACACAAACACACACACAGATATATACTAAAACCGCGATACACATTTCTGGCTGTCCTGCCCACTACTACATCTAGAGGAATAGGAGGACTTCTCTATGCTGGCAGCAGATTAAATGCTGGCCTGCCACTGTCAACCAGACACTGAGTGACCATATCATGTTTGCAGGATTAAGTGCGCTCACACATGCATGCACGCACGCTAGTACGCTACTACTATTAAATTATATTCATTTAAATTGGACCGGCCGTTTTTTTCTATCGACCAGATACTTATGCTCTAATATTTAATATGCAGTCTTAAATTTCATTTTTACGCTCTTCAACATTGCCACACATTGCACTGCACCGCTTGTCATACAGCACTCTGTTATACAACTGAAATCAACTGAATTAAGTGAGAGACGTGAAAGAGTGAAAGAAGAGTATGCTACAATATAACAACCCAATAATAACCCAACATAAATTATACAGCAGTCACTGAACAGGGCAATGAAAATGTATGTTTTACTACAACACTGCTATCTTATCAGAAGTACACACTAAAATAAACAGTGCTGAATGAAGTTTTACAGCGTTCCCAAGCCAACAGGAAAACAGTCAAGCACTTAATCCACTTATACACAAGCCAGTCCTTCCTATTCAAGTGCCAAATGACCGTATGACCTTCATAATCCTTATAATAGTCCTGATCTACTAATCCTGTCAATGGTTTTGCCAATAAATGTTGCACGTATTGTAATTAATAATAACAATAAAAACAATAAAAATAGTAATAGTAATAATAACAATACTCATTTATTTCAAGGAGGAACAATTAAGTACAAGTAGGGTCTCTAGACCTCAGGTCTTTAGGATTTAGAATGGACAAACCACAATGTTGCACAATGTTAGCAGTCTTATCCCAATAAACACAGCTGTTGCTAACTAGCAAGTGAAAAGAAATGCAAAAGATATAATTTGATGTATATTAACAGTATATCTTGCTACACCTTTACAGAAATACTTTTTGAGGAAGAAAAATATCAATTATTATAATTAATTATTGATGGCTATTTTTAAATGTGATAATACCACTGCGTTGCATTCTTGCGTCAAAATATCTTGATATGTTTTGTGAAAATGTCTAAGTATCATAATTCGATATTTTTGCCATATCGTCCACCCCAACATGGAAGCTTATGTCTGACGAACCTGACTTATTTTTACACAGAAAGCCAACAAAACAGGTTATTTGTCCAGGGGCACACAAACATTTGTATACGACTGTCTTTTTAAAATCCATTCTTGGCTAAATGATGCATGAAAGCTGTTGCAAAGCAAAACAGCAACAAAGAAAATGTGTTTTTTGGAATTACAACTATTTTATCATTATCAACATTACATATAAAAACTCAGAAGACATGCAGGTTCACTGGTCATTTCAAAATTTAAATAAATGTTTAGAGGTGGTAAGTTTCTCTACATTGCATCATTTCACATCAAACCACTCTGAATGTGTTTACACCTCATAGATTGAATTACACAGAAATTTAGAAAAATCAGTGGAATTTCAATTCAAGTAATACCAAACAGACTTGCTTATGCAGTTTATGAGATGCTGCTTTCTTTAAAAAAAAAGGAACAAAAGCAAATCATTTATAGATAACAGTACGTGTCACAGTGTACCCAGACTACATTAACAAGTGCCAGAGTGACCAAGCAAACACACAAACCTAGCCAAACACAGCCACGCTTGGTGACTAGCCTGTCATTAGATCTCAACAGGGGCAGCAATCATCAAGCATTAATTGAATAAGGCATCAGTACATGTATCCAAAACAGCTTCCCTCACAATACACTGCAAAGGCCATGACAATATTAGCCACTATACAACTTTACATAGTTCTGTAAAATTTGCATTGGACAAACTTCTCAAAACTCCATGCTTTGCCATGTTTCCACCCACAAAGGCCCAATCCCCAAATGGATTGTAGGCGGTTCTTTAGAAACCCTTGCAAACTGTTTCAGGCTTTTTGCCATAGTCGCAAGTCTGCGAGGCTACTGCACAAGATGAAGACCTGGGTCCAGTTTGTTAATTGTCATGACTTTGACCTATGCAATACTGATAAAGCAGAAGTTACGCAAATTAGCCTCTATTCATTCTCTACATGTTCTACTTTGTGTTTTGAGCTTCTTTACCAATTGCGGATGCTCCAGATGAATCTTAATAGGTTTGATTGAAGCAAGGTAATCATGTGATGCAAAAAAGTCAATTATTTTGGTCAAGACACATCACATCAACAGCATCAACAGTATGCAGCCCTACTATACAAACACAAAGTGATGGAGTCCCTAAGAAATACATAAATATTACAAGGCATGCAGAAAAGGTCTTTGTAAAATATGAATTGTGCCCCAGAGTAACGACTGCAACTGCCATCTTGCTGAGTACTCAAATTTCAGTTCATAATCTGTAAATTTACCATGACTTCTAGTACACTTGTTGCAAAAAGGGGTGTCAAATAAGGTCAAGCTGCAAAGCAACTTTACAAATAATCGCTAAGCCATTTGTCTAACAAGTCAAACCGGCTCTAGACTAAACAAGGCCACAGCACAGCCCAGTGCGTTACCACCAACAGTCATATCATCACCAAATCATCACACATCGATCTGACAGAAGGGGGGACAGGAAGACCTTAGCAAGCAGCATGAAAGCACTGCAGCGTCAGGGAGGAGGTGTCACTACAGTTTACTCCTCTGAGAGAAGTGCTGTGCACTGAGCCTTAATGGCTGCAGTGAGGCTTTGGCTGATGTAAGCTAATACTTGTCATAGGGGTGGGCAATATAACAATGTGTTACCATTATTGTGATAAATTAAGTCATGATACGATCTCCTGAGCACTTTGCAGGTATCATCAGTATTTCCAGAACACTGGCTAAGAGAGGTAAGAGCATGAACACTCATCACCACCAGCAACACTACATCCAACAACACAGTAAAGAGTATGTTAGCCAACCTAACTCAACACCTATTGAAAACTACTTCACCTGTCGTTTAAATGGATGCTACTGCAAACATCTGTGTTCATGAGCTCCAGACTGCAAGCAATTTCTAAAGCCATGCCCAAGTGCTTTAGATATTAAACAATGGCATTTTCTATCATTATAGTGGAGTCACTCTGGAATTCAGCTACAGATGCCTCTGGAAAACCATGTAGTACTAGAATTTCAGTTTTCATAATTCAACTAATCACCTGGACACTTGAGCTGTACAGAAAATACTGCAAATTTTACTCAGACATTAGATCAGATGAAGCAGAGACAGCGGGGACTTTACTATAGCACTGCCTTGTGGCTTTATAACTCAACGTTTTAATAGCAACCGTGAACAAAACATTGTGTACATATTATTTAATATTTGTTACCTTTTTGTGATCCTGACTTCTGGTTGTAGACAAGGATCAGAGGAACTTTCTCTGCTTCTAAAAGTTCCAGGGCTAGAGCTAACTTAGCTGCTCTAGCGTAAAACCCAGTCACTTAACTTGATTGTTTTCCTGCATTAAGTCACACCGAAGTACAACTTACTGAAGTTACAAAGCATTTATGTTCAGTTTCATGTACAAAAGGTAAACTTAATGTAAAAGTAAAATATGTAGAAGGCAAAGAGCTGTGTGATAAGTAAAGTTAGCATTACAGTATGTAGCAGATCCCTCTCTCATTGCAATTGTAGAAATGATGTCCCGTAAATCAGTTATAATATAAATCCTGAATAATAACAGAGTGTTTGCATGGGCTGAGGAAATTTATTGATTTCATTTAATTTATTTAGTTATTTGTACACTTCCAAAGGCTGCTCGTTCATCTGATCTTTCTATCTGCATTGGACTGTTCAGCCTTCAGCCTCTATTGGCCCTGTGGTCTGAGGGCCCCTGACAGTAAGAGGCCTGTGGACAATGGCCTCACTGACCCAGTCAGTAATCCATCCCTGATGAAAACAATCACTACTCATTTTCACTTTACCATTTTCCAGGTTCAGTGTGGGCTGAAACATTATCACTGCAGCATAAATGGGTGGAGCCCATTTGTAGGCAAAAGTTTGAACACACGTGGTCTAATTATGTTTTATTGATTTTCTATGTAAAAGTAAGTTAACATGTTTTATATAGAACAGATTTAAATATGACATTTCTGCAGATTTTAGTGCACAATTTCTATTTGCTGAGTTTAACATATTGAAACAAAAATAAAAATGATGTGCCATCTCTTTCACACAGGCCACATTGTTTTATTTTTTTTCTCCTAAATATTTTAAATTCAATATATAATCAGTAAGTGTGCATTAAAATGTGCAGATGAGTGTTATCTGTAGTAACCTTATTTTCGCTTAGAAAATCAACAAGTTGTGACAAAATGACTAGGGGCGCCCAAACCTGTAAATGTAAATGTGTTGGTTGTTGTGACATCACAAACCTAACGAATTCAAAACAAGCCGTTTTTCACGCTTAGTTTTCATAAATATTTTTTCCATATATATTTTCAACTTTAACAATGTTTACATACTACATCAAACCTTTGACTTCATTTTAAAATGGCAAGACAAATTCCTTCTACATGACATGAGCTCTTTAATTGGGCAGTACGGTTTAGCTGGTGGAGTCAGTTCCAAACTGTTAGCAAGCCTCAGAAATACTAAATATCACAACACGTCCTGTCTGTTGCAAAATCTTCAACTGTTGCAGTGTTACATTCTTGCCCTATCACCCAGCTCCATCATGGGCAGTATTAGAATGGCAGTAGTGTGCAGACTGGGGCAGGAACTGGTACATTGAGGAGTCAGATTAGTTGCCTGGAGAGACATCAGTGGGTTTAGAAATGTCAGGTGTAATCTAGAAAGAAAGCGGGAATAAATTCAACTGGAGTATATTTGCAGTAGAGTGGGTTTGCACGCATGGGCAGCTAAAGCAGTGTGATGCCCTATAGTGGTTTTAATTTGTTGTGCGCTAGGGGAGGTGTGAGCAGTGAGAGCAGTGTGTGAGCGTATGTGTGAGGGGGGAGCAGGTGTCTAGCAGCCTGGTAAACACAGGGAGGTGCCTCTATGTATTATTTAACCATTCATCCTTACACACACACTTGCAGGTGCACCCCTTCCTCTTGCATTTACAGCACTGGGCAAAAGTCAAACAGCACCCTTCGTTTATTTAATATACAGATAAGATAACATAATAGAAAAGATATAAGAATCTACTTGAATAAGGAAGAAGAATGTTACAAATAAACAAATACAGTAAAATGTAACAGTAATTTCATCAAAATCTTCTTTTTTTTTTTTGAAATAAAGTAGTTGGTGTCTTGTGAGAACAAAATTTGATTCCAGATTGTCCTAGACACTCCTGGCCATCCTAATAACAGATATATTAAATTCCATTACCAGCACACCTGATTAACATAAAGCACTGATTAGCAAAATCAAGTACTGAATGATAACTAAGTAATCAAGTAATACTGGCCTGCCATGACAAGAGATTTATAAATAGTTAAACAAAAACAATGACATACATAAAACTACTACTTAAATGATTTAACATTATTTGTATTTGTTCTAAGTGCTTTTCTCAGCAAATAAATGCTTGCTATCCAGATTAACTTCTAATTTAATCATCTGCCTAAAATACAGTTTTTTTGTAAGTAAACACTAAAAAATTAATACCTTGTTCTTAATGGATATTTCAACAGGAAAAAGTCTCTGACTTTTGCACAGTACTGTACATCCACTTCTGCATTTTAATTGAAAGCTATTTTACATGCACAAAGCATTAAATGGCATAACATAACAGCGTCAAACCTTAAGACTCAATACACACAACCACTTACATATATATATTACATTATAACAGTTACCATTAACAACCATGTGCTTTAAAGAAATACTTTTTTCAACCGGTCACATCTGTAGCGTACTGTTAATTACCACAGACAATGATTTAGATGCAGTTCTCAGTACTTGGAAAAGAATTGACAACTTGCTGACGCAAAAGGATCGTATGGGGAACAACCTAACGCAGGGCACAATTTGACACTGACTTTTTATGCTATACAAGGTCAAGCAGCGTGTGTTTCTGGCCACATTACCACATTTCCTAGCCACGGTCTCCCGCGGTATATCACAGCGATCTGTCAGCATTTTAAAAGAGATCTGTGCCACAGAGTATTTTCAGGGCACAGAAGTGATTTTTTTTCCCCCAACACAGGTTTTTTCGGTTACTGAGCTGTTTGTGGAAACCACAAAATCCAAACTTGTGTTAATCACCACCTTGTTGCTGACAACATAGCACCATTTTGAAGCATTAGACAAGTTTACAGCAAGTGCTAGCTGGGCTTAAGTACAGCCTCTGTACTGCGGAGTTAGTTGTAACACAGTGTTACAACTAAGCCACCTTTCGTAAACAAAGACAAAGTAAACTTTGTCTTTTTGTTCCATATGTTTACACAGATTTTAAAATGAAAAAAGAAAACATCTGAAAACAAAGATTTTCTTCTGCTTTATTAGTATCTTTCAGATGTTAGTATTTTGGTTTTAAATAAGCATATAAATGAAACTGACATTAACAGCTGGTAAAGCTATAGTCATTTGGAAACGATATTTCATATTTTACTGATGTATGATGTTTATTTGATGTCCTTCACTGGACAAAAATAATAAATAAATGTCATTGACAGGCAGTCTCATGTCAGTTTTCATATATGATTTGATGTGTGTGTGTATGCGTATATCCATTTAGCTATCTGTCTTATTGAGAGATAATATATAATGCAGTAGGGGTGGGAATCTTTAGGCACCTCACGTTTCGATTCGATTACGATTCAGAGGGCAGCGATGCAATTATAAAACGATTATCAAGATGCATCGTTTTTGCTATACAGGATTTCTATTTCCCTACTCTGTGAGGACTTGGTAGTTTTAAAGCAAAGTATTTGTAATGATCCATAATGCATTCACTTCCAATATCTTTTATTAATAAATCAAATGGAAGTGATGTGGCAAGTGAACTTGAAGGCTCACATTAACTGCTGTTTGGAGCACATGAGACGCTGCTGCCACTCACCTGTGATAAAATGAGCTGTTAGGGTGAAATATGATCCAGTGGTAATAGATGTCCACGCAGCACATTACAGCTATTCTACTCATTTTCTTTGGTGATTTTATAACTTCGGTTTTGGTCTCGTTGTAGAGAGTGGTGGGATCTCTGTGTCAGTAAAATATCTTTGAGACGGGACGTGTGCAACATAGCGCGAAAGCCCTGTTTCGCAACGACTGAGAACCGACCTGCAGACTGCAGGTCACTTAGCAACGAAGTCTCGCCTGACTAGTAGTGAACAAAAAGGCACAGATTTAAGATGAACATCTGGAGATGAACGGACTTATTCGCATTTATAGGCAGCACAGCTGGTGTCCTGGTACGTTAAATCTGCAACGAGAGACTGTCAAACACTAAAAGTCGCAAAGATGAAGTCGCTTCTCTTTCAGATTTTCCTGGTCCACCTTAAATCGTGCTGCATTTACATTCGGCACTTTACATTCAAACAAGAAGCTGTTTGCGTTCCGTCAACATTACGTTAGAAATTAAATATTTAGAAAATCGATTTTTGACATTTGTGAATTGATTCAGAATCGTTCACGTCCGCATCGCGATGCATCTAAGAATCGATTTTTTCCTGCACCCCTATAATGCAGTATGGTTGGAAAATATATTTGTTTCTTACATTTGTCTTGTACTAAAAGGTGTCTTAGTTGTAACTCTGTAACAACTAACCCTGCAGCACGGAGGCTGTACTTAAGCCCAACTAGGGCTTGTGGCAAGCTTGTCACATGCTTCAAAATGGTGTAACGTTGAGGGCAACAAAATGGTGATTGAATGAACTTTGTTTGCACTTTATTTGCACTAATTCATCAGACTTTTCTAGGAAGTGTTACAACTAACTGTTATAATTAAACTCACCCATGAGGTAAATTATAACACTGCACTTCGGTGTAATGGGAAACAAAGTTCAAGTGTTCATTTGTAGTAGAGATGTATATGTTGCATGTATAAAAACATGATTATTCCATCTTGGATATTTTTAAAATTATTTTGCAAAAACAGGCAGATGCTAACGGGCAGATGCTGAAATGTGTCAGAATTATTGCCTGTGGTAATTAAATTGGCTTACTGTTCAATGGTCCTCCTACAGTTTTTGAGCTACACCCACAAACCTTTGCAGAATCACAAAGCCTACACCTGACTAGGTTGCTTGTGCCTTTATAACTGATTGAATACATACAGCATTTGTTCAAACATGATGTTTTTCCACTGAAATGAATAGGGGAATGCACAACATCCTTAAGCAGAGTCATTCCACTTACATAATATATAATGCTTACACCTCTACCTCTTAGTAACCACCTGGTGATACCAGGTTTTGTCCTGACAGCAGCTACATATACTACATTTGCAGCAGGTAGCCATTAAACTGAAAAGTGATAGTGTATTTCTCTAAAGTCCCATGTTTGTTTGATAAGTGTTACAAAATGATGAATCCTCATTTATTTTTAACTTTGGGTTTAATCAATACTTCATGAGCCATGACTGTACCTGTTAACAATGTGAATTAAAGTAGACTTCATTCATGCTGCCCAGTCCACACAGCTTAGTTCAGTGAAACAGGACCTTCTAAACTGCTACAGTAACTCAATACTGCTGTCTGCTCCCCTTTTACCACAACAGAGCCACCAACAAAGCCCTGTAGTGGACTCTTGGAGCCAAGCAGACCACTAGCGCTTTACTACTACCTCTGTGGGCTACCTGGCTAAGAACTTGTATATAAATCCCTCCTTACTGACCGCTGAGAAAGGACATTTGAATTGTGATTTCAGATATAATATACAACTAAAACAATTGTAAGAATTACAAAGCTACACATACAGATAGCACCAAATAGATACATATTAACTGAATGTTAAAATGTTAATGTTCCACTTATAAATTTCACAGATCTAACAGGAATTTAAAGAATTTTATAGGACAAAATCAAGCTTCAGATCTGAAAAATCTGTCCATCCCTCCACTGTGAGAAGGCAACTCAACACTATGGATCTGAAAGCCTGTCAAAAAGTCCTCACTGAGAAAAGGAAACAAAAAAAAAATAAATAAATAAAAATCTAACAAAGAAGCTGCTTTTCTCAGAACAATGGACTGACCACTGCAGAGTCCAGACCACAGACCACTGAATGTGTTTGAGATTACTTGAATTGTGGAACAGAAAATGCAACCAACGTCTACGACTGAACTTTGTTGTAGAAAAATATCCTGGCAGATTTCTTCAGAGCAAGTCTTCCGAAAAGATTGAAAGCGGTTATAAAGGCAAAGAGTGGACAACGTAGATACTGAAAAATTATATTCTGTTGTTGAGGCTTCCGTGAAGTTTTCTGTTTAACATATGTTTTCCTGACAATCAATTAAATAAATCAAGGATGGTCTATGACACTTTTCCCATGAATTCCTTTCTTCATAAAAAGCGTATCTCAATCTATGCAGTTAGCTAAAACCTAATTAAACATAACGTTACATTCTTCTTTTGCAGTCTTATTATTAAATTTAGAATAGGACACATTTTCAATTCAACATTTGTCTGTTCTTTATTTTTACACCTAAACATTTAAAACCATGTTTATACTCATTTGTGCAGCATTTAATGCTGTATGTCATGTAATATCTAATTAGCCATTTGTTTGACAAGGTCAGTCATACCATCAAAATAAACATATTCCACATCCTTTAGTAGAAGTATGAGCTGCTGACCATTTGCCCAAAACCCACAGAATCGCACCTCCGCCTACTAAGCCCTGCAAGACAGGTGCATAAGGTCACTTCCTTTCAGAAGAAAATAAGAGGTATGACTACGAACAGGCACATAGAAAATCCCCATACCAAAACGCGAGGGCTGGTCTTTTGTTACACAGGCCACTGCTGTAGATCATCACTTCTTTCAAGCTCAAAAGACTAGGGACACTTTGCCTCGTTCTAAGTAATGTATGATTTCCACCGTTAGTTTACAAACTTGTGCAGGTTTTCGGTCAGAAATATCAAACATGAAAATATCTAGAGGCCTCCGGTCACTCCGGAGCTAGATTGGCAGGCTAAAGATGGACTCGACTCCCCCTCTTGTTATATCAGATGAGTAGCACAGTTACTCTGGCAGTAAAAAGGGGTGAACTACAAAAACACTAGTTATTTTTCTCCTTTGGATCAGGCTTCCACCCCTCAACACAAAACACGGCCTATAGAACTGACAGTGCCCAGGAGACTTCATATAGCATTTGCCAGCATAACCAAGCACAGTCATGCCTTCTCTTTATAACGATGAGGTAGGCTGTTTAGTACTTACTTCGATATTTAGATATAGATGATAAAAGTATGGCATTATGCTAAACTTGCAAAATACAGCACAATGAGTGTGGTCCTAGCTAAAACAACAGCTTCACAAGATGTTAAACAACTGTAAATACCCTGGCTATCAGGTAATGTATGTAGGAAGGCTGTGCTTGCTTTAGGAACCTAGCTAAAATATATAAGCATCAAGAAAGGGCTTCAGTACTGCTCTCCTCCTGGCAAAGCATTGATTTATTCTAATTTATTAATATATTCTTAGTAAATTATGATACACCGCACTTATATGGAGAGACTTTTCCACTAATCTTGCTATCAAAGCACTCTCCAAATACTACTTAGTATAGCAGTGCCTCTCGGCCAGAATCAGCGTCAAACTCCCGTGTCCCTTTTGTCTGAGGAATTGCAATGTTATAAGCTCATAAACACTTCATAGTAATATGCTGCTCATGAAGTCAAAAGTGGCTTTCATGATTTTCTTTATAACGAGATTTTTGCGTGGTAGTCACAGTCTGCTGAAAGATTTGAAGGTTCTCATCTACAGCAACATTTACGATGAAAAAGTTGAGTTTGATGCAACTGACCAGTATTACTAGTATGAAAATGGTTCATTCAAAGCATTACAATACCTGGCTCTCTGAGTAATACAGATTTATCTACTTGAATCATTATGTAAAGTCGGCCATTCAAACAGTTCAACTGATCTATATCGCGTTTACATACGCATGTAATAATTCCACATTTGCAAAGTGCTTCCACTGTTGATTCTTGTTTTAACACGTTTCTTGTCATATTTTTGGCAGCACAGTGTGTTGTTTTGATGTGGAGAGTTTGTTAGCATTTGAAAATAAGTATGTGTATTATACTTTGCTATTCCAAAACACAAGCAGCTCAATCTGAGCGTGTTACCATGCTACTTACCATACTAAAAAGGCAGTGATAACATTAGCGATAAAGCTGTGATAATCTAGCTGATGTTAGCTATAACGGATCTATATCGCGTTTACATACGCATGTAATAATTTGACATTTGCAAAGTGCTTCCACTGTTGATTCTTGTTTTCACATGTTTCTTGTCATATTTTTGGCAGCACTGTTTTTTTTCCCCCTCCACAGAACTAAAACTTGCCAGCACAGGTCGCTTACTCGATTCTGGACAGTCAAACAGAGAGACATGTGGGTGGAGTCATGTGGTATAAGAGAGGGTCTTACAAAATGACTGACAGGAGGTTAGTGTGAACACAGAAAAGCCCTCCACTTTGCCTTGCAGTTTTTCAAACCGAGTTTCCAGCACATAACAGACTGGTGCTGATGCCATTGCTAAAACAATTATTTTATCATGTTCTACATAGTTTCAAAGTTCCACATCGGGGTGTCCAATCTTCTCCACAAAGGGTTGATGTGGCTGCAGGTTTTCATTCCAAACAAAAGTGGAGCACACCTGATTCCACTTGTTTAGTCAACTGCTCAGCTTTCAAAAAACTAACTAACTATGTGCAGTCCTGCTACGTTGGAACGAAAACCTGCAGCCACATCGGCCCTATGCGGATAAGACTGGACACCCCTGTTCTACATATTTTCAATGTTCTAGTAATAAAAGAAAGAAATAAACAATTGTAAATTGTATTGCAAACATTGTATTAGATTGGTTACTCCTCTATACGTCTCCAATGGATCCGTTTCTCCCCGCTTTGGTTCCATAACTGAACTGTCATTAAAAAAAAAAAAGTGCCCACTTGTGGAGAGCAGTCCAAAGAGATGTGGTGTGTTGGAAAGCGGTCACAAAAAAGTACAAATGGACACGTGCGGTCACTGAAACTAAAGGCAGCATCACCAGGACAGCATTCAATAATGGCAGTGCAGGAGCAGATCTATACTTCGTATTGATTTCAAAATGATTCCAGCGTTCGCACACACCCTCCTGTCCATCATCGGACTCTCCTCAACCTTCCACCCCACAAAGCATACTGGGATCACAGTGTCACTGTATAACACACTGAGCTGGTTCAGACCAGTGTGGCCCACTGAACAAAAGCAATTTGCTGGATGAACCAGCAAAATCAATACCACAGATCATAAAGCGTGTTAGACCTATCAAACCAATTCCCAGACTGTGAACAAGTGCAGAACAGCAGCCATGCAAGGCTTCCTCTTAGTTTCAATTATGTGAAAGAAATAATTTGATGAAAGATTTAAGCATTTTGCCTTTTGCTCCAAATGTGGTCAGTCAGCCAAGACATGTTTGGTTTCTGAAGTTTGCTTCATTAGTTCTGCACTGAAGCTATCGCTAGGCTAATGTAGCTAACAAGTCTTATGGAAGCTTTAGATTCTACTATATCATAATACACACTTGTATCACAAATAATCTCAAACAGATTTGCTAACGTGGTTTCTCACACTGTACAATACACTGTTACCTATAAAAATGGACAAAAGTACAAACATGAAAACTCATGAGCAACGAAAAGGTGTTCAGAAACCAACGGCCCGTAACGGAATTTTTCTCAAGAATCTACATCTATTATAAACGGAAGCCATTCTAAAACTTCACCATAATTTGTGTCCTTCAGGTTCCATAATGAAATACAGTGCTTGGACCCCGAAGATTGCCACTTACAATTTATAGACAATCACTAAGCTCTCATACCAGTTACAGTGCACATAAATCAACACGCTCTACATTACTTTCAGTTAAAAATTAATAATGGCTGATTGTCTTGGTTGCTGACAATGATAATTTACACACGTTTTTTTACCCTGTGGTCAAAAGCTCCCGAAGAACAGGGATGTGCATGAGTACTCAAGTGCTTGGTTAACTGTTTGAGGCGCCAGTATTTAAATATGGAAATCACTATTCAAGTACTGGATCCGTTTCAACACAGGAAGACTGTGCAAATACAGACTAATAATTCAGTGAAACTGCAATTTTATGTTCTAACTGTAAAATGTGGAGAGTTTGTTAGCATTTGAAAATAAGTGTGTATTATACTTCGCTATTCCAAAACACGAGCAGCTCAATGTAAGCGTGTTACCATGCTACTCACCATACTAAAAAGGCAGCGACATTAGCGATAAAGCTGTGATAATCTAGTTGATGTTAGCTAGGACCAGAAAATAAACAGTGGAAATATATTTCTCTAACAAAACACATCAGGTACACAACTTACACATTTTTCTTTGTTTATTTCTGAATAAAAAAAGTTTTTAAATGTTTACTTTGTATATAAATGTATACCAATATATGCTGCTAATTCTTTGTGTAACACGAGTGTTGTCCCCTAAAAAGGTAAGCCCATGGTCCTACATTCATTTCAGCCAAACTCTCTTTTCTTTGCCTTTCTTTTCCCTTCCTAAAGATTAACAGACTGTCCATCCATTAACGCTTTATGAGTACTCGAATATTAAAATTTGTCAGAATGCATATCTCTACTGAAGAAAGAAATCAGAATACGCAAAACTAAAACCAACTCCACCGCTCCTGTTTGGTTACATTATTTTCGCTCGAACTGGTCCATAAAAATTAAATACTACACACTTAAAAATACATGGTTATTCAAGGGTTCTTTGGTAAAGGCAATGGGTTTATTTAGAACCATACATTCTGTATAGAACCATGTCAGGCTTAAATGGTTCTTTGCAGGATAAAATGGTTCTTCAGATTGGTGGTGAATGTATTGTACATGGTTCTATACAGAACCTTTTTAGAAATGGTTCTAGACAGCACCAAAAAGGGCTCTGCTATTATTACAACGTCAAGCTTGTAACAATAGCAGAACCCTTTTCGGAGACTCGCCTTTTGAAAGCATCTTGCTGCAGTACTAAAATACTCTAATTTGTAATCGATGTTATGATCAGCTGGAATGCACATATCAAATCTGTCTTCCCGAGATCCACTTTAGATCCTACTGTTCAGTTATTCCTGGCATACAGCCAAGTGATGGAAAGGATGATTCATCACCAATTAATCCTTTTAAAGTACATTTAACACCTACTATCTCATTATAAAGTGTACTCAGTACATTTTTCACTCTGTGCTATGGGTTAGTGTTTATTACAGAATCCCTCTTAAGACTGGTTTCCAAGCCTTTTCGTGAGCAACCATGTACAAAACAGATGCAGCAGATAAAGAGGGAGTAACAGACAGAGTAACAGAGAAAATAGCAGGAAAATAAAAACCAAGGCAGAGTAACAAAAACAGAGAGAGTCTGAGAAAGTAATAGGGAGTAACAAAGGGGGTGAGATAAAATGGTACAGAAAAATAAATAAAGAGTTTCAGAAAGAGTGAAAGAAAGACAGAGCAACATAGAGAGGGATGTAGAGAGAGATAGAAGCAGAGAGGTTATAACACAGAGACAGTATAAAATAGAGAGTAAGACGAGGAGAGAGAGAGACTGAGAGATACAGTAATGTTAGTTAGTGTTATGTCCAAAGCAGTGAGGAGGCTTTGTAAAGCTCATTAATCAAGTTTCTTTTTAATTACAGTAAAAAAAAAAAAAGAACAGAAACAGTGAAGGAAAAATAAAAATAAAAATAAAAACACACACACACACACACACACACACACACACACACACACCCCCCAAAAGATAAATAAATAAATAAAATAAATAAATAAAACACCATGGCACATTTGGGACGTTGAGAAATATTTATAAATCACACAAACATTACTACACTTATCTCTGAACCAATCCTTCCAAAAAGGCAAAAACGGAAAAAAGTAAATCATTCTTGATGAAGGAAGTGATGCAAGAGCATCCACAGTAGTTTACTTACCCAAACATTTACTCTAGGGAGTCATAACGCTTCTGATAAACTCAGTTTGTTGAATAATGGCATGATAACTCTGCAGAGGAACACAGGCCAGGAGGACAGTTCCAAATTTGAGTTTATTTACATTTGCTGGGCGAGTCAGAGTTTGTCTAAAAGTGCTCTAACAGGACAGAGTGCGTAGGAGCCACCCGAAAACTAAATACGCACTCCATGTATGTTTGAACCAGGATACGAGCCAGAAGAACACAATGTATACAGTGTAGACTGTAAAGAGGAAAAGGAGATGCAGGGACAAGAGAGACATGAGGCCAAGTGCCTACATTTTTTCTTGTACCGCATCCCCCGAAGTCCACTAATAATATCTGTATTGGCCTTATGTACCAAAAACAAACATTTTATTTTCACATGACCATTTTGCAACCCCTCTTTATTCCAGGCTGTTTTTTGTCACTGTGCCTTTCAGCCTAATGCATAAACAACCTCTGTTCTGACTGGCTAGTGGGGCTGTATGATACTGACAAAACGTTACGTTCGATAAAGCTGAAATATGACGATATGACAAGCAACAAATTATTAACATAGTGTGCCGCAACTACAGACTTTTTTGGGATATGATGCAAATACAGCCTTTTTTTTTTTTTAATAAACAGAAATTTAACTAATCTCTCTGTCAATAGCAAAATACAAAATTACATATGCAACATTCACTATTGTGCAAAAATAAAAAGAACTGAAATACTAACATCTAATACTAACAGCTACTAACATAAGAACAGCAAGCAATTTTTATATAGGCATACAAGAAAAAAAAATTAATTCATTTTATTTTTGTTGTGACAGCAAAAATTACTGCCTCGCACATGTAAAATGCAATACTGGGTATAAGAATAAACCTAACATTTAATATGTTTTTATGGGCTTGTAGCTCAGGATGGAGTAGTTTTTGAACTGGCTGTATAGCCTAATGGTTAAGTGACTCAGACTCATAACGGTTTGTGACAGCAATGTAACAACGTCTCTCTGGCGCTGCATGTATGAGGTAATTTGATCTATCATCACCACTGTATTGATGTGTTTACTGTGGATCTTGTATCAGGATGAAGATAAAAAAAGCATGATTCAATGCACAGCTCTACTGGCTAACCCCTCAAAAAGTACCATGTATTGGGCCTTAAAAACAGCCCCGGCTCAAATGAACGCGACTGGACGGGCTAAACTGATGTATACTAAATGGGCGACCACATGTAAATATATTCATGGTTGTGTCATCAGCAGCTTAGTTTCCATATATGGACTGGGGAGTGAATGGTGGGTTTTGAAACTTTACCAATGTTTACATAGTACACCATACTCTCCAAAAAAGCAAGGAAAATTTCCATTATAAAGGCCCTTTAATAAGTCATGTAGCATGACCCTGCACTAAGTCACTTAAACCAAGATTTTATTTTTTTTGTCACACAGTTCAAGCTGTACTTCTTTCATTTTAAGAGAAATGCATGGGATCACACCGAGCAGCCCCCTTTCTCCGAAGCAAAACGCTCTTCTGAAGAAGTGAAATGTACTGTTTCAAGCCAGTCATAACATGTCACCAAAAGCAAATCCTGCTCTCTCTGTAACGAAAGCAGTTGTGGGATGAGTAAGAGGCTCCATTTGAAATTTAATGAATGTGATGAATGTGCAGAGGGATTGTGCTCATTAATATGAATTAGAAAACAGAGAAAAGCTGGAACTTCAGCACACTGTTAAGGACCATTGAGTTATCTATTGTTTTGGACTGTGGTGAAGAGGAGAGGGGAGTGGAGGAGCAGAGAAGGGAGGAGAAGAGAACAGGAGAGAGTTTTGCATGAAGCCAAAAAAGAACAAAAAAAGAAAAAAAAAATGTTTTACTAAAAATGTAGTTGATCAGCCAAGACATGTTTGGTGTTTAAAGGCTACCTCTTTAGTTTAGTACCAGATATACCAGAGAAGGCTAATGTAACAGAAAATACAGGGAGATTCACTTGAAAGAGGCCCAGAATATTCTGTAATAACTCCCGCTAGGATGAAGCAATCTGAACGAAACAATGTGCAACGTGCTCCTAAGTATATGGAGCTTCAAACAAGCCGGGATGCCCCTGTATCGGAGCGATGAGGTAGGTGCCGTGGTTCAGGCAAGGAACGTTCAGGAACATGGAGCGCCACATCGAAATGTGTCTGGCAGAAAACGGAGATCACTTCCAGCATCGCATGTAATATAATTGATTACACATACGTCAAGGTATGTAGCGGATTTTTTTTTGGTTCTGATTGCTTCATCCTAACGAGAGTTACAACAGAATATTCAGGGCCTCTTTCGAGTGAATTTCCCTGTTAAAGCATGTAGTCAACCATTAAGCCTGCAGGCAGCAAGATTCCTGTTACTACTGTTTTAGCTATGTGACATACTTTGACCATTTTTATAGAAAACAGCATGATATACAGTGTCAGAAACCACATCAGCAGGTCTGCTTGAAGATTACTTTTGAAGCAATTGCATGATGATTTAAAGCATACAGTTTGCCCAAAGCTAACTGGTGGCTAGAAGCTTCCATTAGCCTGTGTGTTAACTAAATTAGCCTTGTAGACACGCAGTCTTTTTGAGATCCCTCCTGAAAAAATACAGCACAAGCCAGCATGAATTCCATGCTGGTCCAAACTGGTCATGCTGGTCTAGCTGGTCACCCAGCATGGCTATTCTGGTTGACCAGCAGGCCAACATCCAAAACACAACATATGGTGGTTTTGCTGATAACCAGCTATAATGGTCTATACTGGTTGTTCTAGCAACTATTTGTTTTCTTAACAACTCTGCTAAGTCTGTGGCAAATGTGTCATATTTTAGGCATGCAACATGCACAACACTAACCAGTGGGGTATATGCTTCTGTCACTTGTCAGCAACATTAAGCCTCATAGCTCCAGAATCAAACGAAAGAAGCAAACTTTGGACATTAAACATGTCTTTGCTTGCTGACTACAGCAAGGAAATTGGGAAACCTTGACTCTTGTTTTTTTCACTGTGACACGTGAATAATGCAGGATAAGTCTGAGTTTAGTTTGAGTTGCATTAGTTTCTTTAATTACAAGACAGATAACGCCAACAGCGTCCCAGCTTGCTAGCATGTAACAGTTACCAACGGCCTGTAACTATAAAAAATTGAATGTCAAACAATTTGTATAATTTTTAATTTTCAACATATGCTGATCTGTAGCAGCTCAAAAAAGCAGATAAACTATATTTATGATGGTTTAATTTCCATAATGCAGTTGTCAACAGTCAGAATCGACTCCATCATGACACTTCAAAACATTTTCACAAAACTCAAAATGCATCCAATATGCAGTTTTTCTGAAGTTTGATAAATTGGAATGGACATAAACAACCAGCAGTACCACATTAGACAAGATACCATCAAAAACGATGAATACAATGATTTTTATTCAACATTTCACACACTACACTGCACTAAATCCAATTAACCAGGCCTAATTATGTTTCTTTTGTAAGATAATATGCAGTTGGTCAGTGTAATTTAAAGCCAGGATATGCTCAGAGAAGCATACTGTGACATAACGTGACATAACTGATCACAATAACAACTGATAGTCAAATTACCGACCCCTAATCTAAAGTTTCAGCAGTTCTAGCACTCATTCACTGCTTTCAAGCTTTCACTGAACTGCACTCCTCTTTAACCATTACCTAATGCAAATACCTATAAAGCCTTTAGGTTGTTTTTTTTAGGTTGATTGTATCAGTTCCTATGAATGTGTCCACCTGTACGTGTCCACTTAAAAAAAATAAATAAATAAGCAAATCAAAGAGGGGGTTCCCTGGGAGCTACCTTCATCTGAGAAGAGTGCACAAAATCTTGATTTAAACAAAAGGATTAAACTGAGCCTTTCAAATGCTCACACATTCGCTAGCCAGATTATTAATAGAAAATAAAAAACTTTGTTTCCATAGCAACTGTTATAGTCCATATGGAAAGTGTCTGCTCCTGTTGCCAAGACAACCAACCCACGGTGAACTCATAGCTAAGCGATGCAGAGAGCCCGTGATCCTTCCCCAGCCGAGCCTGGACAAGAGGCCCAACAAAAAACTGACCAGAGAGGTTTTGAACAGGGGAAGAACATCCTTCTGGAGGAACTGACTGATGGTTTGCAGGGCTGTGGTCTAATTTTAGCTTCCATGTTGCCACACTGCCATTGAGAGAACTGTAAAAATGGACCAGGTTGCAGGAACGGAAATTACCTCTTTGACTAAAATTACACTCATTTTTCACACTCTTAAAAATAAAGGTGCCAAAAAGCGTTCTTTGGTGTGATGCCATAGAACAGGGGAGGGAACTGAGGGCTAGAAACCAAAACAGTTTGCTGATGTCCCTGTTCTTGTTCAGCTACTAAACCTGGCGATTAACTGATGAGTTGAAATAAGTTGAGTTAGGCATGGCTACGTGGGGGGATTTCACCAAACCATGGGGGAAACTGGCCCTCCAAGACCAGCATCACCCACCTTTGACATAAAAGAACCACTTTTGGTTACCTTAAAGAACCTTCCACTGAAAGGTTCTTTAGGGAACCAAAAGTGGTTCTTTTATGTCAAAGGATGTGTCAAAGCTCAAAAAAAGTAGATAAACTATATTTATGATGGTTTAATTTCCATAATTCAGTATTAAACAGTCAGAATCGACTCCAGAAAACAGTCACGCATCACTAGAGACAATTCATCACTTTATGTCTGTGCTAGGGTAAGCTAAGATGAAGTTCTAGAATTTCCTGTAAAACTGCATTCTAGAGCTGCATCTAAAGTAAAGGTAGTAGTGGATGATATGACAAAAATAAACAATCATGATACTTCAAAACATTTTCACAAAACTCAAAATGCATCCAATATGTAATTTTTCTGAAGTTTGAGAAATTGGACAATGGAATGGACAAAAACAACCAGCAGTACCACATTAGACATGTATGTACATTCTGGCATACATTATGCCAGAATACAACATCTTTCAGAAAAAATGTTGGATATTAACCCAGTTTTATTTGTCATAAAATCTGCCCAATCAGTTTTTATTTTTTGTCCATTTGACTCAGTTACTAACAAGTAGTGACCAAAAAAACCTGTTTTCAGTTAATGTAACATAAAATTCTGACACAAAGCAAAGGGAAACTGGCATTCTCAAATTACATACACAAAAAACAAAAAAAAAACAATAGAAATGGAGATGCAAGATTCTTTTGACAGCGACAATACACACATACACGCTATTAATAATAATAGTATGAATTCTGTGTTGTACATTTTTGGCCATGTTACCTACTTTGTTTATGAATACTTTAATAACTGAATTTATCTTTTTTTGAATATATTAAATAAGTGAGAAAAAGAAAGCAGTTCTTCCATGGCACTGTTCCAAAGAACCCTTTTAGACACCTTTATGTTTAAGAGTGCACACACACACACACACACGCACACAAGCTGCCATTGTACAGAAAGCAGACTTAATTTCTCTTCTCCTGCCTGCTCTCTCCCAGGACCTTCTGACTATTGCCTGATAACTCACTCAGACCTTCAGAGCCACCGCTGTGGAAAGCTAGCTTGGGAAATGGGGCCTAAAAATTCTTCACATCCTACCGATGACCAGAGGTCAGTGTCGCCACAGATTGGCCGCATATGGCTGCCATTAAAGTGGAAGTGGTTAAGAAATCCTCTGAGAGACAGATCGAAAGAAAGAAAGAGAGAGAGAGAGAAAGAGAGAGAAAGAGAGAGAGAGAGAAAGAGAGAGAAAGAGAGAGAGAGAGAAAGAGAGAGAGAGAAAGAGAGAGAGAGAGAGAGAGAGAGAGAGAGAGAGAGAGAGAGAGAGAGAGAGAGAGAGAGAGTGTACTTGTATTTAAAATTGACATTAAGCAAGCTTGAGTAAAAACATCATGCTATCTATGCCCAAGCGAGTTCAAATTAGTGGTTCCTTCTCTCTCTTTCTCTCTCTCTTCCTCGGAAAAACCAGAGGAACATCATTAAACCGCACAAACACAATTCTTCTCCAGGACCTATGCAAATAGGAAGTAAACATAGGCGTAAGCCATGAACAACATTTGCCACAGCATTTTAACACAATAAGGCCTAATTGTATTGAGCCAACCAGCTATAACAATTAAAAGGGAACAGGATCAAAACAATAGCACTGTCATCTTTCCCAGCATTCACTACCTTTTTTGGGTTAAATGGACAAGAGTAAATGGCACCAAATTAAAGGTATAATAACAACAAAGCAGTGCAGGGCAGTTTTTGGTGTTGTGAAGAAAGGTTTAGTCATTGTTTAAAAAAGTTTTACCGTTGTTACCCGCAGTTGTGTACATGTACCATCCATGTACGTGTAGCACTATATTTACATATCGTCTCTGTCATTTCAAAACCTTGTATCAGCAGTTTCTTTCTTTAAACGCCATCTGCCAATTGGATAAACAGAAATTCTAGCTAATCAGTAGTTAGTAGCAGTTCAAGTTTATAAACATACTGTATAACAAAAGCAACAGCAGCAACAACATCCTCACAAAACACAACAGTAGGACTGAGCATCATTTAGTGAGGCACCAATCCACAACACTATCAGTAGCACTGACCTTATTAAACAGATCAGGTATTGGCAAGATGTGACGGATCCACTATCGATTATTATTTTTTTTTTGTTTTGTTGTTTTTTTTTGTTTTTTTTTAGACACATCAAATTCTCTACATACAGCTAATAATTATGAATGATCACATTGCAGGCAAACCTGTTTGTTTAGGAGATTAAACAATTGTTTCTTTGCAGATGTAAAACATAGCATGTATTTCTCTGTAAAGCCGTGAGGCGTGTTAAAATAAAAGTTTGTTTTAACAAAGCATGTCTTTGCTGATGTGAAGCACATGAGAATTAAAAAAAAAAAAACCTGTGGTTTTACTTCACACCAGCTACCAACTACAACTTTTACATTCACAATTTAACGTAGGCTAATAAAAACAGATTTGTGGGTGATTTTGAGATAATAAGATGATATTTAAAATGTCTACGGTGATCAGTTAAGGCCTCAGCATACTTCTTGTGAAACTAAATTCTCGAGGGTTGTGCGAAGCCAGAATCACCTTCGCGAGCTTACAAGCTCGGATACTTTCTGCAGTTTAGTGTTGCCTGATGCGGATGCTCCACATGACGCTAGGACATTTTATGCTAAGTTTCATGACTGCTGGAAAACGATTTTGTCACTGTTCTAACTGTGGCATCGTTTGATTTCAGAATATTGCCACTATTTAAGGTGGAACGAGAAAATTCGAACAAGAAGCTGATGAAAGCCAACTTCAGCCTCGTCCTCTTGTGAACCTAAATATAAGATAATCTGTATGTTTTGGTGCTTAGTACTAGTTAGTACTACCGAATAACAGACTTAGCATCTTTCATTTAGGAGATATTCATTGTTTATTTAACACGTGCGTTTCACAGTGAAATATTAGTTTGTCTGCCAAAGCCAAAGCTCCTCAAAGTCATCCATCTTTGTTTCATAGCACGCCTCTTTTTTACCGACCAGAGGCTTTGTCGCGTAGCGTCTTCGTCCACGGAGTTCGCCCAGCTGCAACGTGCGCAACACGGCAAACGAAGCCTCCACGCGACGTCTGCGGTTGTTTGTTTTCTCCGCAATTACGTCATATTGTTCGCTGAAGCCAGGCAAACGTCGTCTCCGCAAGAAGTATCCTGAGGCCTTTAGACTTTGTAGTCCTAAAATAAAATACTTGAAATACTTGTTCAGTGTGCCTCATTTTAAAAAATACAATTTTTATCCAATAACCAAAATTTCTTAAAATAGATATACAGTCAAGTATCAGAATCGGTATCGGGAGGATATCAGTGTAGTTATGGATGCTGATTACTGAATTATACTTTGATACCTTCCATTAAATTAATAACTTATAAAAACATTACTTGCATGATTTTGTTTAACATGTTGCTACTAATAACAACAACAACAACAACAACAACAACAACAACAACAACAACAACATGCTTACGAGCTAATCAGTAGCCTACAATTTAGAAAAACCATGTCCACTGGCTCACTGATGCTGATAAGACTGACTGCTTAGGAATAGAAATTTAGTATTGAATGACACAGTTTTGGAACACACTGCGGTATTTAAGTAGTTCGGTCTGTACCATAAAAGTATTGGTATATAAGAAACAAAACTGCAAGGTCAAACATTATAAGCATGACAAAGTGCCTGGACTCTGGCAGAAATCATGCTGCTCCACCTCAAGTTTGCAGTGGCAGCACTGCGAGAAAGACCCACCATAGATCATTAATTCACACCACCCATAATAATGAAAACACCAGCACTCATTACAGTGATGATAATACTTACGTTCCCAAAACATCTTTGAAGTCATAGATCTCCTTGATGTCGGACGTCTTCTTCTTCCAAGAGTGTCCGTCTTCTCCCAAGGGCATTTTGTGACGATCGAATATAGTAAAGCTGGGAGAGAAAAAGCACAGCTCAGTCACATGGGCTCCAAAAGAATAATCACCCCCCAACACAATGGTGGCCTCGTTTTAAATAGGTTAATGTAATATTGAAACTATTGGATATGGGGCCGTATTAAAGCTTCAGGAATTTTTGAGCAAATCCGCTGCAAAAAAAAAAGCACCAATTGTGTGTCAAGAACAACCTGACCTGACTAAAGCCTCAGGAAGTGTCACACATGAGAGAATTTTAGCTATAGGTTGTATTGCTAGGCCTCGACTTGCCAAAAGAAGATGCTCCAGGGAAACTGGAGCAATAAGTCTAGCAGTAAAAGAATTAAAATGTCAACCACAACTAACTTCAGGTGCCAAATGAATGCTGTAACACCTGTTCAGTGGAAAAATAACTGATTAAAAGTTGGGTGTGGCTGTCTTCTTACCACACGGTTGTGAAATATGAGCTTCAAAAGGAATTCCACCAATTTTTCAAGATTTCCACATAACTAAGTCATTAGGATGGTTGGGAGCAGGTTTATGTGAAACACACCGTTCTAGAGAAGCTTACCAAGTCAGAATTCAGAGTGGTGGTGATGAGAACCAGAAGTCTGAATCATTTAAAAACTACCTCAGTGAAAGCTATTACATGAAATGTGTTGACGGATGCTTAAAGCGGTGCAGTTTGAGCTACGGTCCACATTTACGGTGTTCATTTGCTGTATGTGCAATTTGCATAATGCCACCGTCACAACAAAACCTTGTATCTCCAAAATAGCAATATACAAAAGAAGGACTGTTCTTATGTTACGTCAGTGCAGCAAGATGTTATTCTCTGGACTTTCTAAGGGTCCATTCATATATGTTAAAACACAGTCAGTCAGCCTTTTTCAACTAGTGTAAAAAAACAAAAAATCTGAAGTTACAAGGCTTTCACATGACAGTGACTACATAGAAATGCAGTACAGGGGTTAAAGTGCATGCTGGTCAGGGGTTATGCTGATAATTCACTCATCAGCATACCATAAAGCTTTCTTTTATGGTGCCATTACAACACCTCTCAAAAGGGGACAGGAACAACGTTGTCTTTAATGGATCTGTATTTTGAGTGATTATTTAATGATTAGCTAAGGATATGAAGCTGGAGCTACTGTTCAGAAATTCAACTGTTAAAAAGAAATGCAATTCCTACCCGCTTCAGTAGAAAGTGACTGTTTACGGTTATCATGGTCAGTCAATTAGTCTGAAAAATCATGTGTGAGAAAATCACAATAAAGTAATTTGAACCTAAATTCTAGTAGTTTTGTTTTACTAGCACTACGCAATCTTAGATGGAAACTTCCTGTAAAATGCATATGCACGATATGTCTAATTATAACGTATGTTTACATGTTGACATTGAAAAAAGCAGAATGTGTAATCAGCAACAGTACATGACTGAGAGTAGCATGCACATGTTGCCATGGTGATAGTATTGCTAGAATAAAAGTTGTGCTGCTGCTCATGTGCTGGATGATGGTGAAAATTTTATTAAAAATGTGTTTTGAGCATGAAATAATGTTTCTAAAGGTGTATTTTTATGGTTTAATGTTGGTTTTGTTGTATATGATCGCTTACGCCTAGACTTAACTTTATTTAGTCAAAAAATTGACATTCACAAGTTTGTTACAAGCTTTGCTTTTATGGTTTATAATACTGTCAAATATAATTAGTCAGTTGTCATTTGTCATATTCTTACATTGAAATAAACATCTGAAACTCTAGAAAGTCTCAAAAAACAAATACAGCCACATGCAAACGTTTAAACACCCCAGGTCACAGTACATTTTGTTGAAGTGAAAATAAGTTACCACATTCCACAAACTTAAATATGAAATTTTTCTGTCCATTTTAGTGCATAATCTCTATTTATTTGAGTTTCACACATTGGAATAAATACAGAACATAAAATATAAAAATGTGCCACAACTTTTGAACAGGCTGTATTTTTTGTTGTGTTAAAATTAGTTATTAAAAAAAAAAACACACACAGCAATTAGGCATTAAAATGTGGAGAAGTGTGTTTTCTGTAGAGTATGTATTAACTTATTATCACTTAAAGGATCAAAAGAACATGCTGTTTGACCAAGAATGTCCACACTTTTGCATTTGACTGCATATTACAAGGCAGTTATGAAAATAACCTTAAAACTTAGAATTCACGCAATATGCACTGAAACCAAAAGCAGATTTAAAGTTCATTGTCTGTTTTACTTAACAAATCACCACACATCATCTGTTAATTTGTGGAACCTTAATATTAGATTATTTTTATTATTCAGTAATAAGCAGTAAATCAGTCAGGCCCTTCTTAATATCTGTAAGGACACAATAAATGCATGGTTCTGAACTTATGGACTGTTCCATTGTACTGTTATGATCAATGAACTGCTGATCAATGAGCTGAATGGCCGCGCTATAAACGGAGCTGCACTCTGGCACTGCGCGTGGGGTCTCCTCTCCATATCTGTGTGGTAACTCGCCTCCGCATGCCTCACTGTAAGAGCTTTCCCGCGAGTTCATCATCCATTTGAAAATACATTAACTCCAGAGTCAGAGAGACTCTTATCAGCTCCAGATAATGTTGCAGATAGGGATGAAACGCGGTTTCACACAATGACTTGCATGCTTTACATATCACTCTGAAACACCCATTTGGTAAGCGAAAATGGGCATTATGTCAGGCAGCTTTGCATCTGATAGAGACACAATCACTGACAGTCGTTTAACATGAGCATCTGAAATCCATCATGCCTATCGAGTGGAATTTTGCTCTCTGATCTGGTGCACACACAAACTCAATATACACTACTGGTCAAAAGCCTGGAATCAACGTTTTCAGTAATATAAAACAATGTAGCTGTAGATGGATGTATATCATTACATCTTCATGTACCTAATAATTAGCTGGTTAAGTTAATCCAACTAAGTATTCCTAAATAGTAAAGGTGTCCAGAATGGTAAACGGAGATGTAGAAGATTCTAATATAAAGCCAGAAAGTGTCAAGTATAAATTTACAATAATAAGACCCATAGCGTTGAGTTGTCTTCTCACAGTGTAAGGATGGACAGAAACACCTGTGGATTTTTTTCAGATCTGAAGCAAGAGTGGAGCTTGATTTTCTCTTCTCTCTCGAAGATGAAAGCATTAAGAATAGTTTATCTGATGGCAAGAGTCTTGGTGGTCCACCAGGTCTTGCACGGTTGTCAGGAATCCAGTTTTTCTTTTTTAATAATCTTTTTTTGACTCCAGTTTTGTAAACTCTTGTTTTTCTCTCATTTTCATTTGACTTCCCCCTCTTATGCAAGTAGACTATCTTGTACATAATCTAAAAAAAATATCTCCCTGCACTTAGTAGACATTTTGCCTGGAAATTAAATAAATGAGGGCTGGTCTCAGACCTTTGCACAGTACTGTATATCCCACATTGAGTGAATTAACCATTGAATTAACCATTCATACCTACAATGTTATGTAACTGTACCTGCTAGCACATTTTTTCCCCACACCAATTCACATCATGTTTTATAATACTAAACAAATAAACAGGGTGGAGCAGTGGCTCACCCTCCAACTGAGCTGGGAATGCACGCTGCATCTATTTTTAGGGGTCACGGCGGCACCACTCTAGACAAAGACAGGGCACATAGGGCATCGCATACACGGGGCCTTTCAAAGGCAGTAATCGGAGGGCTCCACGGACCAAAATAACCCGCTTAATAACGGCCCATATTCTGGGCCTCTAGAGATGGATGTTGTGGGTGCTGTGCCAAACTCGGGCCTCAGGCCTACACTGGCAGACTGACCTAGTCTACACTTACTGATGATCTATAGCTTTGTTGTGTTAATTGTCCATTGCGCCAGGGATGCAAAGGGATTTGGGATAGTCTTGATCTAGTCTAGATTTAACGATACTCTACAAAAAATAAAAAAAAATAAAAAAAATAAAAAAAAAAACTGTACAATACAGTTGTCACTGGGTGGTACCCTCAAGGATACATAGGTATCTTTAGTTGAGGTACATAACTACACTATATCCCACTGTAATTATATTCAAATTACATTGACTCCCTATACCCTGATTTGACTACAGGCTTTTTATTTTATTTTTCTTCTTAAAAAGTTCTGAAATAGTATAATCAAGCACCTTTGTCCTGGGAAAGTGAACCTAATGTACCCCTTAAAGGAGTACAACTGGACCACAAGGACCATGTTGTACCCATTAAGTGTACATTTACACTGCTTGTTCCTTAGGGTGACAAACTTACCTGGATAATACCCTTTTTATGACAGTACAGAGCATTTTCTACTTCCTTTAAAGGCTGTCACTATCTACTATATTAATAATTAAGTAGTCCACTGCTTATTTTAATGACTAAATAAGTATTTGGGACAAAAACAAACCAAACACTTTCAAAGATTCCAAAACACTTCACTGGAAAAAGAAATTAGAAAGCCTTGGGGGTGTAAGGATTCAAATTTATAACTGGGTTCAATATGATATAGCGGTGTCTCAAATTGATACAATTTTTAATACAGAATGAAAAGGAGTGTCTGAAAATCTGCCCTATATAAATATGTTTCCATTTTCAGTTCATCGCAGCATTCAACATTACAAAAAGTAGATTTTATAATAATGTGCTAGCCACAAGCTAAAATTAGCCATGAGCTAATACACTTATGTGTGCCTTTCCTCCCTGCTTTCGATCTTGAGGTATAGAGCAAGAGACATTTTCAGACGAAGGTGTGCTCTCATTGTAGGCTTGCCTATTTTTTTTATTATACTTCATTCAGTATAATCAGTATTAAACTTAGTACGCCAATGTAATGCTCCATTCTAGACTCAGAACTGTTAACAGTGGTGGTGATAGGAACCAGACGTCCAAAGTGTTTAATGCTGCTAAAAGCAACCTCATATGAAGGAATTAGGTTGCCTGATGATTGATTCATTGCTTTACAATAATTTGCAATAAGCTTTTGGCTTAAAATGTATATTTTCTTAATCCAATCATGGCAAAGAGGTACATGCAGGCCATGGTAAGGCAAACAGTCCACAAAGAAAACTTATATTTTCTGATTTTCCCCTTCATCAACAATCCTTTTAAAACCTCAAGACACACAGATTCATGGTTCATTTTGGATGTACAAATGAAATGGCTATATTTGCACTCTGGGCATCAGGCCCCCTGGTTCCCATCACAATCACTGTGAAGAAATCAGTATGTTTCTCTACATTGAACCGTTTCACATCAAGCCACTCTGAATGACTTCATTTACATCCCATTCTGCAGAAATTAGAAAAAAATAATGGAATTCCCATGTAATCTGACGGGTGTGCTCTTGTAAGTTGTGGTTCATGTTGCCATTAAGACATCAATGCTGTAAATTAATGATTCTGATTATAAATTCAATCTCTCATGAAATGAGAAATGAATAAGCTCGGAACCAATACTGTTAAACCTTTCACAGAGAGACTCTCTGCAGCTCTCTGCAGATGTGTTAGCTTCTCTATTCAGGGCTGAACTCAGTTCACTCATAGTTCCCCTTCTCTGACAGAACAGACACTGGCGGGGACGCCGCGTTCATTTCCAACGGCACCGGTTCTGAGAATGTCTCCATAGATACCAAAGAGAGGCGTCTCTCCTTCTCTCTGGTAAACGCTGGCAAAGGTAGATTGGCTGCAACAAAGGAGGAGTGGGCTAGGCAGCTACAGTAAACAGTGCGTGTGCTGCTTCACAAGAGACTGAAATAATAACAGCGAGTGTCATGGCTGACCGCAGGATGAGAAGTTTCACTTCCCTAACAGAGCAACGATGGTGCAAAATAAAAGCGTTGCATATTGGCTAAAGCTTTTACAAGTTGCTTGGTTTGGGTCAACCAACAGCAAATGACATTAAAGCATGTTTAATCTGACGAGGCCTGTCAAACACGAAGCACTTATGAAAATAGGACTGCTCATCTAAGCCATTCTGCACTGAACATTAAGGTATTAAGCTTAATCTTAATGTATTAATGTTTAATCTCAATTCAAATCAGTGGGTTTCGGTCCGTCTGTCATTGAGGAGGCAATGCAGCTCAATAAGCACTGAGCTACCACAGTAATTGAGATTTGACTTGGTTCATATACGCCTAATTACGCCGTCACTTGCACTCACGGAAATGATTTGGACCACTCCTTCTATCACGGCAGACTTTTATGGAAATAATTGAAAAATAAGGAAATTTTATAAGCGGCAGCTTCAAAAGACATCAAACTGAATAGACTAGAACTTTTGGGCTCCGAGCCAAACAAGATAGGGACCAAACATAAGCAAGCATGCTTTTTTTTAATATATATATGTTCCCGAAACTTCGTTCAGCTAAATCATCAAATGATTTCTTTCCCAACAACGAGGCTTCGGGAAAATATGTTCCCTTGAAACATCTGCATTCCAGGCAGCTGACAAGCTTAAGTCGGCTGTCTTAATATCCAAGACAGCTCAGAAGGTCAGCGCTTGAAGATATCTTTCATAGAAACATGCAAGATGATGGCAAAGATAAAACACCAGGTCTGTCCTTTGCAAGAGCAAATGTTTTGCATTTTGAAAAATGACAATCACCCAGGGTTGATTTCAACCTATGCTGAAATTGGGGCATTGAGAATTCGTTGGAGACTCAGGCAAGAGGTAAGGAGTATTCTGGAAAAATATCCAGAGAAGGGTCTGAAACGTTGGGTGTTTACATGGGTGTGCATGCAGGGTGAATGGTCAGAAGAAGGTTCAGGTCATCACCAGTTCGTTCAAGCCAAGGAAACAGAAGGAATAAGAGAGACTGACCCGCATACATAGGAAAGATCATCAGGCAAGCTTGAGAAAAACTAGCTACCCTATGATTCAGACACAATGTTAACGTCTATTTCCACATGCAGCATTCATAATATCGGGAAATCATCACATATAAGGTGCAGGTACTCACTGGTTTCCCATGGCTGCTCAGAAGGTAGAAGAAACACAAAAATAATGACACCGCAACACCTAGAGCTCAACACCATCATGGGGGAACACTCACAGGCATGTGTGAGAAACAAAAAGCTTCAGGTTCAAATTCAATCTCTAACCACAATCACTCACAGGAAGCAGAAAGCCCATATACGTAGCCCCAGCTGTATTAACCGTCACAAGGGTTATGCAAAAAGGCCAAACTGTTATTCATCCAACCCTCTGTTGTTGCTGTACTAACCTGAAGTTTAAAGCTACATCTGGACATCAACCTAATCCCCTTTAAGATTAGCATCTACTGTAAATTACAATGCATGGCTCATCCAGCTAGCGAGTAAGAGAGTTTCACACCCATTTCTTTAATTCGCAATCAGGCTACTGTTCATTACCAGTCATAAATATACAACAGGCAATAGCCACAAAGAAACACACCAAGAAGGGCTGCACAGTAGGAATGCACCAATATGAAAATCCAATATTTTTCCACGTATGCCAGCACATACATTAAAAACATATATTGGGACCCAGATTAGCATTACAGACAAATGTAAGACGTAATTTAACCCCAGATGTAGTCGACCAGCTAAAACTGGCTTTTTCAGTTTACGACTGGAGCGGTAAGGCTAACATTGTTAATAAACATTACAACTCAATAGTCACCCAAATAGCCCAAACTGTTTCTGAACAAATACATCACCAAAACCTTCTCTCAACCTGTTCAAACCATTAAGGTTGTGCAGACTTGTCAATAATATGGTTTGGAGCACAGTATGACTTTTGGTATGAAAACGAACAAAACTCTCTAAAGTGGGCAGCCACTTTAGACAACAAGGTCTGCATTCACAAACCAGCTCAGTAGGAGTAGGAGTGCTGATCTAGAGTCAGAATTTGGTGCCATCTCCATCATAAATATGGAGGAAACTGATCCCAGTCCAGCCCTGCTTTGTTAATATTAGCCTTGGTGTTGTCTGAAATGGCTGTCCTTATCGGTGAAGTTTCACTCGTTTACACCTCACAGTGCTCTAAAGCACATCGGCAAGCCTGTGCAACATTAACGAAGGCCTAGATGTGGTTTGAGCAGGTTGAGAGAAGTTTTGGAGAGGTAAACAATCTGGGTGACTACTGAGATCTGGTGTTTGTTAGACTCGTAGCTCCAGTTCTAAACTAACAAACAAAATTTTGACTCCAAACATGTCTTGGCTGACCGACTACATCTGGGGTAAGTGAAAAATAGGGTACGTTTGATTTTTTGCCAAACTATTCCTTTAAACGAAACAAATACAAATGTAGACATTTTAGCATAAAAGCCTAGCATTGACTAAATGCTCTGTTCTACAATAAACACACTCAAATATCAGTCTGAAACATCAGAGACGTTATAAAGGAGCAGACAGGTCAACAGTTGAAATATGAACAGGAAAGCTTGTAACGCTCTTCATGGCGGCCGTTTAAGAGAAACGTCCCGTCCTTCCACAAAATAAGCCAATTAGCTTGCCGTTGTAGCTGCAAGCGGGAAAAGACCCCTCTCCTTGTGGAGATATGTGCGAGCGCAGTGGACAGAATGAGCTAAAAATAAAACACATATTTTGTGTGAGCCAGGTAAAAATGATTTACGTTGTTTTTGTACAATTTATCAGTGATTTAATACTGTTTTTTAATTGTTAATGTGGGTTTTATTTCAGTTTTATAGGTCTCTCCCCATTCAAAGAGAGAGGAGCCTGGTCTTGTATGTGTGGAAATAACTGCCCAGGGGCATTGCCAAGACGGACAGACTTCCCTATGAGGACTTTGATATCGGTCAAATCTAAAACAAACTGTCCCATTCTGATATTTTTAAGCAAATATCTGCCAATACATGTCATCATGCTTCCCTACTGCACAGTAAACTGTTCATTAATCATTACTGTGATATTTAGTCTTTGTGATACTGATGCAAATGAGTCCTTAACCACTCACAATCCATTTTTACTGCGTCCCCTGGATACCTTGACCAATCGCATTGTCTCTGTGGGAGTTTTAACGACTGCAATCCAACAAATTATTTTGGTCAAATTATTTTGGTCAAAATACCAGTGCCAATCATTTACTGTGTCAAACTGATTCACCAATGCACTTTTAAGTATATTGAGAAATGCACTGCAATTGCAATATGCAGCAATATGATCGCAATGGACGCTGCACTAAAACGTGCACAAAACTTCACTTCATCTTTTAGCCTTAATAGCCAAACAGGCAAAAGCAACTACTCATTAATGATGCATCATTTTGACCACTGACCTCATCAATACACGAAGAAATGGCTACATTAACGCGCAAAACACATTTAGCCAGCCGAAACATTTTCCACACACCCTCCTGCCCGGTCCGAAGGGCACCAAAATAAGGCAATTTTGCGCCGCTAACGACGAGGAGATGGTACTGCGAGGCAGTACTTTGCAGACATGCTACTCGCTCTTTTATGACACTTTGGTTATCTGCATCTGATAGCAATCTCTTCCTGGTTGTCTGACATTTGCAATACATTTGGCTCTTGAACATAAACCTGCTGCGGGGGGGGGGTCCAGAGAGGGGTGTAAATGCCACCAACGCAGAAGAGGAAGCCCAGCTTTTGTGATGTGGCTCACTAAATTACTAAGCAAGAAGTTGTTCTATGCACTTCTTTGTTTGTACTGTTGTGGGAATGAATGAGCAAGAAAGGACAAGTAAGAGTGAAAATGTTTTTAATTCAGTACTACTTTCATTTTACTCATTGTGGACAACTAGGCCATAGTAACCGATCACAGTTTCACTTGGAGACCATGACAAACAGTCTGACCTGTTCTTTGACTTCACCAATTTCAGGGCCCATATATGGAAACTAAGCTTAAAAAAACAGCCTTGTTAAAAGGTTTCATGTTCACAAGGTCATTTAAACCAGTGTATTTACATGTATTCGCCTATTCAGCTTACAGCAGTTTAGCTCCGCCCAATCACACTGAAGTTATAAGGAGTGTTGCAGCACAGACTAGTCAACGAAAACAGGGGTCCTTTAGACATCAGTGTTAAAGGTACAGGAACAAAAAACAGCCACTGTAATTCTTAGGGACAAATGAATTGGAAAATGGTTGTGTAAAAATGAATCGTGACAAGTTTGGTACATAAAAGCACACAAACGTCATGAGATGACCAAAAAAATGATAATAATAAATAAAAAATACAAGAAAATGTAGGATATGGGCCATTTAATTGAGGGGATTGTTGCCTTTAAAAGACTTAAAAGATAACCAGAGCAATAGAGAAGAGAAGAGAAGAGAAGAATGACAGATTCAACAGTCTGATGAAACTTGACCCAGGGAAGTAAATATTTACCAATCTTCATTCAGCAGGCAAGAACATGCATTTATTTGACCTTTTATGGAGTTTTTACAAGCTTCTGTGGCTTTTCACCCTGGAGGTTTCCCAGTTCTTCTTCCTCCTTAAGATTCCATCAGCTTAACAGCCGTCAAACCTGACTGGTGACCCCTTTTTTGTCTTTTTCTCAAGCATTTCTTGTCTTCTTGTCAGAGCGGGCTATGGTAAACCACTTCCACTCCCTCATTCATAGTAGGCTTTCCTCTCGATAGTGCTGCAGATAAGCCTGTGTGCCTGCATGACAGCTTATAGTAGGCTTAGGCTAAACCCATTCACATCCTAGGAGACTTCATACACAGCGAAAAAACGAGCCGGACGCTGGGCTCAGTGAGACACCAACCTCCTCTGGAAGTTCTGGTAGTGAGATAACGAAGGTCTACGAGCCGAGAGCGGCGGTTTGGATGAGAGTGACCGTTACTGAGACATCACCATCCAAAGTGACGAGCACAAACAAACGAAACCGTCTGTTTAGGCGGGTCACTAACTTACAAGCGACAGCGGGAAGGGCAGATACGTCTTCTCGGCTTACATTTCACCCGTTTTTGAGAGAAAGACAGAGTTGGAAGCAACAATCTTACCTGAAGCTGATGGAGGAGCCGATGCGTCCACCGCCCGCTGGATCTTAATGCGGATAGCTTTCGGCTGGCTGCTGCCTTTCACCAACCCAAAACCGGCACGCGCCTGACGTCACTGGGCGGGGAAACACGGAGGGGCGGGATTAGTGTAACTCTTAACCAATCACAAACGCCAGAGCCTCTCAGGTAGTCGCTGCGCGATTTTCATTGGCTGATATTCTCGGCTCTTTTTATCGGCAGCGGGCTGTCATTAGATTAACCCATTAATGTCCACAGATCTAAACGTTCAATATTCAACCATGTGGCTAAAAAATGAGAGTTTTTGTCACTTTATTTATCGTATTAAATCCAACATTTTGAAGGTATTTTTTAAACAAAAGAACAGAAAATGGAAATTTGATTGTGAATAAAATTATGAAAATGATCAACAGTTTTTTAACTGTTTTTTTTTTTAAACCACAACAGGTTTAGTGGCATTTTTCCACATCATGTCTGGGTTAAAATATTTCAAGTAAACAGAAAACACACACACAAACACAAAGAGAAAGAGAATACTGTAACCTAAACTAAACTATTCCAGGATCTTGTTGTAGACTCCTTCGTAAGTCCAACATTGTGAACAGACTGTAGAAGAATAATACATAATAATACCCTAATATGGAAAATATAGCCATGTAGTTAAAAACAAAATCCTCAAGAATGTCAAACATATCTGGCTTATTGTACACTACAATGCAACTTCACTGATATAACATATAATATGATAGATGATATGCCATTAGCCTATGTTCTTCAGAGAATTTATGCATATAACCACAGCTAAGGAACTAAGCTTCATATTTACTTAACTAGGCTATTTAACGCATGACTTCAGTCACATAATAACACTAAGCCTAAATCAAACATGCTAACAAGTCTGTGACATAATTAAACAATGCAGCACGTATTTAACAGCAGTGTTGTGTCAGTATGATCTGTAGCACTGTATACACTGTAAAACACGCTCTCTTTCTAGCCTGTATTTGCCTGGAGGCTGTTCCTCTCTGAGGTCTGATCTGTTCAGGCATTACGGCACCTGGTGGTGAGAGCGTTGATTCTCTGTTAACTCCTGTCTCATCAAACCACATATTGCAGAAAAAGAGAGCTAAATGCAGCTGAAATCCCACCACAGTGCTACTACAAACTGCTATATGATGCATAATAACATTTATTAATTAGCAGACTACAAGATTCTAGTCCTAATTAACACTAAATTTAGCCACAGTGGCATGGACTCATAACAGGGTTTCTCAACCACTGGGCCGTGGACCACAAGTGGACCACAAGCGGACCACAAGCGGACCACAGGTTTGGCCTCGACGCACCCTCTAGTGGTCCGTGGGCCTAGACCTGGGGAGGTGGGGTGCGTAGGTCATACTCATTCATAAAAACATTGGAAAGTGAAAAACAACTTAATAACAAGTACGATTGAAAAATCGAACGTTTTTCAAATTATTAACAAAATGATTAGGGGTAAACTAATTGAACCCCAGATAACAGACAGTTCTGGGCCGATTCTGGCTTACCTCCACGAGTGCTGGTTGACTTCTGGATAGATATTAGGCATGCAGGCCACAACTGGGCTAGATGCTGGACAGTAGTGTATGATTTTGACTCATATCTACATTTAAGGGCCATTTCCGGCATGAATGTTGTGGCCTAACAATGGATGAAGGAAGAGGGTCACAGCACAATTAAGTTGCAGCAGATTTGTGCTCGGTTGAGTTACACCTCATTACTTTTGGCCCAAGTCTAGCATGTCATAAGAGGCCCAGGCTACACTGCAGTTTTCCACACGACAGCTAACCCATCGTTTGTAAGGCATTGAAAGTCTACTCTCCCGCTCAGACTGGGCGAGGACAGCACAGCATATCCCCCACTCAAATTAGGAGACGTCATATGACATGCTTTTCAAAACCTATAAATTTGTCTCTGTGTTTGGGAGAAGCAGTGGGTTTTTACATTTGGTAGGCGTATTTCATAAGTCATGGAAATTCATCTTCTTAAGATATGCTTTTTATTTTTCACTGTAAATAATGAGAAATACTCAATAGTGAATGTTTATCTAAATGCTTCCACTTGTGAGTTGTGGAAACATTTTACATTATATTCATTCAGCCCTGCCCTCGCACCGGTTCTAGTGGCTGTCATCAGGGCCCAAACCCCAAACACTGCTGAGGGACGCAAATGACGACGGGAGGAGAAGGGCAACCACCAGAGACTGGACGACAACAATGGCCACAAGAGGCATGAAGGTGGTACACAAGTCCCGAACTCCAACACGCCTCCTGTTCCGTGGGTCTTCTTCCTTACTCAATGTTTGGGCCCGGCCTTCCTGCTGGCTCTCGTGGTTGTTATCGGGACCTGGGGGACTGGCGCATGCCACGATGGTTCATAAATGTTTTTCATTTGTAGTTGTAGAAACATTATTCTAAACGTTTCCATAACATTAGTTGTTGTCTAACTGTGCAGGCTGTGTGAGCAACATTTTAATAACATTTTGATGCAAACCATTACTACAACACACATTTTCAAAATGTTTCAGGAACATTATTTCTGTGATGTTACAGTTTAACCTACTTGGAACCTTTTAAAAATGTTCTTTGTTATTTGGGGAGAGGCCGTGCACTACTGAGATTGTATCACAGGGAAGGGTGTTATTAGGCACGACACAAAGCTGAGTAAAACCATAGACTGTATAAAAGAGTGGACAGTATGGCTATGTCCAAAATGGTCATCTTCCATACTACATAGTACGCCATAGCAGTACATGAGAATAGTTAGCAAAAGTAATCACCACTCTTTCATTGCACAGGTGTGTTCTTTATTTAGGGTTCAGGTTAGAAATGATGAAACAAACTGAGAAAAAAAGTCAAATTAACAGACTGAAGAACAGAAGGTGCCCATTTGATGGAATTGGGAGATGGTTGGTGGTCTTACTGCTGCCAGTGCTGGTGTCCTAAATAAATACATACATAAATGTTTATAAGATATCAATTAAAACAACACATATAAAACTAAAATAAATCTAAAGAAAAAACATTTTGTGTTGAGTCTACTGGTGCACTAAAATGGTTGTGTACTAAGTTGTGCGTACTTGTGTTCTAGAATGGCCAAGTTGTACATACCTGTGATGTAGAACTCTTTTCTTGCACAGGTGCGTTCTTAATAAAGGTTCAGTTTAGAAAGGATGTAATGCAGAAGATAAACATGAACTGAGGCAAAGAATAAAACAAAAAGACTGAACAACAGAAGAGGCTTGTTTGATATAGTTGCGAGATGGTTGGTGGTCTTCCTTCTGCCAGCGCTGGCGTCCTCACACTCTTTGGTCAGCTTCTTGCTGCCAGAGGCTTCTGTCTTGATAGGAAGCGTGATGGTTCTAGCGTGCAGATCTCTGATGTGGGACGGCCCAGGTCTCAGTTTGCGTGGGTCAATTGTGACGGCTGGGTTCATGCCTTTGTTCCAGCTCTGTTCTCTTCCACTGCTGAAGGGGACTCTCAGTGTCCTGTTCTCCACAAGGCTACTAAATGATTCCATCAAACTGGCCCAGTTGTGAAGGGTGTTGTCGTTGGATGGTCCGGGAATCGGGTGCAGGTCAGTGGTGAAAGTTACTTTCATGCATTTTTCCGTTTTGTTTTTGACAGAGCTCATGGGCGCCCTCTTGAGGCCATTTGTGGACATCTGGCTGCGTGGAGAAGAACTGGGCCCAGTAACCAGTGTATTCACACCTGGGTCGTCATTTCGTCCAGTAACGTCCTTTCCTTTCTCATTCCACACTGAACTTTTCAGACCTGTGTCGTCATTTCGTCCAGTAACGTCCTTTCCTTTCTCATTCCACACTGAACTTTTCAGACCTGTGTCGTCATTTCGTCCAATAACGTCCTTTCCTTTCTCATTCCACACTGAACTTTTCAGACCTGTGTCGTCATTTCGTCCAGTAACGTCCTTTCCTTTCTCATTCCACACTGAACTTTTCAGACCTGTGTCGTCATTTCGTCCAGTAACGTCCTTTCCTTTCTCATTCAGACCATTTTTTCCAGCACCTGATTTGCCAAACAGTCCAAGGGCTTTCTTGAAGAACGACTTCTTCGGTTCCTTTTTGAGTTTCAGCCTTCGTGAAGTCCGGTTCTGGTCATGAAGGGTTCTATTGTGGTCCTCCTCACTTTCCGAAGTGCCACCTCTGTAGCAGTTCAGGAGGAGAACCATGCGAAGCAGGCTGACCACCACTTGGCTCTTCTCCTTTTTCTCCTTCTTCTCCTTCTTCCTCTGTTCATTCATGTTACTTGATCAGTTGGTTTAAATGAAGCTCGTGAAGCGCAAACAAACAGCTAAAGCATCAAACTTGAAATGAAACAAAACGCGCTGAGTTTGGAGTTTATAGGCTTCAGCCATTGTGACATCACAATGCAGCATGATATTTAGCACATGGCCACATCTGCTCTGACAGTGCATTGTGACGTCACCGTCGTCTGATTGGCTGAGCTTGCCTTACACACTGAATATGAAATTTGAACCCTTATTGTAACTCTTATGTAAAACATAAAACCCTCGTTTAGAAATGCAGCTTCAGGAGCTCAAACAGAAATAATTATTTACTCAAAAAAATTAAATATGACCAGTCAAATGAGAGTGAAAGTTAATGTTAATGTTATCACTGTAACAAAGCTGGACAAATTAGAGTCTGCTTATAAAATTCAAGAATAACAGTCCAAATTGAAAATATATATAACTTTTGGTTGTTTATCGACCTAAATCTGAGTTAGCAGTGAGCAGCTAAAAAAGCTAAACAAATAATATTAATGATTATTATTATTATTATTATTATTATTATTATTGTTGTTGTTGTTTTTATTGTTGTTGTTGTTGTTGAGTTTGTTTGTTATACGTCTAATTTTTACTATTGTGCTTGCGTCACTTTTTTTTGTGTGTTTTTTGCCTTTTGCCAGGCCACTATTGTTTGGCCTGTCTGGTTAAATTAAAGCTTAACTAAAAAAAATTATAAATAAATATGTTAATAAGCAACCAATAAAACAGAAAAGATTGAAAGATTAAGAAAGAGTTGAAGGTCGAAACAAATGGACAGGAAAAAGGAAAGAATGACAGGAAGAAGGAAAGAATGAAATGAAAGAGGAAAGAAAAGAAAGAATGGCAGTAATGAAACAAGTGAAGAATGTAAGGAAGAAGAAAATAATGAAAGGAAGAAGGAAAATGAAAGTAGAGAGGAAATAATGAAAGGAAAAAGAAAATAATGAAAAAAGTGAGGAGAGGATGAAATGAAAGAGGAAAAGCTGAAAAGAAGAAGGAGAGAATGAACATGCCTCATCCGTTTGAGTCCTCGCAGCCGCGAGCGTGCGAGGCAGACAGTTAGACAGCGGTCAGAGATGTTCCTCAGAGACCTTTCACAACTACCTTGTAACTGTGTGGATACCCCACTCATACTCGGGTTCGCACCCCATGGTATTTGGGGGTCCCATATTGGCTGGCAACTCCAGTGGTGGCTCGCTGCTAACAGCTAACTCACTCACCACAGCGGTGCTAATGCTAGCTTTAATAGCAGCAAAGTGTTTGGTTTACAATTCTTTTTTCCTGGTTTAGTAATGCTGTCTTCCACATGTTAACTGAGATCTTACACATCTCGTCTTTCGTCTTTGATTTGAGAGATAAGTAACAATTCACTCTTTACACCAATATCTTGGGAAAGTGTTCAGATTTACAAATATTCTACATCATACTGTAAAGTTATCCTGGGCGTGGTCATTGAGTTCATTTTGGGACAAAAGTTTTGGGACAAAAGTTTCATATAAAAACATTTTGGGACAAAAGTTTCATATAAAATAACAGCCATCTGTAACAGCATATTTAGGAAGCCTCATCCAAGCTACACATGTAAAAATTGGTTCTTCATGGGATCTTTAGTAAAGACAGCCATGAGTTCTATATAGTACCGTTTAATGGTTACACGGTTCTCTTAATGGTGAAATCAGACTGTTTGGTACTGTTACAAGCTTAATATCATGACAACAACAGAACCCTTGTTGGTGTTATATAGAACCATCTTCAAAACGGTTCCATGTGCAACACATTCTCCATCAATCTGAGGAACAGTTTCACCATGCAAAGAACCAATGAAGCATGAAATGGTTCTAAATAGAACTTGTGGCCCTAGATAGAAAGACTGCCTTTATTAAAGAACACCTTTTTTTTTTAAGTGTGTTGGTCATGAAGGGGTTAAAACACCTCAAGTTTTCAATATTGTTCTGCGTGCTGCATTATTTTATGTTGGGGGTCTCTGGGGTGCTTTCTGACCTCTGGGTGGCGCTGTGAAAAATGTTCCATGTCGGAGGGAGCAGCACTGTCTATGGTTTTAATGTGGTCAGTTGCTTGGTGACGAAGAAGCCACGACGGACGGTTTCCTGCAGCATCGCTGTCTGCAAACAAGTTTGAAATCAGAAAACCTGAAATATTTAGCGCAGAGTAAGACGGACTGATTTAACCGTGCTTAAGTGAGAGTCTGTGAAAAGCTCGCGCTATGTGAGAGCAAAGACGCTTCACGGGGAGAGAACCATGGAGAACTATGTGTTTATCAGAGTTGTTGGGAAGGGCAGTTATGGAGAGGTGAATCTAGTACAACACAAATCAGACCGAAAACAGGTAAGACGAGCTCGTATTGTTTACAACTTCAGTGTAAACACTTTTAGCTACTGTACTTCTAATAAGAGTTGTCTGAGGTAGCTTTGTACGTGTAGCTGATAAACAAGCTAACTGTGCTGACTAACCTAAAGGGGGATTCCACCGATTTTTCAAAATGTCTGCATAATTTAGTCAGTGGTTGAGATGTAAGCAACTTTATTCGAAGGTTTGACATTTTGTCTCAAGATAATGACTTATTTCTGAAGTTGTCGACTTACTGTGTCTAAATAATGACTTATTTACTCGAGGTTTTGACTTCTCTTTCAATAGTTTTTGGCTTATCAGCGTTTTGCATTCATTGTGTCAAAATAAGGGCTTGAAGAGTTATTTTACATATATAATATCAATAAATATTACGTCTGATAAGTTGACGTTTTCAAAGTCATTCTTTTTAGGTAAAACTTTCAGCATCATAAATGTCTTTTCAGAAACAGAGAAAAAAGTTTATAATTTGGTAGACCTTTGATGTGAAATGGTTCATTCGTAGGGAAACTTGCTCTGATTTCTTTAGTTACAGTGGTGGTGAAAGGAACCAGGGGTCACAATGTCTGCAACACAAATATAGCCATTTTATTTACTATCCAAGACCACCAATTAACCTACACCTGTCTTCTGAGTTTTTATGTGTAATGCTGAAGATGGTAAAATAGAGGAAAATCTGAAAAAAGGAGTTTTCTTTGGGGACTGCTTTGCCTTAGAACGCCATTTGTGTATCCCTCCACCATGAATAGATTAAAATACACTTTAGGCCTAAATGTTATCACAAAACTACTATAAAACAATCTCTCAGACCTCAGGCAGCGTAACCATTTCATGTAATAGCTTTCTGTGAGGGAGTTTATAGAAGCATAAAACTCTTCAGCCGTCTGGTTCCGGTCACCACGTGCTACCTTTGTTTTGAAATAAAATTTGCTGTTTTTGCTGCTCATCTCAGAATTGAAAATGTGTGTATCATCACACCACCATTACCTAAACTGTGTGAAATATAATCAGAAAGAACATTTAGAGGAGTATCAATATTTTGTCAGTATTGCATTCACTTTGACACACATCAGCTTATCTCTCCTAATGAAACTGGAATGTCATGTCTTGGAAATTTTCTGATTGTGGTATTATTACATGTGGTGTTGATTTTAACTAATGAATAAATAAGTTAACAAATGTGAAACTTCAATGTGGCATTTTTCTTCAAATTTGAGCACATACTTTTTGTTTTTAACTATATTATTTTAATGTATTGGAGAAAAAAAATATACAATGTGTTGTAACTTTTGCAGAGGCCACATTTTCTGTTTTATTTATTTCTCAGTGTGCTAATTCAACAAGTAAACAGCAATTGTGCCTTAAAATGTGCAGAAGTATGTTCTCTGTAGAGGTTGTGTTAACTTATTTTCACTTAATTGACATCATTAAATCATTTGCACACCTTATGTGTATATGCTTAAAGTTAATGTGAATCAAAACTTATAACTCATTTTCCTTTGGTTACATGACATATTTCTAAATGAGACACGTATCATGGAGGGTCTCTGAGACCCTGTTTGCGCCTGATCACGTCATGCGTCTTGAGTATCAAGATTATATCTGGATAAGGCCAAGCCACATAAAGATGCAAGTGTAAATGCATGTGACTAAAATCTTATTAGGATACAATCCAGATACTTGGCACATGAAATGAGTGTAAACAGGGTCTGAGTTTCACACAATGATAGGCAGACCTGAAATTATGATTGACATGAAATTAATGGGTAATATTATTTTTTCTCTGCCCACTGGTGCACAGTGATGTAATTAAAAATAAGAAGACAGGCAAAAGTCACTAGACTTTGATAAAAGATTAGCTAACAAAATTAGAATAGTTAGAAAAGCTTGACTGTTGAAGTTCAGTGCTTGAAAGTTGTCATCTAAACACGTAAATAGTACAGGTCATGTCTGTGCGTAAATTAACATGAACATTTTACATTATTGTTTTACTGAGACACAATCATGGGACTTCTGACTGGGGCTCTAACACCTTTAGAGGGCAGCAGTGAGCACTGTTTGTTTATTTGAGCTCAAGCTTTGGCTTTTGGGATACGACAATTTTTTATTATCGCCCACCCCTAATTCTTCAGAGATATGAAGCTGAAGTCAGATATTCACCTGCTTCTCGTTTGAATTTTACAAGATGATACGTTGGTTATCGTAATTTTGTTAATGGAGGAAATACTCACATTTGTGGCTTTCCTTGGTCACTCGTGCAGCCATCTTGCCAGTTTTTCTTTTTTTCTCATAACACTCTGTGTGGAGTGAGCCTCTGAAAAACCTCCGTTTGGAGGGCCATGTAGCCCTAACACTTCACCCTACCCCTCTATCTCAACAAAAATTGAGACACCCTACCCCTAGACGTGAATGTGCAAAACTAAGGGCTAAGTGGTAGGGGCGAGGGGTGAAATGAGATTAGGCCTTAGCATCGGTAGCTGAAAGCAAGATAGCTACTCAGCCAATTTGGCCACCTTTGCTTTGTACTTTTTCCTTAGTCTTTTGATGTAGGATCTAAATATTGTAAAAGTTTTAAAACATACCATTCACTCCTCAGTCCATACAGTCAATATATGGAAACTAAGCTGCAAAAAGAGCCCGCTTTGAATTCACTGTTTTTGTGATGTCACACAAACCATGACATTTACTTATATGGACCATTCTACCGAATTAGTTTAAAAAGTTCGGTAGACCATATAAACTATTAAAGAAAACAATTAAGCAGGCAGATCTTCTGTATTTACAAGGATTTTTGTGATATGGGTTGTGAACCCAAGGCATTAATTGAAATAGTAATAAGCTAGGCTTATAAACATAATAAAAATAATACATACAGTATAATTGTTTATAGGGTACTTTCTGTGTACTATTCTTTTTTTCCATTTTTTGAAATATCTTTTTGATTTCTCTTAAAGTGAAGTTATAAAATATTTAGATTTATCATGAGTTTCATTTTTAACTGAAGAAACCTAATTTAAATATGCTGTCCCACGTTTTCATGTCACTACTAGAACTTTTAGACTGTTAGTCCGTAGGCAGAGCCTTATTTTAGCCACACCTCCGCATTTTAGAGCAGGAAGTGAGACTGCATCCCTGTTCCTCACGGCCCATGGTAAGCAGTTAGATCCCATTATTTTGAAGTAAATGTATCCCAAAGTGTGGAAATCAGTGTGCAACCTTAAGAAATGTTGCGTGTGTACAACTGTTCGAAGCTGTGTTTGCTAGTCATGTACTGCCTCCTGTTTTGAATTGTGCTGAAAAATAGCTAAAATTTGGTAAAGTTTCGGTAGTGTTATGATTGCTTTGGTAGTGAAAAAAATGAAATGTTGAATCATTTGTTTTAATAAAATCCAGTTGAATGATCCCTATCCACCTATTCAGCGGACAGCTGTTTAGCTCCTCCCATTCATGCTGGAGTTATAAAGAGTGTTTCAGCTTGGACTGTTCTTTGAATGGGGCACAGTATAGGGCAGCCAATCGGGACAGAGATCGTTTACAAACACCAGTCAGAAATCAATAGGGATAAAGAGAGGTTGGAAAATCGTAATGTAAAAAAAAAAATTATGCCTGTTTTTGATGCATTAAACCACACAAAGTGTATATGTGCACCTCAGGAAAAAACAAGTACAAGAATAATGTAGGATATGGGCCCTAATTGCTGCATAAAATAAATAAACAAAATTGTAATTATTTATATGGCAATTAATCATCACCTAAAAATTTCATGATTGTGACAAGCCTAGGTGTGTCTGATCTTTTGACTGGTAGTGTGTATTATGATGTCCTATCTATTCTGATCAATTTGTATCCAAACCATAAAAATTGATACAGCTGAATCACCACCGTCAGACATTACTGTGCGCACAGATGTATTTTTGCCTTAATATCTAGAAAAGAATCCCTATCCAACTTCTACATAGTCTTTGTCTTAGAAGAGAAGAAGCTAGTATCAGTGTTCAGTCACTGTGATGTTGTCCAGGCAGTGTCATGCTAAATTAACGTGCCTGTTTTTCTTCTCCACCTCTCAGTATGTCATTAAGAAGCTGAACCTGAGGACGTCTTCTAAACGCGAGCGGCGAGCGGCAGAGCAGGAAGCTCAGCTCCTCTCTCAGCTCAAACACCCCAACATCGTCACATACAGGGAATCATGGGAAGGGGAGGACTGTCAGCTGTATATAGCGATGGGTTTCTGCGAGGGAGGAGATCTCTACCACCGCCTCAAGCAGCAGAAAGGGGAGCTGCTGCCTGAGAGGCAGGTGGTGGAGTGGTTTGTCCAAATCGCAATGGCTCTCCAGGTATCGTACTCTGGTTTGGGCTGGGATGACAAAGATTTTAACAGTTTATTGTTATTGTGGGTGTTATTGTGAAACACTGAACAACTGTATGTATCATAAAAACCATTACACCATATAGGGCAGGGTTACTCCAGGGGGTTTTTGAGAGTCAGGAGGCTAAAGTGGAATGGGCCTCATTCACCAATATCTTTATAAATTTGTTCTTGAGAAAGGTCCTTTTTAAAAAAGTGTTCTTGAACCACACAGTTGTTTGTGCATTTGTGCTATCAAATGTGCATAGATTGTGTTCTTACGTAAGAACAAATCCCAAATAAGAAAACATTGGTGAATGTCAGAATCTTTGTGAAAACTGCGTAAGTAGGTTTTAAGAAGAAATTTCTTCTTAAGAATATTTGGTAAATGAGACCCAATGTTTGTGGTAGGCTGAGGCTCAAAAAGTTTTAAAAAATGTACATTATTGCTGATTTTAATAATGTATTGTATAATACGTCACTATATCGTGTTGCTAAAATGCAATTTTAAAAGAATAATAGAAGTTTAATAAAAATAAAAGTTGTATACAGTATGCATAGATTGCATAGTACAAGTAGCTGGTTGCATGTCAGTTCACTCTGACCTCATTTTATTCATTTTATTCATTTTATTTCATTCATTTATTAATTGTTTGATTTGTCTGCTGTTCCTTTTTAATTAATTTGAATTAATTGTTGCAAATGTTGGATAAATAAATACAAAAAAATAAAATTCAAAACTAAATTTTGCAAAAAAAATTTGTGTAGCATAAAAATGTCTGTATTATGGTGTTATATTTTCGCTATGCTGACCACACTTAGTTTGATATTGTTTGTGATATTGTAGATGATCTCATATGATCAACTCTGTGCTATTTACATTTGACAGTGATCATTTCTTTTTTTGTTGTTGTTGTTGGCAGTATTTGCATGAGAAACACATCTTGCATCGAGATCTGAAAACCCAGAACATTTTCCTGACCAAGACCAACATAATCAAAGTGGGTGACCTGGGCATTGCACGTGTGCTGGAGAATCAGAACGATATGGCCAGTACCCTGATTGGAACGCCTTACTACATGAGTCCTGAGCTCTTCTCCAACAAGCCTTACAACTACAAGGTGGCACGTTTACAATTACCTGTTATACATACCCTTATGCATAAGTTGTAAGTTTCAAAAATGTATAAGTTTCAAAAACCAAGCTTACAGTAGTTTCCCCTGAGCTCAAATGTAGATGATTAGACAAGACATGTTTGGTGTCTGCTTCTTTAGTTTTGCACTGGAGCTAGTGTAACAAACAAGTAATAGAGGCTAATGACTAGCAGTTAGCATCTAATACATCACATGCTTTCCTCAAACTGCACTGAGGTGTTCAGTAATCTCAAATAGACTCGCTTATGTGGTTTCTGATACTGTATGACATACTGTTACAGTACTGTGCAAAAGTCAGGGACCATCCTTTAATTTAATTAATTTTTTTAAGGGACATTTCAAAGTCAAAGGGAAATAATTGGGACAAAAAAAAAGGAAATTCCAAAACTGGAGTAAAAAAAAATATTAAAAGACAGCCATGCAAGACCTGGTAGACCACCAAAACTGACACCATCAGATAAACAGTATTTAAAGTTTTCATCTTCGAGAGAGAGGAGAAATTATTAGGTACATGAAGGCATAATGGTAAACATCTATTCACAGCCAGATTGTTTTATATTACTGAAAACATTGATTCCAGGCTTTTAAACAGTAGTGTATATATAGTGTCCGTGATCAGAGAGTGAAATTCTCAAAACTGTGGGTTTGAAACGATGTGTAGCTGTCAAGAAGCACTAACTGGGTGAAGGAAACACACAAAAAAAGAAAAGTTGTTCTCAGAACTTAGTGTTTGGTATTACTTGGATCATGTGAAGAAGAAAATGCAACAAACTTCTACGACTGAACTTTGGAAGTGTGGAAAAAAAAAATCTGCAGATTTCTTTGAAAACCTAAAAGCAAGTCTCCTGAAAAGAATAGAGGTTGTAATAAAGGCAAAAGGTGGATAGACTTAATTGATAGGATATTTAGTTGTTCAAGCTTTTGTGTAATTTTCTATTAAATATATGTTTCTGACACTGAAAAATAAATTATTTGTACTTATTGGCCATTTTGACAGGAAATTACATAAATGGGTGGTCTTTGACTTTTGCACAGTACTGTAGACACAAAACCGACAAACAAGTCTACATTTCAGGTAAGGCAAAATTGTATAAAACAACAACACAGATCCAGAAGGTTCTTTTTTATGTGGCTGATTCAGTCATGTTGTTGTCTCGGTACAGTCGGACGTGTGGGCGCTGGGCTGCTGTGTGTATGAGATGGCCACTCTGAAGCACGCCTTCAATGCCAAAGATATGAACTCGCTCGCGTACAGAATCATCGAGGGGAAGGTAATTTGCACATTTCTCCAAATGAGACACGTTCCTGTGTCTTGTGTGACATTGCTGTTTACTGGATGACTGGACAGGGCTGCAGTTATTTCAGGATTTCTCAGGGGGTTCATCTTCATATCGCTTCATATTCCCCAGCTGCCACAGATGCCGAGTAAGTATGACCCTCAGCTGGGAGAGCTGATAAAGCGGATGCTGTGTAAGAGACCGGAGGACAGACCAGACGTCAAACACATTCTGCGGCAGCCGTACATCAAACAGCAAATTGCTATCTTTCTGGAGGCCACCAAAGAGTATGAGACCATTCTTAATAAACCCTAGTTAGTAAATTACACTGTATGTTCTAAAGTTTGTGGACACCAGCGTTTCTTCTGAGATCAAGAGTATTAATATAGTTTGTTCCCCCTTTGCTGCAGTAACAGCATCTGCTCTGCTAGATGTTGGAACATTGCAGGATTTGATTGCATTCAGCCTTCAAGAGCATTAGTCAGGTTAGGTACTGATGTTGGATGATTAGTTCTGGATCACTCCAACTCATCCCAAAGTAACTAGATGGAGCACCTCACTCCAGAGAACTGCTCCACAGCCGATTGGAGGGATTTATACCCCCTAGGCAATGTTTAACATTGGGCATGGTGGCTTTAGGCTCATGTGCAGCTGCTCCAGAGTGTCCCATTCTATTGACAACACTTTTCTTGGAGATTATACATGCTGCTTGTGTAGCTAAATTCACTAATTAGAAGGGTGTCTGGGTACTTTTGGACATATACTGTGATTAGTAAACCAGCTATGTTTATAGTTTTTATAGTGTATATTTTTCCTGATCAGTGCTGTTGTTTGGCAGGAAAACGGCTAAATCCCGAAAGAAGGCGACGAACAGCAGATCTCACAGCACTCCTAATGTGCCAGTTCAGGAGAATTCTCCTCAGTGTCTCAATTCTGAGCCAAAAAGCAGAAAAAAGGTACAGTACACCCTGCAAAGACTAATGAAAGCTCAGGCAAACCGTTTTTTGTGTATGTGACTACATAGGAATCATAATTATTTTATCAGCATTGCATGGTGTCATTTTTTTAAAAACCTTTCTAATTTAACTTTTTAAATTAGTAGAAATCTACAGATATTATTGTTGCTATACGGGACAATAATTTTCAATTCACAATAACATTGTTATGTTTAAACTGAATTTACATTGAAAAATCAGTTTCTAGAGGACTATTTTGCCTAACAACGCACTGCATGTACCTTTCCGCCACGGTTTTTAAAAAATGCGTTTTAGGGCAAAACCTTCTCAAAACGATTGTTCCAGGCATCAGGCAGTGCATTTATTAACATTTAATGTAATAACTTTCTCTGATACTTTTACGATATTAAGTGGTTCCAACATCTCGTTCCTATCAGAGCTTGAAATGTTTTTTTAAAGCTCCTCTCACCCTCGAGATACATAATCAGATGGGGGTTTTCATAGTCTTTAAACTGAAAATTCTTGATATAGCAATGGCTACATTTTTCAGATTGGCCAGAATTTCTCTCAAAACCAAAAGTGTATGCACTTAACATCTCATTGTGTGCTTACAAACACAAATGCGCTATGGATAGACAGGTTAGATCCCACACTTTAGTCAAAATTTCTCTGCTTGTTTTAATGAGCTATGAGTGAAAAGCAATCCAATGAGTTGTAAGAATAGATGTTTCAAGGCAAATACGCCATGAGAGATCTAGAAGGATTAAGAGCCAAATACGAAATGTTGTAATTGTGGTATTACAGTCGCGTGCAAAAGTTTGGGCACCATGGTCTTATTGCATGTTTGTTGATTTTCTAAGTGAAAATAAATACACTATTACAGAGAAGACAGTTTTGCACATTTTTATGCACAGTTACTGTACAGTGCAGTAAATAAATAGAAATTGTGCTCTAAAATGAGCAGAAAATGCCATATTTGAGTTCCGTGTAGAGGATGTGTTAAGTTCTTTTCTCTTAGAGAATCAAAAAAACATGGAATTTTGCACACTTTTGCATACTTCTATGTATCTACAATTTTTTTCTTCACAGTCAGAGGAAAACAACCGCTATCAACGCAATGCTGCAAAAGACAATATTTTACCAAACGCACCACTGCCCCAAAAATCCTCCAGCCAGGACGCTCTTAACTCGACGGGGCAGTCCATAGCAACCATCAGCAATGTAAACATCGACATCCAACCCCCGGAGTCCCAGCACAAAATGAGGAAAGCAAAACCGCCCCGGCCCACGCCCACCCACAGGCATGCAGGTGAGCCACCTGCGGTGATCAGGCGAGGAGAGAGAGAGGAGAAGGAGAAAGAAGATCCGTCCACTCCTCAGACACACCCAAGAAAGCAGGCATCGGGTGACCACAACAGAGAGGATGAACGGTTATCACATCCATTCATATCGCAAAGCTCGAGTGGACACGCGCCACCGAAACCCACGGACAGACTGAAGCCTTTAAAAGAGAATAAGGCTCCTAATGCCAATATGGCTTTGGAGGAGGACACTATGAAACTGCTGCAGCAGGCAGAGATGGAACGCATAGCTGCTCCCTGTCATACGCGACACAGTGCTGAGATAAAGATGGAGAACCAGGCCAGCCCAGAGGCCACAGGGGACCACAAAACAGAGGCTGCACTGAGGGACATTTCTACAGGAGAGAGAAGAGTAAGTTATAATCTGTAGTGAAATAGAGGTCAACACTTTTTTCATTATGAAGTCAGAGATGAGCGCTGCTGTTCTTCAATGTTTTGTACAGACGAGCTTGGAGTCCACAGATAAACTGCTTGAGCCGTTTGTCCCAGAAGTCCTGATGGTAAGAAATAAGTTCATGCTTGTTATGTGTAAGACACACTAAAGTGACAGTTTGGCGAAAGATCAAATTATGCAGTTATCACATTTTTGGTGTCTTGACTTGCTTCTGTAGTTTGAGACTGGAGCTACAAGCTAGACTAGCAAGTAACTGAATCTTTACACACTTAGCATTATGCAAACTGCAAGTGTAAATAATTGCTAAAGCCCCACAAAATAGGCCCAAATTGAAGACCAGAATTTGTGAAAATATCGTTGATAAACAACTTTTGGGGGAATTTGATCTCACCTCAAACAGTTCTAAGTTCAAAATTTCCTCAGAATTCAGTTGTTGAAATGTAAACAAAGTCATTCAAAATGCTTTTTGTGACATTGTTCATTGTAGAGAAACTTGGTGACTCTGCCCTTTTCACAGTGGTGGTGATAGGAACCAGGGATCAAATGTCTATAACATTTTAGGGACGTCCTGCGTGCACCTCTTCACTATGAATGGATTTTAAAACACATGATTTAGGGCAGATATTATTATCACAAAACAATATCTTCTGCATCAGGTAACATTTTCATAATCATTTGTGTAATAACTTTCTGTGAGGTACCTTTTAGAGGCATTCAGTTCTTCAGACGTCTGGTTCTTATCATCACCATTGTGTACAATTCTTACTGGGTAAGTTTCTCTATAATGACTGACTTTTTACATCTTAAGCATTTATATGCAGAAATGTTGAAAACTGATGGAGTTCACCTTTATTGCAAGACTGAATTGGTGAATTTGAACGCAAAACCAATTTATGGTTAGAATAACCAAAAAATGCAAATATATCTAAAACTAACCTTCAGCATTAGAATAACATGTTATAACACCACTGTCATAACGTGAAAAGAAGTAGCGAAAAATGAGAGGTAATTAACAGAAACTAAAACTGCAAAGAATTCTGGGTAGCTCCACCTTCTAGTTCTACAGTATTTATATTATTTAAGGTTGTGAGTTTCTGCTGTTTGTTTGAGTTTAAGAAGTGTAATAACTAAAAACTGACAATCATATCTGCAAGTAAAGCACTGTTTAACTAAAACTATTGAAGTACAATGTTATAATATTATCTAAAACATACATTAAAAAAAAAAGATCGGTTATTAGAATACAGTACCGCTATTGGCCACAACATTTTCATATCGATGGGCCCTATTAATTGCGTAAAAGTATGTCATACAGTGTCAGAAACCACATAAATAAGTATATTTTATATAATCTTTTTATTTAACTTAATCCAGTTTGATGAAATTATGGTGATTGAGCCATGCAGTTGCACAATGCTAATCTGAAGTGTACAAGGTTCCATTACTTGCTAGTATAACTTGTAGCTCCAGTATAAAAGCTAATTGGATGATTGTCCAATTTGTATTTTATTCCTGTAATTATTTTGCCATTGATATATCACAACTGAATAGGAAGTACAGAATTTTCATACTCTGTATATTTCAGTATTGGAGTAGTGCGGTACATAATATATAATCCAGTGAAACTAGATGAAGTAATTCTTGCCTCTTTATTTAGGAGCCTCACAGTCTAGAGCCAGCCGCAGCGCACAACACGCCATCTCTTCATCCTCCCTCCTCTTCCTCTGAGCCGTCCATGTCTCGTCAGCGCAGACAGAGAAAGAGAGAGAAGGCTGAAGACAGCACAGTGAGTAGTGTGGCTAGAGAAATTATTTGATTTATGATTATTGATTACACCAAGGGCTGTCACTATCAATTATACATAAAAATTGGTATTTTTAACAGCAAACATATATATATATATGCTGCTGAACATGGCTTCATAATGACCTGCACATACCATTTATCATTCAAATGGCAAACCAGTTGCTATGCTGATTCATTGAGAATGTACATTTTAATTGATTAATTTTGTAATTGAGTGATTGATTTTAATTGAGAAATGGTGGCGACTCTAGTTACATCGCTCTTGGAGAGAAATCTAAATTATTTCTTTAACTCATTTTCAATCTGAATATAGGAGAAAGCAGCTAACTCCAGGCCTTTGCCTCCTCTACCTGAAGATGTAAACACGAAGGGCAGAGACAGAGGAGGAGCAGAAACAGCTAAACCCTTTTCGGCATTCAGCCGGCCTGTACCGAGCAGTGAAGCTGCCCCACAGGTGGGACACACTTAAGCCGTGAAAACATGACCACTTCTTTATCACACAGTTTGTTAAAAAAAGACATTAGAAGTGAGAAAACATGAACTTGGCAGGACAAATTCCCCTCACCATTCTGAAAAAAAAATATGTTAATTAATTTTGAATTCATTGACAGACACTAGGCATTGACACTAGCGTTCAAAAGTTTGTAATAACTGTTATCAATTTTTTTTCATTGTTGCATAATAAATGTATAAATTGATTCTAATATGATGGTGCTACTCTAAACTTCACAGATTTCGACTTGGAAGCAGTAGAAAATGATGTATGTGACAATGAACAGAGCTGATGGTTCCAGTAATGACCACGAAAGCTATAAAATATTGAAAATGAAGTTGTATTGAAATAAACATCCAGAATACATTGTATTTGAAACAATGTGATCAAATTTTAAGCTCTATCTTATTAAGAAATGACTATAAATAAATAATTACAGTATGTTGTTCATCAATTAAATAATAACCAAATACACAAAATATTAAATAAAATGTCTTAAAGTACATAAATAGTACTTCTATCTAAACTGTAAGTTATTATTGAATAAAACAGCAATTATAGTTGGGGCTCTGTGCAAAATGTAAACAAAAACAGAACATAATGATGTGTAAATCATTTAAACCCTATATTTAATTTAAGTAGTACAAAGAGAACATATCAAATATTAAAACTAAGACATTTTAGTGTTTTTGAAAAATATATGCCTATTTTGAATTTGATGCCTTCAAGGAGAGGCTGCACTGATGTCTGGTAGTTTGTCTAATTTGTGCTGCTTCACTTGCAGAATCGACTTCTGTCAGCCAGAGAAAGAAGAAGACTGAGGCAGTTGCAGGAAAACCAGAGCGAGCAAGGTATACATGCTGGAACATTTCAGAACAGCTGAAGAAAAAATCCTGTAACATTACCAGAAGAAAATATACAGTGTTATTACGTTTTTGTCTTTTCAGTTTAGGGGTGCACTGAGAATTTTAATGGCAGATTCCAATTTCTTTATAGTCAGATTGGCTGGTGACCCATATTGTGTAAAAACTAAATTTTCTTGAAATTAGAGTAGTACATGAACATTTAAAAAAAAATCAAAACATACCATTCATCTCCCAGTCTATACAGTCTAAATATGGAAAATGCGCTGCAAAAACAGCCCATTTGGAATTCATTGTTTTTGTGGAGTCATGAAAAACAGCACATTTCCATGTATCCACCTATTCAGCTTACAGCAGTTCAGCCCCACCCATTCATGCTGAAGTTTCAAGAGAGTGTTTTTGGAGTGAGGCACAATACAGGCAAGCCAGTCAGGGCAGCGCTCATTTACATATGTCAGTCTTAAAGGCACAGTCACAAAAACACCCTGTTTAATTCTAAAGGATAAAGAGAGATTGGAAAATGGATATGTAAAAATCACACAAATGTTTTAATGAATCTCTTAGAGTCAAAATAATTAAAATACAAGAAAAATGTAAGATGTGGGCCCTTTAACCCAGAGCTCACATTGTCTGGGCTAAATGAACGCATGTAAAACACTAGCTCATTTCCAGTACTTTGTACTAGCTGAATGAATAATGTTATTATAAATACATAAATAAATCTAACAGGCCAAACTGGCATTTTACATGTGTACATGAAAAATTCAGCTGCCTATTTAAATAACATGAATCAAATAAATTACTATATGTAAAGTTTCCCATTTCAGTGTTGGTCAGTTCTAATTGTTTTCATTTTTTTGCTTTAAGGAGTCGATCTAATTTACAGTTTTCACAGTTACACAATGTAATGGAGGCAACCAGAGAAGACATATTTGGTGTCCAAAATGTGTTTCTTTAGTTTTGCTCTAGAGCTGGGAGGCTAATGTAGCTAACAATTAGTGAAAGCATATACCCTACCAATTAGCTTCATGCTAACTGCATGCCTAAATCATCGCATCGAGTTACACCACGATAGTACACAATTTAAAATAGTCTTGCTTATGTGGTTTCTGACACTGTACGACATTGTTAGATATTGTGGCCTCAGTGTAGAATGAGACGCGGGAAACTTTGTGGTTTAAAGCGGCTGGGATAGCAGGCAAGTCACTTCTAGCCACACAGTTTCCTTTCATGATGGACACTAACACTGGCACGACTACCCCACGGTCCAGCACAGAACAACACAAAGACCTTTACAGCACTAATAACAGCACTAATCTCTTTTACTGTGAGCCGTCACCTACCGAAAGCCTCAGCGCATGGCCCCTCTGCATGGGCATACCTCCGGCGCTGTCACAGCAGCATGAGCCAGTAGCCGGATGCTCCAAGAAATATACAAAAAATGAACAAAAGTACATTATATAACCGTAAGCGATAGTTACAGCCGTGCTGAACATTCACACAGTGCTTATTAATGCGCTACATGCTTCTCTAATTTACAGTTGGACTACATTAGCCTCGTAGCTCCACAGCAAAACCAAAGAAGCAAACTTTAGACATCTCACTTGGCTGATCAACTACGTTTGGGGTAATGAAGAAATTAAAAAAGTTAAGTTAAAAAGTAAAGTTAAATTTCTTGCACTTTAAACTTTGTGAACCTCTCAGTTTAGATTGAAAATTTGGCACTTTCACGATTCATCCTTTCTAGGAGCAAATATCTGGACTTTTCTCCCTCTGCAGGGTCATGCTGACCAGGCCAGAACAAGCTAGAAAATGTATTATTTTTTTCGCCCCTTACCTGAAAAGTTGCTGTTTTTGGAGATGAAAGCTTTTCTCCAGACAGTGACGATGTGAATTCATGAATTTAGAGAATGCTTAGAGCATTGCGTAGTGTTCCAGAATGATCAAAGCGAGCAGGTGCTGCATATATGAATGCGGATAAAAGGGTCTATTGTGTTTTTTTTTGTGCTGTATGGCCTCTCGTTAAAGCTTCTGCTCTTCTTTGAAGCGGCCCCTGCTGTCAGAAGGGCATCGTGTGATGTCTCCTCGTTAGGCTCCAAGCACGCCGACCAGCCCGACTGCCCGAGACCTGCCAGCGTAGCCATGGTAACACACAAGGTAGGATGACTGGCCCTTATTGGTGGGCCGCAAATTGGATGGTCAAGACAGTGCTGACTGCATGAACACATACTGTATATCAAACTTCAGTCCTAGAGGACCAGGGCCCTGCACAATTTGGCTTTTTCAATGCTGTGACATACCTGATTCAATTCAGATGTGGGCTTAAAGAAATAATTTGGCAAAAAATCAGATTTACACAGTTCTCCCATTTTCCCCCTTTTATAGTCAGTCAGCCAAGACATATTTGGTCTCTGAAGTTTGCTTTTTTAGTTTTACGCTGGTGCAGTAACAGAATCTAATACCATACCAGTTCGCACTATGCTTACTGCATGCATAAAGCATTGCACACTTGCCTCAAAACCCATCAAGATGTTAAGTGATATGTATGACATACTATCTGTATGTATGACGTTATCTATAAAAAAGGGACAAAATTACAGAGAATATTGAGGCTCCACGATGGCTGCTACTATTGTTTTTAGCTACGTGACATACTTTGGTCTGTTTTTATAGATAACAGTTTGTCATACAGTGTCAGAAACCACATAAGAAAGTCTCTTTGAGATGATTTTGGCATGCACTTAGCAAAGTGCTAAATAGCAGGCTATCTCCTTCTATTACTTTGTAGCTACATTAGCCATGCAGCTCCAGTGCAAAACTCAAACTGGTTGATTTGAGGTATGGGGGAAATTGTGTACATTAGTTTTTTACTTAACTATTCCTTTAATGATCAGCTGGTAGATTATGTGTCAAAGAAATGGTTTGGTGAAAAATCTAATTTACAAAATTTTCAACTTACCCCATATTTAGTCAATCAGTGGTGAGGCATTGCTAACAAACACTAGAACTCAATAGTCACCCAAATAGCCCATTTTTTTATAGAAATGCATCCCCAAAACTTCTCTTAACCCGCTTAAATCACATCTAGGTTTTCATTAAGGTCACACAGACTTATGTGTCAGTGTGGTTTAGAGCACAGAATGATTTGCTGTATTTGGTTTGTATCATTAACGCTGTTGGAAAAAAAATCAGTCTCTGGTAATTTTCATTTCTCATCAAACCACTCTGAATGACTTCATTTACATGTCAATGACTGAATTATTGATATTCAAGATCAATTTGGGAATCTGCTCTTGTGTGTGCAACAGGAGAGGAAGTCCTCCTGGCGGTCAGACGAAGAGGAGTGCAGCTCCTCCACCAGCTCCACAGAGCGCTCAGAGGGAGACTACAGAGAGGGGTAAGAACCAACAAACATGCACACGTTTTAGCCTCAGACTTAGGGTCTGATCCTAATCTCACATTCAGCAATACATCAATATACTGACCAGGGGAAAAATAAAAGATTTAAGTTTAATTTAAGCTTCTTAAATGAAATTTAAGTTTAAATTAAGTTTCTTTGTTGCATACTTTGCATGTAACATGCTTACATGTTTATTTGCCCTCACAAAGGCCAAACAAGAGTATGTGGACATACTCGTGATGTAGTTAAAAATGTTTCATGTTTATTGTGTAAGTGCTTTAATTGGGCTTGACGTTTTGGTCAGACTCCAAATACAAGACTTTTCTGTCTGACCCAAAGGTACGATAGTGGTTTTAAGGTCCAACTTATACCTTAAATAAGTTTTTTGAGAGGTAAAATACATATTTGTACCTTTTTCATAACCTAATGTTTTAAAACAGAACAATAAAATAAAAAGCCTGGAGACGAGACGTCAATACAACTTAGAAAATATAATTTCAATGGATTATGGTGCAATTATGTTCCCTTACTACTCTTGAGGTACCACTCCAGTGACTGTATCTTTTTCAGCTCAGTATCTCTTTTTCTGAGACTGCAGGAGCAGAATTTAGAAACACTGTCTTAGACCAGCCAGTCAAACCCTTCCAGTTCATGCTGTTATCCTCTAGGCTCATGCGCCACATGCCTGTCTCAACTTACACGCAGCTGCTTCCACCCTTCATCCAACTCCCTGGTGGTCTAGTGGTTAGGATTCGGCGCTCTCACCGCCGCGGCCCGGGTTCGATTCCCGGTCAGGGAAAAAGCTTTTCTCAGAATTACTTAAAGCAATTGGCCAAAAAAGATTATGCAGTTAACCCTCTTAAACCATGACGTTTGGTGTCCAGCATTTACTTATGGGTGAAGTACTGTGACAGTATGTCTTTCTTTTTTTTAAGTCAATGTGAATCACAAATCAGAATGGCAACACTTTACTTGAACCCTGCTCCATCATATGCTGTCATGAGTTGCCATGACAGATTTTGTTCAGTGTTATGTTATCATTGCCAGTAGTTGTCAGGACAAATATGATAGCCAACTAGAATACACTTAACAAAATTTAGCATATGGCATAAACTGTCATGACATCAAACATTATGGCATCTGGCATGACAATTAACGGTAATAGTAACATGACACTGTTACAGCTCATGACAGCGTATGATATCTACCAAGACGTACCTCATTTTCTTCTGCACCGAGACATATTTCTGAGTGAAACACAGTATCAGGGAGGGTGTCAGAGCTAGCTGAGTGTTTCACTTGATGATAAGTGAGGGTGAAGGGAAGAGGAGGTGAAACAGGATATTATTAATTGATATTTTTTCCGCTTGTTGGTGCACAGTGATGTAATCAAAACTCTGAAGATGGTTTAGAGGTGAAATTACTACATTTCCATCAAAGAATACAAGAAAAAGAAACGAAAAAGGGTCATTCTGACTCCAGATTGATTTTAATAAATAACAGTATGTCATACAGGAGCATGATCTCTGCTGTATGGCATAATATTTATTAAAATGGACAACAAAATTAAGGCTGTATGACGGCTGTTACTGTTTTAGCTATGCTGATATAGCCAGAAACCACATAAGCAAGCCTATTTGAGAATGCTTAACAACTCAACATGCTTTGAGGCAATTTCAGGTGTGCAGTTTGCACAATGGTAATTGATGTATAAGCTTCCATTATTTGTCTCTGAAAATCCAGATTGACCACATTTAGAATTGTGTAAAGTTGAAGAAGTCAGTTTAATCTTTCTATAGGAAAATGCTCTGTAGTTATTATAATGAAATTATTATGTAATTACAATAATGTGCCTATGTAGTTAACCTGTTCTTTGTTACTGTGCTGCAGAAAGAGTGAGACCAACGAGATGCAAGACCTGGTGCAGATGATGACACAGACATTACGAATGGATGTCAGAGACATCTCACAAAGCAACTGCGCCACGCTGCCTGAGTTCAAACTGAACAGGAAATACAGAGACACGCTGATGCTTCATGGGAAGGCCAGCGAAGGAGACAGTGACTTCCACTTCAGTGACTTCCCCTCAGGTTTGGTACTCAATTACCAAGTTAGCTCTCCTTAAAAAGTGGTTTACCACTGAACTGTACTATGGCCAGTTTATATGAGCAGGTTGCACACGAAATTTGCTTGAGGACAGCCAAGGCTTTTGTTTTGACATTTGCTTTGCTTCCTTAGTACTGGAGCTACAACATTAATGTAACTAATACTGGAAGCTTAGATCTCATCCGTTAGCACTGTGCAAACAGCATACCTAAATCTCAATCATACTTTCCTTAAATTGCATCAAGTTAAAGGGGAATTTTACTGATTTTTCCAAATTTCTGCATAATTCATTCACTGACCTGTAAACAAAGTCATTCGGAGTGGTCTGATATGAAATGGTTCATTGTAGAGGAACTTACTGACTCTGATTTAGCCATTTTATTTACCGTCCAAAACCACCAGTTAACCTACATGTGTCTTCTGAGTTTTATGTGTAACGCTGATGATGGTAAAATAGTGCTAAATCATTTTAAATTCATTTTAAGCCTCAAAGATAGGGTAAAGCTTTATCTCAGGAATCACACTTTGTATTTATAACCGCTTTGTGTAATATACCTTCCTGTGAGGTCCCATTCAGAGGTATTTAACCAAACTGAACATTTGGTTCCTATCATAACTGCTGTGAACAATTCTGACTCAGTAAGTTTCTCTAGACTGTAGCATTCTGTATCAAAGCACACTGAATAACTTTGCTTACATCTTATTCAATTATGTAAAAAATTTTAAAAATAGGTGGCTTTCCCCTTTAAATACTCTCCAATGTGGTTTCTGACACTATGACATACTGTTATCTGTGTGAAAAAAGGAGAGAATTCAGCCTTTAAAGGGGTATTCTTATAAAAAAAATTGTTTAATCAAATGGTTAAGATATAAACAAAGTCATTCAGAGTGGTTTGATCTAAAATGTGCCATTCTAAAGAAATCTACCGAGTCAAACTTGTTCACAGTGGTTGTGATAGGAACCAGGCATTTGAAGAGTTTAATACCTAAACACTACATCATAGAAAGCTATGACATGAAATGACTGCTGCCTGATGCTTAAGAGTTTGTTCTACAACGGTTTTAAGGTATATGATTGATGATTTTGGCCTAAAACATGCTTATTTAATCTGTTCATGTGAAAGAGGTACATGCAGTGTTTTATGGTAAAATAGTACCTAAAGAAACCTATTTTTCAGATTTACCAGTTTCATCATTATCAGCACTGTTCTCTCATGACCACTGTAAAGAAATCAGTCTGTGGTTTTCTCTACAGTGCACCATTTCACATCTAAACACTCTAAATGGCATGTTAAGATCATCTTAGCTACAACAGTTGGTACCCAAGTTACCCAACTCTCAAGTTCATATGTGGCATATAGTTTATAATGTTTTTCCTTCTGTGTTCAGGTGACTCTACAGGACCAGCAAAGATCAGGAGAGCCATCGAGCACTTGCGTGCAGATGTAGTTAAAGGACTTGGTGTGAAACTGCTGGACAAAGTCTTGGACATCATGCAGGTGGAGGATGAAGAGAAGAGAGAGGCAAGTTAACTATACTAAAATATCCCAAAAAAGGAACTTTGTTCATTAGAACTTAACCTTCTCCCACTTGTGGGATAGTTTAATATGGTTAAATGCTTAGTTTAGGGATGTTTGGATAGATTGTATTTGATTAAAATCATCACATATTAAATGATATAATATTGAGTAATTTAACACTATTTTGGTAATAAACTTTCACTTCTTGTTTTGAAAGTTGAGTGAGTTCCATATCGACATCCATGTGCTTTACATAATATTAAAAAAGGAAGTGAAGGCATGCTGGAATTCAGCTATAGATACCTGTGAGAAACCATTAAATAATATAATTTTAATAGTTTACAACTCATCCAAACCATCTGGAGACAGGCTATATGGAAAATGCTTCGAATTCTCTTCTGACGGTATGCCACACTCCAGAGAAACCAGCATCAGAGACAATGAGGAATTGGCTGTACTGTAGATTAATGGCTCATTACTGTCCCCTAATAATCCATTGTTTTAACAGTAAAAGGGATGGAAACACAGTAAAACTGTTTAATCCTATCTAATTCTCCGTCAGTTATTTTTTTCCCCCCAAACACAGTGATTATTGCCTTTGAAGCATCATCTTTTCATTGCTGATCTCCAATTAAATCACCCTACTGCACAAGCCTAGACAGTATTTGTATAAAGTGTTAGTGTTAGCATTTCACATCTATCCATTTTAAGGCTATCACATGTAAAGGCCAAGCAGGATAATGCACATTTTTCAATCTGTATGTTTCTACCTGTTCTTTCAGGTCCTGCTCCGCCAGCAGATGGGGGAGGAGAAGTACAAGAACTACGCTGTTATGGTGCGACAACTCAAATTCTTTGAGGACGTCGCCTTTAAAGACTGAACCTGATGAGCAGCACTCCATTACAGCACTGATCATGCCACCACGTTTGATGGACAACTTGTGAAAAGTCTTGCCGAGGGCCAGTTAAAGTCTGCTGTGGACAACCACGGTTACATTTTCTGATGCCTTTCTAAATATGCATTGAAAAATGCACAGTGACACTACATATGCAGGTCACCTAAATTACTGTCCGGGTGGGCTACAGTCTATGTGGTCATAGTCTTATTATTCTACATTTCTTTTGTGAGCTTTATTGGAAACTTTAGTCTGCTTTTAGACAGCAAACTTGAAACCATGATAGAGATGTTAAAAGTTTAAACTGTTTTTTTTCTACTGTCTGCATAATGTATATTATGATGTTTAAAAGCATAAATGTTGGATGGTTTTTAATAAAGAGTTTTACATTTAGCATAAAATTATACATTACAATGTAAGAATGATCGTCTTTATTAAAGAGTTGTAATTTTACATGAAACATGACATAAATGGTTGAATCGTTACATTATTATATTTTGGCAAGTCCACAAAGAGGATCACTATGCAAAGGTGTTCAAGTCGAAACTAGATGGTGTTCTACTTATGCTTTTTCTTCTTTAAATTCTCCTGAGGCTTTTCACGGCTTTCTGTAGACGGCTCACGTATGGCAGGCTGCCATGTGAGGGGGTTTCTTCTATACATGGGCCAAGGAGGCAGTGTAAGCTGCACAGAGAAGTAGAGAGCTCCATAAGAACAAGAAATGTCCAAAATGCATGCAGCTATAACCAACAGTTCTGCATTATTTTTATAAATATACTATAATTATACTGCTAACTATTGCAACTCCAATATGACTGAACACTGAACATGATAAACATGGCATATGGCGTCTTTCCACACAGCATGGTCTAAGATAGGATTGCATAATTCAACCAAAAACACATAAAAATATAAATTATAAGTTTATGCAAACATGCTAAATTAACCAACATAGCCTGCTTACCAAACAGGAGACAGTAAATCCAGCTAGCATTATGTAAACAGTCCATCCAAACTGCTCAATAATAAGACCATAAATGAATCCAATGACCTGCAAAAAAGAATAAACAGAGTAAGAAACAGATGCACAAAGCAATAATAAGGTCAAGCCTTTTTAATACAGCTATGAAATATGGAAAAAGGAACTTCCAAAACAAGTGAAATTTAAACTGCATCATCCATACGGCCCTCAGTCTTTGCCAATGGTCTCTCATTTGCCATCTATCATGGAAAGGGCTAATCCACCACATTTTATTTTTTGTGTGGGTTGGAATTCATATTTACATTTTTCCCTTTGTTAAACTAGCTACTTTGCCTTTAAGACTAACATATCTAAGTCGGCCCTATTCTGATTGGCTACTGTATACTGCGCCTCTTACAAAAAGCAGTCCTGGCTCCTTAAACTCCTTATAACTTCAGTGTAAATTGGTGGGTATATGTAAATGTGTTGTGCACTGTATGGACTGGGGAGTGAATAGTAAATTTCAAAACTCATACTAATATAGCATTATATTAATTAATGCTTAGTGTAACATTCAGCATAGATTTTGCAGATTTTGACTGCTTTTGTGACATATTGATATTATAATTTTGACTGATATTTTGGGAGATTTAAAACAGAGATGCTACATTAAAAATGTTATGAGACACTTCCAATTTTATCAGTCTTCATATTGTTTACAGCTAATAATATTTCCATTTTTCTTAGCCATACCAACCTCTATGTTATATAATTAGAGCTCTATAGAATCAAGACATTTTTAACATGTAATATATGAAAAAACCAACTGAATCTTCATTTCATAATGAAATGTGTGCATCTTTAAACCCCCAGTAAGCAAATATTAGATGCAGTTTGAGCCAGTAACTTTCTTACCGCTGAGACAAGGATGATGCCTTGGAAAATCTGCTCCGCAAGTTTCTGTCCTTTGTAGTCCTAAAAAAATAAAAAATAAAAGAAATACACATTATATATATATATATGCACTATTTGAAGCTTTCCTGTGATCCTGCAGTTTACCAATATCTCGCTGGAGGAAGACTAACGTTGGCATCCTATTCAAATTTTCAGTTCCACCTTAAATGGTGCAGCAGTTACATTACGTACAGTATAGGTGCCAGAATGTAACTGCTGCACCATTTAAGGTGGAACGGAAAATTCGAATAAGAAGCCAAATTTAGCTTCGTGCAGCGCTAAAAGGCACCAGCAGAAACGGGACACTGAGCTGCACATATGTCAACGTTTAACAGCAACATTACAGTGACATGCATTACTGGTGTTTCCCTCTATACCGTTTATAACTCTAAACATCACTGACTGATACTTTTAAGGCGCATTTTAAAGCAGCTGAGATGATTTAGTGGGTGCCAATGCTAAGTTACCATCCCGCTAACGGTAACTTATGTTAATAACAGGAAACGACCGCGCTAAAACAACGTATTCAGGCTAACTAACCAAGCAGCTGATATCTGTTACGAGAGTAAGCCTTACCATGTGAGTCGGTATAGATTTAAACATGGACAACATCGTGAAACAACGAATTTGAGCCAATTTAAGAGGAATCGATATGAATTTGAGATTTCCTGTTTCAAAAAGATGCACGTAGATTTCTGAAGGACCCGAGGAAATCCGACAGAAAGCATCAAGCGGCTCGATACGCTCAGCGCCTGCGCAGCAGTTGTGCTCGTTAAACACAACCGCAAGAAAGAGAGTTTATTTAACGCATTTAAACATGTGTATTACTCTCGGATTAGCAATGTTATTAATAAAGCTATAACAAAATAACAAACGACTCTGTTTTTTTTATATGGCAGCAAGCTAGACACCTTTTGTGAGCGTTTTACGACAATTGGGGGGCGGTCGGTTGTAGCCGTACTTGGCAAGCGTAGGCGATTCGTACATCATGTGGATACGACGAACGGCTGACGCTCAGTGGCCGCTCTGTGAGGAGATTGTATAGTGATCTGTGAACGCTCTGTGCAGCAGTCCATTTCTCCTGAAAAAAAAATCACCGTGTGCTTTTCTCCTTCTCCGACTTGTTGATGTTGAGTTGGCATTTTGGATGAGAACCTGAAGGGGTCTAGATAAGCAAGGTAAGTTAACTGGGTAGCTATATTTGCGCGTTTTCTTCATGTTTCCAGTTTTATTTGGGTTTTGGGGAATTTCTGTGCTGGAATGTGTGCGGTTTGGGAGTGTGGGAGCCCGTTGTAACGGATTACTGCTCAAGCGCTACCAGTTAACGTTAACCTCTATCAGACTTACGTGTTATTACATTGCAGACCTGAAAATAACGTTATATCCACACCTCCTCTAATTAGTGAATTCTGCTGGTGAACTTATTGCTTACACAGCTTGTATAATCTCCATAGAAAAGCCCTGCCAATACAATTGTATGCTATATAGCAGCCGCACACGGTCAGTCCAACGCCTGGGCTGTGGAGCGGTGGAGCTGCCCTCTCTGGAGCTCCATCCAGGACTTTTGGGATAAGTTGGAGTGGCGTTTGTGATCCAGTGCTAATCATCCAACATCAGTACCTGGCCTCACTAATGCTCTTGTGGCTGAATGTAATCAAATCTTCACAGCAACGTTCCAACATTTCGTATAAAGCCTTTCCAGAAGATCAGGAACTGTTACTCAGGGACGGATTTAGTGATCTTAGGGCTCTAGGCAAAAAAGAGGAAAGGGGGGCCACTGGATGCACAGATTTAAATTAGTTGAGGCTCTGGGCTCCTGATTGGTGCAGTTGTCTACACTTTAAAAATGAAATTTTGGCAAATAAAATTATCTTAAATCTATTTAATATATGTCACTTTTGAGTTTGTTCTAAGAACATTTATATGACTTTTTTTCTAGACATTTTTTACTTAAATAATGTTAAGTGAGAAGATCTCACTATATTGGCCGACAAATAGCAGATATTTCCAAAATGTGTGTGTATGTATGTATGTATGTATGTATGTGTGTGTGTATTTTTATATATATATATATATATATGTGTGTGTGTGTATATATGTATATATGAATATATATAAATATGTTATTTAACATCAACACATACAGAGTTTCTATTTTGTATTATCATGGGGCCCTTGCCTCATAGGGACCCTAGGTGGCTACCTGCTTTTGCCTAGTGCAAAGACTGCCCCAGATGTTACTGCAGCAAACGGGGGGCAAACTCCCTGTTAATACCCTTGATTCAAAGAATGTTATGTGAGCAGTTGTCTACAAACTTTTGGACATAAAGTGCGCTTTTGATCAGAGTTTAAATGGTCACAGATTTTTTTTATTCAGGTTTTACTTGTTCTCTATTTTTTGGAACAGTACTAGAGCTGATGAGGAGGTGATGAAGTACTCAGTTTGAGAGAAGTGAAGGGCAACAGTGAGGGCAATGACGCTACGTAGAGGTAAGTAACAAGAAAATGAATAGCTAGAAATGACTCTAGCTGTTCTCCTCTGCCAAATTTCATTTAATTTACATCAGGTTGGATTAAAGAGGACTTCCACCAATTTATGTATAATTGAATGGATGAGATGAATTATAGTTGATGTCATTCAAATGTCATTGGTTTGGTGTGAAATGGTTCATTGGAAAGAAACACACAGACGCGTATTTCTTTACAGGGAACCAGGGTTGCAATATCTACAAAGCAAATTTTACTTTAATTTACTAACCGAAACAACCAGAGAAGCTTCACGTCTTCTGAATTTTTATATGTAATGTCGATGGTAAAATAGTGGTAAATCTGAAAGAATAAGTTTTCTTCAAGTTTCTGCCTTACGGTGCCCTGCATGTACCCCTAAATGCTCCATTTGAGAGAAATTTACTAGGTCAGAATTGTTCACAGTGGTGGTGATAGCAACCAGATGTCTTAAGAGCCTCTAAAAGCTCCCTCACAGAAAACTGTAGCACAAAATGACTACAAATATTGCCTGATGTCTGAGATGTTTAACGGTAGTTTTGACCTAAAATGTATTTTAAAATCAATTCATGGCAGAGAGTTACATGCAGGGTGTTGTCAGGCAAAAAAAACAGTACCTAAAGATTTTTTTTTTCCAGATTTACCACTATTTTGCCATCGTTAACAAGGAATTCCATGTTAAATTAATTCCCTGTTAAATTAATTCTAGTTCTCTTTTGTTTCAGTGAACGTGGTCATCCTTGTGCTGCTGTCAATAGCCTTTTTAATAATTGTACATCGAAATCTGCTGAATCTCAGTGATTTCCTAAGACAGGACAATTCAGGTACTTTCTTTCTGTCTTTCTTTCTTTCTTTCTTTCTTTCTTTCTTTTTAAATACACCTGTGAGTATTTCTCTGTGTTGTTCAAATGCATGGTTTTGTTGTTGTACCGTCATGTGGATCTTCTTGTCTGCCTACCATTTCTAGATGTAGCACCAGGTATGATACTGCCCTTCGAAACTGGATTCTTCTCGGATCGTAAAGTCAAGACAGGAGCGGAGATCCCGGTGGTCATCACAGCTGCGGAGGAGAGGCTGGGGGCCGCTGTGGCTGCCATGAACAGCGTGAAACAAAACAGCAAGGCCAATGTGGTTTTCAGCATAGTGACTCTGAATGAGTCTGTGGAGCATCTCAGGTAAGAGCCATATACACAGTACAGTGACCTGAAATGCCATGTACAGTAGTGTCCGACAGTCAGAGACCACGCTTGGTTTATTTAATTTCCAGTCAAAACAATCATTAAATACACATTATTTTTCAGCATGAGGGGGGAGAAAGCATATACCTACTATTGGAACAAAACCTTGTATCTGAAAATGATAACTTTACAGCAGAAGCAATAAACCTGCTTTAAGTCAGTGTGATCATCATAAATTTTGCACACAATGTAAAAGGCAACAGGCATTTTCAAATTATTTAAAGAACTGAAAAACAACAAAAATGGAGATAAAAGGTTTTGTTCTGACCACAAAAACATATTAAGAAAAAATTACACACTCAACGACTAATTATAATATCATTTTTTTAGTATTTAATATGTCCACCGTTTGCCTTTATTATAGCTTCTGTTCATTTTCAGAGACTTGCTTTCAGTTTTTCAATCTGCAGGATTTTTTCCACACCTCCAAAGTTCAGTCTTAGAAGCTGGTTGCAATTTCTGCTTCTCACGATTCCAAGTAATCCCAAACACATTTAATGATGTTGAGGTCTGCACTCTGGGGTGGTCAGTCTGTTGTTTTGAGAACACCTTTTTTTCTCAGCTTCTTGACATCATTTTGGACACATTTTGGACATTAGCGTTGTCTGATGAACAGAAACATCAGTTTATTTTTTTTTCAGATCTAAAGCAAGAGTGGAGCTTGATTTTCTCCTCTCTCTCAAATATGAAAGCTTTAAGTGCTGTTTATCTGATGATGATAGTTTGGGTGTCTACCAGATCTACCTCTGTTGATAGGAGTCCCATTTTTGTCTGTATCTTTTAATCATTTTTTGACCTCCAGTTTTTGAAACCCCTGTTGTTTTTTCAGTTATTTTCTTTTGAATTTCTGCTTCCTTATACAAGTAGATTATCTTATATCTGATCCCCTCCTAAAAATGAATAATATACCATTTTGACTGGAAATTAAAAAGTCTCTCATTTATTTGCAGTCAAGGTCAGTTCTCCATCGTCAAGTTAATTGTGTTCTTATGTACATGAAATTCCAGCAGTGGTCAAATTGATGGCACTTAAGCTTTTTTCAACTTGCTGTATGTCTGCTACATCTGTAGCATATGGCTGATTACCACTAAGGCTGGGCAGTGTGGCAAAAAACATAATAAGATGATACGTTAAGAAATTCTCATGATACAGTGTTACAATTTTTTTCTGACATCTGATTAGTTAGAACAGACAAATAAGAACCGGCAATTGCCGCTTTGAAAAATGTACAATTTAAAACTATGAGTACAATTTTTATCCAGTACTTCACACACAGCACAGCACTAATTCCAATTAAACATGATAAATTATGCTCTTTTTGTAATGAATCATACAGTCAGTTGGTCAGCGTTATTTGGGCTGATGCTGATATCCACAACGTAACTGACATTGTGTTGGGTTGTGATGTAATTATTTGTGATAACAGTATATATCGACATGTTGCCCTGCTCCAATGACCAGAGACCAAAATTTTAGTTTTCCTGTACTTAGAAAAGTGTTTTTTACAGGCTCCTGCTTAAAAAACTGAATTTATCTCAAATACTTTCACTCTGTTGCTCCAATATTTAAAAGTTGGATAAATCTTTAAGAACAGCTTTGGTGAGAAGTGCTTTTCCAAATACCGTCGTATGAATTTGTTTATTCAGATGCAACTATTGTGGCATACTATATAGGTGGGATGTGCACAAATTCAAACAGGGCAGTTCTCTCATGCCTGTCTCATAATAAGACATGCACAGGTTTTGTAGTTTTGTGTTAAATAGGTTCAAATGTTTATTCATGGAATTCAGCAACTGCCTTTTGGATTCTATTGAGTTCTGAATTAACAGGTTTTCAGATCTGTTCAAAGTACAGGGAAACAATACAATAACCGTTGGTGGTAATCGATGGTATGCAACACATGCAGCAGATAGAGTTGATGCAGCAGATAGAGATTAGGTTAAAAAAAACAATAGAATACTCCTTTAATTAGTTTGTATTCATGTATGTATCATGTGTGGTCATATCTTGTCAGGACCTGGTTAAGTAAGACTGACATCAAACATAAAATCATCACATTTGAGCCCAAGATCCTTGAGGGGAAGATTTCACAAGATCCACAAAAGGCAGATTTGGTGAAACCGGTAATTACGTAAGAATGTTCTGAAATACTGGGCATAGTATGTTGTGGGAATATGAATTCCTCATCTTGGGCATGTTTGTTTTTCAGCTAACCTTTGCTAGATTCTACATGCCAGTGTTCTTACCTGATGCTGAGAAAGCAATTTACCTGGACGATGATGTTATAGTACAAGGTAAGAGCCACTTGGGAAGTTTGTTTGGGGCCTGCTTGGTCCCATGAAGTAGGATTTCTTGCTTAGCCATTTAACTATAAGCTTATCTTACAACAGTGGATCACTTTACTGGGATACATCACCATGGCAGTTTGTGGTCCATGTGTAACCTGCTCCAGGACAGATTAATCGCAATTTTTTAACTAGAAAATATAGGGCTAATTATTTTTAGATATCACCTAGGCCTAATGTGCACACCCGCAAGGATTAATCTTAGCTTAAATACGCTGTAATGTAAAAAAAAAAGGTACAAAGTTTAGCAGCAGAGCAAAACCTGCTAATTAACAGTAAAAGTATATGTTCAGTGATGATAGAAATCATAAAATTGCTGTCATTTAATTTTTTTTTTTTTTTAATACTGCCTTTTAGTGTTTTTGCGAATTTACATTCTATTTCTGGAAATTAACAGCAGCATTAAAATGCAGTGTATGCAGTTTATTTACATAGATTTAACGTTTTTTCCTCAAATAATGGGTGTTCACCATTCAGTTTTATAGTACTTTGACAGTGAAAATTCTTTTTTTTTTTTCATTGTATCCAAACCTGGCTTAAAACAGAAAGTTATTAAACAGCCTTATAAAACAAGTTAACCATGGCTGCATTTGTCAGGCACACTGGTGATATGAAATGCACTTTTCTATTGCAGGAGACATTCAGGAACTTTTTGACACAAGCCTGAAGGCTGGACACGCAGCTGCTTTTTCAGAGGACTGTGACTCTGCGTCCTCCAAAGGATTTGTTAGAGGAGCAGGAAACCAGGTAAATATCAGTCAAATGAATTGGTATTTGAATGGAATCAAATCAGTCCCCCTGACCAGAAAGCTAATGATGATGCAGCACACAGTTGCCAAGGAAACTGATATTGAACACCGAAGGTGAAAAAACAACCATGGTATTACTCAAATGTTTATACAGAAATGTGTAGCTGTACAAAAGGGTGATCATTCTTGTACTGTACCTTTTAGGCATCTTGACTGTACACATGCGCAAATATGCTTTTGTCTATTACAGAACAATTATATTGGCTTTCTGGACTTCAAAAAAGAAGCTATTAAGAAACTGGGAATGAGAGCAAACACATGTTCTTTCAATCCTGGAGTCATCGTGGCAAACTTAACCGAATGGAAACACCAAAACATCACCCGGCAGCTGGAACAGTGGATGGAGCGTAATGTCAAGTGAGTGGGTTAAATGCTATTGTGAATTAGATTGTAGGAAACAATGGAAAGTATTCAAACGTAGAAGCATAAATCAAAAGAAATTACAATGCATCTCACTTAAAGGGGCATTCCGACATGAAACTAACATTTCATATGTTATTTGTTATGTTGTGTTCTGTAGCACCCAACCAACCTAATGGTTTTGACAGAATTCATGTTTATCGTGTTTTTGTCCATCTTCTTTCAATTCAGTACTTAGCATGCACACATAAAACAAACACTGGGAGTCCCTGCAGTGCAACTGGTCAACAAACTGTTTTATTATGAGGGAAATCACACGTCTGATATATACGATGGCGTTTTAGGGCCACTGTTAATAAAAATAGTAGACTTTGAGAGAAAAAAAGTCGTACTATTTCGAGAAAAAAACGTAACGCCCTTCATTTTAACACGAGGAGGTGCTGCCTTCCTTTTGCAAAGCCTTTGGCCACAATATTACGTTCTTCTTGGTATTAATGCCACTTTAATGTCGTAATTCTACGACTTTTTTTCTAGAAATAGTACGACTTTATTCTCTTAATAACATACCGTGCGACTTTATTCTCAAAATATTATGACTTTTTTTTTCTTGAAATTACGACTTTATTCTCGAAGTCTACTATTTTTATTTTTATTAACAGTGGCCCTAAAACGCCATCGTAGATATACGCATTGAACATTGTATAAATAATGTAGAACTCCTGCCTCAGTATATACATATCATAAAACTCAAAGCCATGCTGTAAAATGAGAATTGTAACACTACTAGCTTCTTGGTTGACGTCATGCAGACCTAGAGTTTTGTAGTCATTAACGATGGCATTTATTATATATTCTATCTCTAATCTGTTCCTTCAGGGAAGACCTCTACAGCAGAACTCTAGCAGACAGCTTCACTACACCTCCCCTGCTTATTGTATTCTACAAGCACCACTCCAGCATTGACCCCATGTGGCATGTCAGGCATCTCGGTAAGAATTTTCTCTCATTTAAATCAGTAGCCTGAAACAAAACAATATTGAAGAAAGTTCCACACTGGTTGTGTTTACATGCAAAGATTTTTGCCAATCTGATTGAATACATTCCGATCCTAGATTAAGACTGAGGTGTTTATATTCACTCTACTCAACAGTCTGATGAAAATCTCCATTTACATGCTCACTACAAGTAATCCGATCCAAAATGGCGCACAGGCATAGAGCACCACTTAGTGTAGATGTTACCCTGACAATGAGCATCACGTGAGTCCAGGCAGAGGGAGACGAGCTGCAGTGTCTTACCTGAGTTTTTAGTTGGTTTGCTTTTGTTTTTAATTGCTTTAAAATGATGTCAGACTCAGGAAAACGTACTTCACATGTTTTTATTAAAGAAGGCCGAGAGGAAGACGTCGTGTTCTGAGACACGTAAGCTGGACGCCCGCCCGACTGCCGCCTTATAATGTTCAAGGCATAAACGTCTCCTCTGCAAACCAGTGGAAACCCTTATCAACCACCTAGCAACAGTTTGGGATACCATAGCAACGACTTAGCACAATATTAACCACCTGGCTTCCTATAGCAACCACCAAGCAACAATCTGGAACTTGCTTAAGCTCTGCTGTCACAGAAAATGCACTACTCTAGTTTAAATAGGCATCCAAGGTCAGCAGCTGTGAATGTGGGTCATTTTAGGGCAGAGGTGCGTTCACACAAACAACAAATACGGGTCATATACAAATGTGAATATAACCCATTATGGTCATACTGAGTCAAGTCCAGAGATCTGATTTGAAATCAGATTTAAATCCACATACATCTTGAATCTGACAGGAACCTTTTTTATTTTTATTTTTTTGCAGAATATCTTTTATGCGCTAATCAAATATTCCAAAACATGGCATTTGGGTTGTCTGAACAAAGCCTTAGGGAGTAATAATGCCATCCTATTCAACTTCTCATTTTGAGTTTTGTTCTTCTGATCTAGGATCAGTTCTTGCCTTTTATATTCTAATGCAGTGGTCTCTAAAACCTGGTCCTGGACGGCTACCTTCCTGCAGAGTTTAGTTCCAACCTCTATCCAGTAAGCTGCTCCGCCCCTTACTTAATTCTAATACATGTGATTCAGCCAATCAGGGACTTGGGAAGAAGTTGTTTGTTGGAGCAGGAGTGGCAAATTATGGTTGGAGCCAGGCTCTGGAGAAAGGTAGCTCTCCAGGACCAGGGGTTGAGACCACTGTTCTAATGAACACAGACACCTCAGCTGTTAGATTTTTGATCAATCTGGGCCTAAGTGAACCACAAACAGCTTGAAAGTTTTTGATTTACTGTTCAAATCTGTCTTCAGGAGCCACTGGAGCTGGAAATCGTTACTCTCCACAGTTCGTCAAAGCTGCCAAACTGCTCCACTGGAACGGACACTTTAAGCCATGGGGCAGAACCTCCTCGTTCTCTGATGTTTGGGACAAGTGGTACATTCCAGATCCCACAGGGAAATTTCATCCAATTAGAAGACACTCAGGGGACAAATAAACCTGGATTCGAATTACAGGGGCACTTTGCACAACTATTGCAGTTCGCAACAACGACCTACTTTGTTGCATCTGAACATCTAGCCTACTGTACAGTATTTTGCAGTTCTACAGAGTATTTTAAGCCCAGTTAGGGAAAGATAGGAATAGGATAACATAGCTGCCTCTGGCCTCTTCAGTGATGACCATTCTGGGTGACATTCCTTTGGAAAACGATGTTTAATATTGTTTTGTAACTGTGTCAATTTTTTTTCCCTTTTCACACTAGGTCTCAGCTAACTCTAAGGACAGAAGGTACCTAGAGGATAGTTCATAGGAAACTAAAATGCTACCTCAGCGCTCAGTGTGTGCAGTATGTGTGTTGAAACAAAAGGTCCAGGGTTTCTTTTTTGCATCACTTTTTCTGTAACCCACTACGTTGCTCAAATGTACTCTATTGCAGTTATGACACTCACCCCATGACCTGTTACACTAACCTTTGCCTTTTAATTTTGTAGCTTTCCAAGCTTGGAACAAAACCACTGACAATGTTACGCATCAGATTTGTTGCTTATTTTCCTTAATTTAGATTTACTTACAGTATAAAGTAAAAGCATGCATTTTGTGTTGTGCTCATATCTATGAGCAAGTTAAATGCCAGAGCAACAGCCATCCCCACTACATATTTTACTTCTCTGTTGTTGGGGACAGAGTGCCAATTTGTATATAGAGAAGCGATTATGTATTTATGCATTGAATAAAGTTGAATAAAATTGGTAGTCATTTGTATTTTCTTTTTTTTTCATTTAAAAAAAAAAAGACATTTTCATTGTAACTTTCTTTAAAGCAGGGCTGGGCTATATATTGTCTTTACTGGTATGCCATGACAGTGCTTTTCAGGCTTCGCAACATTTTAAACTTTATACTTGGAGTATTACAGTGCCCACTTGATTTCCAGGATTTGACAGTTACCTGTATGTGCTGGCTGCTTCAGACTGTTCTAAAAGAATTTTAAATCCAGAAAAACTAAATAAATAGTATGTTTCCTTTCTGGCTAATGATTTACATTAATGTGTCTGTTCACCTTGGTGTAATAAAAAAGAATACAAAATAAAACTATGCAGTAAAAACAAGGTGTCAAGCTTGTAAAATATTCTTTTAGCATATGAGTAGCAGAACTGAGAGTCAGGGCTCATTTAGTTTATTAATAGTAACTTAAATACTAAATGTTTGGAAAATAGAATCTTGTATTTTATCAATATTGCCAAGCCTTAGTTTACAGGTATAGTAAGTAGAAATGTTTATCATAATTTATTAGGGGTAACACTGAATACACAATGACTAGAGGCAACAGTCACAAATCAGGCCAAAAATTGAGAATAGTTTACTGAATATTATGCACCCTGAGTAAATTATTACTTCAAACTGAAAACAAAGCTACAGTTGTAGAGAAAAGTCTGAACACCCTGCATGAAATTCACATTGTTTTTCTTTTAAGAAAACAAATGTGCCACCTTCTACAGGGAACCAACTTAGATCTGGCATTTTTCTGCAAACTTCAGTGCATTAGTTCTATTTATATGCTGAGCATAATATATTATTGTTATTCAGCAAATAAACAGTAACTTCCTTAAAATGTACAGAAGTGTGTGTTAGAAAATCAACAAAACATGTAATCTGACACCCAAAATTTTTACTATGTGGATGAAAAGTGAAAACATCTGTGATAGTTTTCACTAAAAAAATGCCTGTTAGGAATAAAAACCTCCACTAACAGTTTGGACGAGATGCCATCACAATCAGGGAGGCAGTAAGGCTATAAAAGACAGGGTAGATGTACTTTTGTGCAACTGTATGATTGTGTTCACTACTAGCATTTGAATATATCAGATATATTGAAAAAAAATAGTAAAGAAAAATAACTTCGATTTTTAGTTGTCATTTATTGCAACACTGGCGGTTCCTTAACACTTCATGGTTCTTTAGACCCATAAAAAGAGGCACCAATCAGAAACATTCTATACAACACAGAAGGCTGCAAGTTTAATCATCTGTATCATATATACAACGTCATATCAGACTGACAGAAAAATGTTTTTACCAAGATCTATTCCAGTCAAATGATGAAACAGACACAAACATACTGTATCCACATAAATGACTGAAATACTGACTGACTCGCGCACACATGAAATCTGTTCTCTCAGTAGACATGAGATTTTATACAAAGTCTGTGTTGAAATCATATGCATCATCCTTGTTCTGCTGTGAAGCCAACACATCAATGTTGACAAACGCAGGCTTTGCCTTTCCTTTCGTTCTCTTACCTGTGATCGACAAAGAAACATTAGTGGAAATGTTCATAACAGAAATAATTATTTTTAAATACTGTCTTGTGGTTTATAAGGTGCAAACATTTCCCAGCTGCAAATTCAGGTCAGAAAACTGTAGTCTGTGAGAAAATTACTTACGTGAGCTTTTCTGTTGAGATTTCTGAGGCTGTGCCATATGTGAATCAGGAGTCTCAGCCTAAAAAGTGTCAACCATAAAAATGAAAAATTAATACTCACTGATAACCACCAGCACAGGTGAACGGATATATAAAGTCAGGCAAATGTGACTCCCCTTTTTAGCTCCACATGTAGAAGTGGACACAGGGCTGTGATCAGTTAAGTAGATGAGATCAGAGTTGGATTATTATGTCATCAAAAACATATGTGACACAATGAACTCATCATGACTCATCATAGCCATAACCATCACAGTGTAGACAGGTTTCCAAAACATAAAATAAACTTCATCTTGGACTGAAAAGGTTTTTGAACTGGCCAAGATACCTAGTGGTCAGGAAACAGCTCTACCAAAATCAGCTGTTTTCCAGTCTCTGTCGTTGTAATAGATCAGTTCTCTGCCAGTTGTACTAAGAGTGTGGCAGCACACATTGAAATAGTTTGGCTCTGAGATTTCCAGACTTGCAGAGACTCAGACACTTGAGCAAGAGAACACAGAAGGGAGTGCATTACTCTGATTGTTATTTGTGATAAGACACAACCTCTGGTGTTCTATTGCATAGCTCCACCACAGGTGGTGTGCTGCTGTACAAGAAACTATGATTAACTTAACAACAACTTAGAATAAAGCAACACCACAGATATGGTGGAAGAAAGTACTACTATCACATATAAAAGACTTGTCAATCAGGGCTGGGTTTCCTAAAAGCATCTTGCAAAAAGATGATTCTTATATGGTAGGTAGATAATCTTAAAACTAAGATGCTATTTGGAAACTGGGCTCTGATTGTGTGACTAGAACTAACCATTATATAATTGATCATTTTCAGTTCAGGGATCGAACTTGTGATCTCCCAATGAGAGAGCCAACACTCTTTTTCACTTTTTAATGAACACATTATAGTGTAATATAGCAGAACATTTCCATGATTGTTTCTCACAAGTGACTCACGAATGAAAAATGAGGGGGGAGTATATTTTGCACGTGTATTCTGCTCTTGGCAAGAAATTAACTTGAAGCATGATGGCTGACCGTTCACAGTTCACATACCAGCATTCAGACAAACTTTAACTCAAACAGCAGAAACAAAAAAGTTTTCATATTACACTTTAGGCTGGATGTACACTACATGACTTAAAATCCTAAGATCCTAGATTTCTAAAACAGAGAGTATCACAAATTTAATGTCAGTTTGTCACAGAATTTCTTGTCTTTTTGTTGTGAGGGCACCGACACAAGATGACAAGGCAAAGAGGGAGTGTAACACACATCTTGGACTATGAACTCAAACTCCCAGATCTCCTCAGAAATCACATGACACAAACAAAGCTAAACTTACTGCACTGGAGCTGTTTGTAATTTTATGCACACGCTGAGAAGTGCTGATACAGTGAGAGCTGGAGAAATATTTCACTATTAACTGATAGCTGAGCTGAAATTGTAAGCCTTGACGTCTAGATTCAAACATTATAAACATGACAACGTTTATAACATTTTACACGCACCTCCTCTGTCTCCACGCTCCACTGTTCAGGGCTGTGCATGCATGTCTCTTTGCCTGTTTCTCCGCTCTTCTAGCTCTCTGATTGGCTGTTGTTTGAATTACTCAGTGAGTAATTCTCTGACTTTCACACTCTACAGGACTCATGAACGTTTTGAGTCAAAAAATATCAAACGTTTGATATTTACGACTCATTACGACTTGATATTTATTGATATAATATTGGAGGACTTGATATTTATTGATATAATATTGGAGGGCTAAAGATTCCGCACCGTCAGTCACCTCCAAACAAGCTTCCGACCTGGAAAATCGCTTCAGATTGTGAAAATGTGTTGCAAGAGGCAAATCGGGCTTAAAATCCGGCAAAAAATTGTGTAGCGTAGGGCCAGTCTTAAAGTAATTTCCCACTGCAAAACACATGTACAGTAGTGGCATAAGCAGAACACTAAAACCAAGACACAAAGGATTGGAACTTGGTCTGACTTAATACAAGTCAATACTTGATCCATGTCTCGACGTGTAAAATATGGAAAATTTGGGCTCTACCTCCTCAGTGTCCTCAATCTGCTCTGCGTCCTCTGTTTGCTCAGTGATGTCCTCCTCTTGCTGTTCCTCATCTACTGAAGCAGGTGTTTCAGCTGGAACCTCAGTGAAGCTCAGAAGTCCATCAGTCATGCCCTTCGAGTTAAACAGAATGCTGCTGGCCGCATTTGGGGGTCTAATACCTAAAAAAAATATTTTCAGTTTAGTGTCTGTGATAAACCAAACAATACCATAATATCTGTTGTTAAACAATAAAACTTATTCAGTTAAGCAGCATTTACTTTTTTCACCTTCTGAGAATATGATACACACAAGTCTATAAGAAAAATAGAGAGGGAACATACGTGTGATGATATGCTCATTGGCCATCTTCATTTTGCCCAAGTCCACACCCGTCCGCAGCTCTGTAACCATGGCTTCAGTGAGGTACTGGGGGAGGCCCTGCCTCTCTGGTACTTTGCTATAGTAGTTCAGTTTAGCCCTGATAGATACAGAGGCAGAGACATACACACAGATGACCTTCACCATAATTAAATTGTTAGATGTGCTTTTAACATCATCTGACTTTACATTTAATAGGAACCTGAATCAGCTGTTACCTGTTATATCATAAATCCTATTAGGTTTCAGATAAATGTGTAAAAGAAATTCAGCGTGCTAGCCCTTGGCAATTTCACATATTTCAAACAAACAGTGGAAATGAAAGTTTTAGATGTGTGCAGAAAGAAGAAAAAAGCTGTAGATGATTCTAAAATGTCTGAGAAAGCAGTATAACATCAAAAATGAAGTTACAATAAATTTCACATCCAGAATTCACCATATTTGAAAAGCAATCAAATATCAAGGTAGACAGCTTAACAAAGTTACTGCCTATTTTAAATAGGTACATCCAATATATAATTTGCAGTCTATAATAACAATCCTTGAAATTGAATTAAATATCTAAAAGTACTAGCGATGCACTGAAATGAAAATTCTGAGCTGAAAATTAAACAAATTCAAGACACACCTGGCTGAAAAGAAGGTTTTTTTTTTAATTAACTGTGTAATGTGTATATGCTTTTGGACAAAACAACTACATTTAAAAATCTACATTAAAGAAAATACACTTTTATTATTGCTAAAATCTGCATTCAGAAGGACTAAACTGAACTGACAAATAAAAACATTTTATATACAATAAACTTCCTAAATGTATTACAGCATATTGGTCATCCAACAGCATGAATTCCATTATTTTTATATTATGTCTGCACTTTGGCCATGTTGTTAATAAATTGTTTCAGCATTTCAAAAACTGGCTGCAGATTACATTGCGTGCTAGCAGGAATGTTTCTTTGTGTTCTGTTTTCAAGTGGTATCAAATCGGCGGTTTGATTTCTCCAGCGTTGCATCTCCTCTTAATACCTGGGATGAAGACGGATTATAAATCTCTTGACTAATGTACCTCATAGAAACTGTGAAATAATTCCACACGGCCAATGTTATTATTATTATTATTATTTTTTTTTTTTTTTTACACTTTATCAGCTGTTGCTCAAACCGTTTGAACAACTCTGGGCTGACCAGTGGAAGAAAACACTAGTTTCAAACAAACTGTTTCTCGTTTTTAATATTATTCAATGATTTGTCAATTGTTCAATTTTGACACTTAGTTGTAGAACTATTTGATATACATATATTTTTTGCCAAAATATTTTCTGTCTTTTGTCTAAAAAAACAAACAAACCAAAAAAGAATCAATTTTGGCTGAAATGTTTGTTTCTAAAATTTCAGCACATCTCTAAAATTATGTGATCTCTCGTTTACAGGATTTAAGTCTACATTTGATAAGCTATTATATTATCTTTGTACATACAATAAATTGTTACCATAAGTGATTCCAAACTATTAACAGCAGTGTGTATATGAGCACCACTGTCAGCAACCATTCAGTCAAATATGCTTAAGTTGACAATGAGGTTGCGACACTCAACTGTTAACACTTTTCTACCACTAGGAAGTAGGTCCTTGTGTAAGCAAACCGTCACGCACAAACAAAAAAATATATAAGATCACATTTGTGCTTAGAAATGTATGTGTGATTTACGCACAGCTGATTAATGAGATCTGCGTTCTTTTACTTACCCTGTCCAGTCATTGAGAAACGCAGTGGCAGCCTGCTCCGTGTTTGGCAGAGCACCTTTCTGCAGGAAACCTCGCTTTTTGGCATAGCAAGTCAAAAACTCCAGAGAATTTCTGTAATTTGGGACATTGTACTCCAACATGACCTGAAGAGAATATAGAGAAAAGCTGTTTCATTATTTAAATATAAATCATTTGAATGCAGACAATAGCTTTTTTCCTGTTGTTAAGGCCAGCGTGCGCTTCTGGGTTGAATCTGTATACATTCAAAAGCTTACCAACCCAACAGACAGAATATTCTGACAAGGTCAAATTCCAGCTAAAATTCATTTCATAAACAAATGAAAAGCAATGGTTGGAACTGTGAAGCATTGCTTTGTATTGCTGCATACAAGGTGACACACCAGTTAATAAATAAACTTTAGTTAATAAAGTGAAGCTTAAAGAATACAGCATTTTTCACACAGAAATGCCATGCTATTGACATTTCAAATGAGTAAACAGATGAAACTAAAAATGTGCAAAATGAATAAAAAATTAGACTGTAGTACTGCTGGTTCTACTCACCTGCCGCTGGTTGCACTCTTTCAGCAGAGTCTTAACTGCTTCTAGAGGACTCTTCTCATTTTCTTCCACTTGTAGGCTCCTCAAAGCCAGCTTGACACCAGAGTTACACTGAGCTGCCACTATTGCTGGACTGTCAATCATCTTCACCTTCTTGGAGAGATGCACTTCCTGCATACATCTGTATAGGGAAGCAGTAATATGTGTGTGAACCAGGCATATATATCTAAACAGTTTTCAGAGAAAGTAACTACTGGGTTCTTTGAACTTCAGGGTTGGATTGAATGCAGACTCCATGGTTTTGGTCAGATCAATACAGCTCATCATTGTTCAAAGATACCCATAGTTTAAGCCAGAAATATGGCAAATCCAGTCACTATGTTTGCATGCACATAACCGCCTGACTTCGTAAAAAACTGAACCAAGAAAATTAGATGACATTCATTTATAGTCATGTACACCAGCACAGTCTGATTATCAGTAAACAACCCCTTCACACGTTTACCCATGAGTATCCTGCCATTTAAAATTAATGGTGTTCCTTTTTTTTTTTCAATACTTCAATTTTAATATATGATTATGTTTATATCTGACTAAACATGAAATAATGCAAAAAGGCTGTGTGAGACAGAGTAAAGTAGTTTTAGTCTAACCAGTATAATAATAATAATAATAATAATAATAATAATAATAATAATTATAATAAAAATAATAATAATAAAATTATTTTAATTATCTGTTGATACCAATATTATTCTGATCATGGTGCATCCCTAGAGACCAGAGACCTGCTCAGAGGGTCTCAAGTCTGCTTATTTGATGCGCACTGGTGTTTGGACAGCAGCATTCTCACTGTCTCTTGCTCACTCACACTTACAGAGCAATCACAACAGGGTTCGTTTTAACTGAACCAAACCTGCCTTGTCATATCTCCTCTGCCTTATTTTTACCTTGATGTCCTCTGTTCTAAAACAAACATGACTCAGGTTACTGAAAGCTACAGAATACTCATTACCTGGCTTAAGTGTAGTACTGAACACATCTGCAGACTTGCTGGCATAAACTTAACGTGGAACCTCTGAAGTAGAAATACAACAAGGTTCTAAAATAAACTCACTTGGTCAGTCCTCGCGGTACTCCAGCAATACAGACCCTGCTGCCCTTCAGGGTGTTAATGATACTGCTCTTTCCCACACTAGGAAAACCTGTACAGGCAAAACAGAATTATCTTGAAGGTTTCCTTGACTTAAAGAAATTCCAGATAATTTGCTTGAATTCAAGCACAAAGATTTTATAATAGCAAAATTAAAGGCAAAAAGAAATCAGTTATGACTTAAGTGAACTTCAACACTATGGCTCTCTCGGCAAAGATCCATAACAGGAAATGGTTGTGTTCATAATGTGTTAAATTAAGCAGTCTTACCAACAACAGCAACTTTGAGCATACTCTCTCCATCTCGCTTGCTGGCCAAGTCAGTAAGTGTCTGCATCAGAGAATTACAGCCATAGGAAGCTCCTGCTCTGCTGAGGTCGACTTTTCCACTAACAGCAGCCTGTTTCTTCTCCAGCTATAACAATCCAACAGAGTATACAACTACTACATGATCATTCACAAAAAAAAACATTTCCCTAGTCAGAGACTGGATAGCCATACAGTTTACAGTAAGGGATGAGCATGGCTATATTCAGAGATCCAAATGCAACTTAATATTAACATTTCACTTAAGCATTTTTAAAACTTGGGAATTTCAGAAGTTTAGATGAAAAAAATAAATACTGTACTATGTGTGTGTGTATACACACACATACATATACATAAATAACGAGACCCACTGATAGATGAAAACAATACTGATACAAATGCTCAATTATGTAAAACCCATGAGGCTGAGGGATGCAATGCTGCGCTCAATATATTAGAAAACATGTCAAATAACAGTTTTAAAATGCTAGTTTTAGGCCTGAATGCCCCTTTATATCACACATAAATCACAAAGATAAATTGCTAATTTGAACAATCAGGAACAGATAAGCTCTCACACTAGTTGAATGTGAAATGTTAAACCTTCTGTGTGTTTTCATTTTTCATTCATAGGATTTTTCATTTTTCATTATTAATTTAAAAATGTGGCTATTTCTATAGCAAAACTGGTTTATATGTCCATCCTTAGTTACATGTTGCATATTTTGTACTTCTCCTGCTCTGACAGACTGAATTCAGCAAAGAAAGGGCTTTCTAATTTTATTGTATTTATAATTTTATTTAGTTATAATTTCAATCAGATGTGTATGAAATGGGAAAACTTTAAACTTGCAGCACAATGGTAACTGAAAACTCAGACTAAGAATTTATTTAGACATAATCTATATATAATTTATACATACCACAGTTCTATCCTGTAGGTGTGTGGATGATTTAAATACGAACGTTGGACATTCTGCTTGAAGATATCCAAGCCACTTCTCCAGATTGTCTCTGGGTACAAGATCTAAACGAAGGAAAAAACACGGCCAGTAAATAATCTAATTAATGTCAATAGATCAACTTTTTTCTAGATCATATGTCACATTTGAACAAACTTGACAGTACAGTGAGATTAAGAACAGTACAGAGAACACATACCTATCTTTGTTAGTACAAACAACAGTCTTTTTTTCCCTTCATGTTTCAACACGGCCTCCTCCAGTTGAGGACAGCGGCAACCCATAGGATCCCTCGCATCCAAAACTTCCAATACAACATCAGATGCTTCAATAACCTGGGGAACAGAAGTACACATACAGCAAATTTCAATCTCATAGCCAGTCATATCAGCACTTACAAAACTATCCTGACCCAAAATGAAAGCAATGGATTTCCAAATATCATATTACACAACATCACTGAAGTCCTCAGTTTGCTTTCTGTAGTTTTGACCAGTCTCAACCTGCAGCGAGCTGTTACAGACTCGCTTTTGTGGTTTCCGACATTGTATGACACTGGGCTGTCAGGGCTTCAAACCGGTTTAAGGAACAAAAATAAAACTGATTTTGCCAGGAATCAAAAAACAACACTGAAAATATTAATTATACTTAACAGTTCCAAAACATTAATATGGAATCTCTGTTACAAGATAATGTTAATTTTTTGTTCCATGTATGTGGAACGGTATGCTGTCTATTAAGTGATCATAAGCCCACCAAATTCGTTTTAAGCTGCATTTTAAGATAATGGAATTTCGATGTTTACTGTGAGTGTCACTGTACTGGGACAGTCAAAATCATGACTTTCAAACTTTAGAATCACAGTGCTCCAATCATCGCTTGGCATGCTGGCATTTCTTGGTCATAGATTTTATATTTGAATCCTCAGGAAATAAAGGCAAAAGACATGCTTTAGGACCTGTAAAAGCTAGTCCCAATGAACCAACAGAGTAGTGGTTGGTGTTTTCTACCTATTTCCAGAGCCCAGCACAAAAAGAAAGCATCAATCAATATGAACACAACTGTCAGAGCTAATACCTATTTAACACTATTAGGCCTACATACAGTCTATGTAAAAGAAATTAAATCAACTGGACTTTTTTGTTCTGTTCTTCTTTTATTATTTTTTTTTTGTTATTTTATCCTTTTTGTACATTTGGTGTAAGTTGTGTACATCTTATAGAAAACAGTCTTTAATTTCTTAAGTCTGAACTGTTAAATTACAGTTTATTTCTGTGAGTGAGTTTCACCTTTTTCAGCTCACTGCATCTGAACGCCTTGGTGCTCTTCTCCTTGGCAACAGCTGCCCTCACTTCCCTCTGAGCCTGTGCTTTTTTCTCCTAAGAAATCAATGACAGCATTAGAGGCAAATACTCAACAAAACATTTTAATCTTAAACACAGTCTTCATCTTAATTCACCTTTTTAGCTTTCTTTGTTTTGGGCTCCTCTTCTGCACTGGCTGTTTCTTTTTCTTTCTTTCTCTTCTCAGCTCGCTCCTTCTGCTTGGCTAGCCTGTTCTTTTCCTTCAGCTCTTCAAGCTGTGCCACAGATATAAAGAGATTTAGTCAGTTATGCAAGTTTGAACAGTTCATAAGGCAAAAAATAGGACTGCATGTCATTCAGTAGTACCTCTTGTTTTTTCTGCTCGGCTTCTTTTAGGACCTCCTCTTTAAAAGGAGCACTGTTTGGTACACCGATGTCTTTTTTGGTCCTTTGTTTTATTCCACTTTTCTTCGCCTCCTTCCGTAATTTTCTGTGGTGTTCTCTGACCTAAAATGTATTTAAAAAAAGAAAAGGAGAATAACACTTACTTACAGTTTATTGTTTACACCTTGCATTCAAACATGTTTTCAGTGATTGGATCATGGCCAGATTTCACATGACTGCATATAACAAGCCATATGTAAACCTACCCAGGAAACACTGTGATCAGATTATGATCCACAGACGGGTGGTCAGTTAGATCTTGACCACATTCAATAGAAGTATAAATGGAATGCTTTTCTATATCCACATGCAGTTACGCAAGTCTTAACTTCTCTCGTGTCTAAAAAGTCCTCTGGACAGTTGTGGCAGAGACCACCACAGAAGTCACAGCAGCTGCAAGACAAAGCCTTCTCCCCTCCAATGCAGACAATCCAGCCAATTCTAGGATATTGTATCCACAGATTTTCTGACATATTATTGCACACTATTACTGATTTATACCATCTCTAACTACAGTACGTGTCTGTATGTAATATGACTGTATATATACACATATATAACTGTCTGTGTGTGTGTGTGTATATATATATACATATAAAAAGTATAACTATCAAAATGTTACTTTAGCACGTGTAACTGAGCAAAACAGCTGACCTAAGTTGCTTTCACAACTGGTTCACCGACCATGTGCCTGACCGTTGACAATATTTGCCAGTCTACTTCTTTTTTGATCCTTTATTAAGACAGCTGAGACATTTTTACACATATTATACGCCGATATTGTAATTTATTGCTACACAGTATTACTACTGATTTATATAACCTAAGTTAACTAGGTTAGCTAACTTTGCGTAACTAGCAACGCTGAAACAGCAACAGAGAAACAGTAAAGCTCATTTATTTTCAGGTCCTCCATCTACAGTACTTACCTTTTTCTGAATTTTATAGCGTTTCGCGCAGGATACGCGCTTGCTCGCCTTCTTTAACTCTAAAAAGAAAGAGAAAATTCACTTCACGTTAACTCAGCATTGGCTAGCTAACGCTAGTTAGCTCGCACCGTGTTGTGCACGCGCAGCCACCTAGCAACCAAAAATAAGGTTTAACGTTAATGGTGTAAGTTGTACTGTAAACTAGACAGTTAAAACGCTTTCCCTCTGCTATTATTACTAACTGTATATGTAAAGTTAGCGGACTCACTCGGTCGCTTCATGGCTCCCTCTCGCTGCTGGTCTCACACACGTGGATGGTGCCGAAAGGAGCTCACCGTTTCCGTTTCCGTTAACCGAACCGAAATGGTTAATTTTTTCTCTCCATCTAATAAATTCACTCAGGCTATTATTCTGACTGTGTTTTACTCCCCTCGTACTCGACACAGAAGCCTGAAAAGAAACCTGAGGTAAGGCTCACGCAGTATGCCACACGTTTTCCCCCGAAATGTTTATAATTAGCTCGGCGGCTGACGAGCAGAAAGGCTCCGGGAGAGGAGGCGAGCATCTCGGCTACAGCTAAAGGCTCCGGCCGGCGCGCCTTTGTGTTTGTGGTGCTGCTGCTGCTGCAGCTCCTGTCTGTCAACCAAAGCCAACACTTCAGCAGCACCACACCAACGTCCTGTAACACGACAGTGCATCGTGTATGAGCTTTTTCTTCTCGCCTGCATCCGTAGACGTTAAGCAGACGTGTTAAGGCTGGAGCTTGTTAGAAATAAAACTACAGCTGCTCAGCGTGGACGTGCATTTTTTGCAGAATGAATCTTGAGCTTTGATTTCTGTGCACCGATTCACAAAGAAGACGTGCTGTGACAATAGCGTCACAAGGCAGCGTGTGAAAAAGTACAGTGGAAATGAGAATGATTCACAGAAATCAGGATTTATCACCTGTTTTGGTCATTTTTCATTAAATTACATTGCACCCACTCGAATACTGAGGTGAGAGCATCATTATCACAGTGAGTAAATGCCTCCTATCAGCTGGCATCAGGTCCGCTGTGGCCACTAAGCTGGGATTAAAGTGCTGATTACTGAAAAAATAAAAGACCAGGAGTTTATTTACCACAAACATAATATCTTAAAGATAATAATATTAATTAAGTTGTAGAAAAATGAATTATTAATTAACAATAATTTACACATTATGATACTAATGTGATTACACACACTGAGCACTTTATTAGGTACACCTATCTTGTATCTATATTTATTACCCATTTTTCAGCTCTGTTTCTCTGCATAATTTCTTATTCCACCTTTACCCTGTTCATCAATGGTCAGGACCACCAGAGAGCAGGTGTTGTTTGGTGGATCATTCCTAGCACTGCAGTGACACTGACATGTTGGTGTTGCGCTGGTACGAGTAGATCTGACACATCAGTGCTGCTGGAGTTTTAAACACTGTGTCCACTCATTGTCCACTCTATTAGACACTCCTATTGTGTTGGTCCACCTTGTAGATGTATAGTCAGAGACGGTAGCTCATCTGTTGCTGTAGTTTGTGTTAGTCATCCTCTAGTCTATCATCAGTGGTCACAAGACGCTGCCCACAGGACACTGTTGGCTGGATATTTTTGGTTGGTGGACTATTCTCGGTCCAGCAGCACTGCTGTGTCTGGTCTACTGAAACCAGCACAACACACACTAACTAACAGTGCTGAGAATGATCCACCACCCATATAATACCTCCTCTGTGGTGGTCCTGTGGGGGTCTTGATCATTGATGAACAGGGTAAAGGTGGGATAACAAATAAGGCAGAGAAACAGATGGACTACAATCTGTAATTGTAAATCTGCCAAGTGCATCTGCATGTTAAGTGGATCTGAAAAAATGGGCAGTAACTGTAGATACAAGGTAGGTGTACCTAATATAGTGATCAGTGAGAGTATGTACCATCATTAATGTTGTCATCTACTTTTATGGTTAAAGCTGTCTGCTTGTTTGTTTTTTCCTTTTCTTTTCTAAGGAACTTCTGCAATGGGATCTAAACGGAGGAGGGCCACCTCCCCGTCCAGCAGTGTAAGTGGTGGAGACTTTGAGGACAGCCAGCCAGCCTCTATGCCTTCAACCAGTCGCAAAAGAAGGAGGATCGCAAACATTCCCACAGTTGATCCTGTGAGTGGCATGAGCTGTTTTTAGATATACAGTGAGCTTCTTTACCATTCACTGGCAACTGGCAGTATATGCCAGTCTTGCCAGTGTTTATACATTTTTGCACCGACAAAGAGATTTTCATCCATAACTTTCCTGACTTATTTATTTATTAAAAATTATCCAAACCTTCAGAAGCAAAATAGGCATTTAATACTTATTAAAAAATAATTCTAAACAAAAATAAATTGTTTAAGGAAGCTATTTTAAAAGTGCCTATTTGCTTGAACCAGATGTCAGGCATCTTTTTTCCTGTGGAACCGCTGGCCCATAGATTGTTGTTGGTGGAAGGGGGTCAGAATTCACACAGTGTTGCAGTGCATGCTGGGTACTGTAGTGCATCTCAGGGTGAAATAAAAATAGAAAATTAAAATAATTTAACTGTGTCAGGCCCGTGGGCCTTGTGTTTGACACATGGAGTTTATCCCAAGCCTTCCCACAACCCAGGAAACACTTGTCAGCATAGATATGTTTAAGCTGGGAAAACACACAAAAAGTGAACGACACGGATTACTTCAGGACAAATTAATTAATTTAAAAAGCTGCTGGGTGTCTGTAACTTTACTTTGTCTGTCTTTAACGCCTCAGATTGCAGTGTGCCATGAATTGTACAACACAATCAGAGACTATAAGGATGACCAGGGCCGGATGCTGTGTGAGCTCTTCATTAGGGCACCAAAGAGAAGGTGAGATGAAACTCCCTTGCAACTATGTGTTGGAAAGTATGTTGTTCATTGTTTAGCCAGTTGTATATTCATGGGACATATTTGACATTTCAGGTTTTGTATGTTTGTCTGCACTGAAACATTACATCATTGTCACTGTCATAAAAGTCTAGAAAACTGCAAACCAAACTGAGTCAAATATATTTCTTGAAGAATTTGGAAACAGTTCATATTAACCATAGATGTGCATGCATAAGGAGTTGCTCAGTGTTCCCTTTCTTCCTTAAAGGAACCAGCCTGATTACTATGATGTGGTATCACAGCCTATTGACATGATGAAGATCCAGCAGAAGCTGAAGATGGAGGAATATGATGACGTAGAACAGCTCACAGTTGATTTCCAGCTCCTTTTCAACAATGCCAAGACCTATTACAAGGTATTCTGTCTTAATGTACAGAATCTGTTACTTAATTCAATGAATACTATAAAACATGAATACCTAAATGTTGCTGTTGCTTTAGATTTACTTCTTTCACCATTACATAGACGGTATATAAATTAGGTGTAGCGTGTTTATTAACGTTATTATTAACAAAGTTAATGTTGGGTATATTTAATTACCAGTATTTTCTATATGTCTGTTTTCAATGGTAAATACAGTGAGGGGAAACAAGTATTCAGACACTTGGTTTTTTGTTTTTTAATATAGTTCCAGTTCATATATCCACTGCAGATTTACATACACAATATCTTTTGAACTTTACATGAACAAATATAAACAAAAAAGTAAAAAAAAGATATATTTAAAAATAAAAAAAAAACAAGTTCTAGGTATTAATGCTGCACGTGGTTTCATTATAAAAGATGTTGCCATTGATTGGGAAAATTTAATGCAACAAGTAGCATCATAGTGAAGGTGAAAGAGCCTCTTAAAAATATCAGGGACAACATTAATAAACAACACTTGAAAGCACCCATATAAAAGATCTTTAAGATATCTGTCAGTGCAATTGATTCAATAATATGCAAGTGGAAAGTTTATGAAACCACAACTGAGCATCCCTGGACTGGTGCACCATGCAAGATTGCTTGAAGGCAGCAGTTGCTTGAAAAACATTTGCAGAACAACTTAAAAGCGAGAACAGTGGTTAGACTGCACTGCTATCATCTCCATTCCTACACCCCACGCAAAACTCCTCTGTTAAAAAAAAAAACACAGAGATGCATGTCCAAAATTTCTACATGAGCATTTAGACAAACATTTTGGCAGTAATTCAGATCATCATGTTTGGCGAAAGAAATTTTGCACATATGATCCCAAGAACATCATACTCTCAGTGATGTATGGAGGTGGGAGCATCATGATAGGGGGCTGTTATGTACTGAGACGTATTAGAAGAGAATTTAGTCTCATTGCCCAAGAATCTGAATGTGGGGATAAGATACTGGGTCTCATTTACCAATATCTTTGTAATATCTTTGTTTTTCTTAAATTTGTTCTTGAGAAAGGTCCTAAAAAAAAGAGAAAAAGTCCTTATCAGTTTCATGACGTGTTCTTAAACCGCAGAATTGGTCACACCTTTGTGCTCTTGAATGTGTGAAGATTCTGTTCTTACCAAACAAATCCAAATAAGAAAACATAGTGAATGTCAGAATCTTTGTAAAAACTGAGTAAGTAGACTTTAAGAAGAAATTTCTTCTTAAGAATGGTTGATAAATGAGGCCCAATGACCCCAAACATGCAGCTGAAATAATTAAAGAGAGTAAAGAAAATAAATTTGCTTGCATGGCCTAGCCAATCTTCTGACTCACATCCTATTTTAAACATATGGAGAATTTTGAAATTGTGATTCCATCAGAAGCACCCTTTGGGGAATTGAACACAGCTTGCCAAGAGAAATGGGACAGAATTGAACCACAATGATGCAAAAAGCTTATTACTTGCTGCAGTAGACATCCCAAAGCTCTTTGGGTCTATTACCTTTTTTTGAAGGTCTTTGTTTTTGTTTGTGAATGCAAACTTTTTTGCTTGTATTTATAAGTACAAAATTAAAAGACGTGTGTGTAAATTTTAAGTATATTAAATAACAAAAACAAAAGTGTCTGAATACTTGTTTTCCCTCACTATATGCTTAGGTGGTGTGGGTTACAATAAAACAACTCTACCTTTCTTGTCTAGCCTGAAACTCCAGAATACCGAGCTGCGTGTAAGTTGTGGGACCTCTACATTCGTACCAAGAATGAGTTTGTGCAGCGAGGAGACTATGAAGATGATGACGACGATGGTGACGACACACAGGAAAATGCTGGAGGTTCAATGGAGGATGAAGTGAGAATTATTCTCAAAAGCTGTCCCTTCAGACTCAGATACATTACCTTATAGATTAAGCTTTCTGAAACAAAAGTGTTGTCTCATCTGAGTGTATAGTAATCTAATATTACCGTCTATTGTATTATTCTCTTCCTCAGTCTGCATCTGTTCTTAAGGAGGTGTTGGAGCAGCTGCTGGACACAGTGTTGACCTACACTGAACACGGACGACTTGTCAGCGAACTATTCCAGAGACTTCCTTCTAAAATAGTATGAGGCAGTTATGGTACTAATTAGGGATATAAATCTCTGACCTCAAAACCATTTAATTTGATAATGATTAATTTACATTTCTTCACAATTCAGGATAATTTGTACAAATACACCGGATGTGACCTCAAAGTAACAGAATATAGACAATAAAAACAATACAACCTTTTTATATTTTTACATTTGCAAAAAACTGGATGTTATTTAGGCCAAAAAGTGCATGCATTATTTCATATTTTTGAGTTTTATTAAAACATTCCAAAAAATATGCAGTTAAATCAGATCAATGCATTTTTACACCTCTAATCCTCGTGTATGGACTGTACAGTACATCATAATATTCACATTTTCAACATTCACATTCTCTTTTCTACAGCAATACCCAGATTATTATGATATTATCAAAGAGCCGATAGACCTCAAGGCCATTGCTCAAAGGATACAGGTATCTATAATATGCATTACATGGAAAACATTAAATATTACATATTTCTTTTATTTTTATTGAGACATGGATTCTTTTCCCCCCATAGATTGGCTACTATAAAAGTGTGAATCATATGGCCAAGGACATCGACCTCTTAGTCAAAAACGCAAAAACATACAATGAGCCTGGTTCACAGGTGTTTAAGGTAATTTATAATGAAATGACCATTTTATCAGTACATAAATTCTTCTGGACAAAGTACCATAATCTGTCATGATGTACTTACAGGATGCAAACACCATCAAGAAAATCTTTTCCCAGAGAAAGATGGAGCTTGAACATACGGAGCCCATTAAATCCAGCATCCGAATCAGGTTAGTTCCCTCAGTTACAGACTCCGATCATGTGAGCTCTTGTTGTTCCAATATATGGGCCAAAAAGGGCTCTTTGGAGTGATTTTTTAGAAGAACTACTATTAGTTCCTCAAAGAACATTTTAAAGTAGTTTTTAAATGTAGAAAGATAGCAGGGACCAATACAGCAGAACTTCATATACACACATTTTCCACAGTTTTAGAAAACCTGCAAAAGTCAGTGAATTTTTAATTTTCAGGCCTGCGTATGCCATGGATTATAGTAAAATAGCTGAAAAATTATGAAAATATAAATTAACATCAAAATTCATTTAAGTTTTTGGTGTCTGCAGAGAAACTACTAATGTAGGATTGTTCCATAATATTTAGGTACAAAATTACATTTTTTAGCACATGGCATCAGTTTCTCATAATGATCCCTTTAAGCGTATTTATGTCTGTAGAAATATGCTTAACATCTTTTTGCTAAATTGATCATTTAAGCAAACTGTTACAATTGTTCTGCTGTTTCCAGTCGCCATGATCTGCCAAATTGTTAGCAATTCAACTTAAACGCAGTGTAGTACAAACATAAATCTTTTGTACTAATCAAAAGATTGATAAATGGTACCATACTTCAGGGAAATGTTCAACTCATGAAAAATAAAAGAGTTTATGAGAAGTTCTGGAAAAGTTTTGGAATGTTGGAAACAGTATGGGAGCCTGTGTATAGAGTGCATGAAACTAAAAGGAGACCAAATAACACAGCATGAAAAGGGAATGTGGACTAAATTACACAGACAATGCAGCTTTGTATAAATATCATAGTGCATTGCGTTTGTTTCTGTGTGTGTGACTAGAAACAGAAGGTCAGTTCATGGAGACAGACTATCCTCCATCACCATGGCTTTACAGTACGGTTCAGAGAGCGATGAAGACGGCATCCTCACAGGTCATCTTCTATTTATTTATGTATTTTATCATATCTACATAGTGCCATTAGGTCTAAGTAAGTCTGTTACTGTTGTATGATTGTGTCGTTTGACTTTTTCTCAAATAATATGTAGCATATCGATTTTTTTAAAAATATTTGGACAGTGTTGAAGTCTGCTAACCTGCATTTGTTCTGAAATCAGTGTATTTTTGTGTGCTTTCTGCAAACAAGGATAATATCCATCAAGTATAAATACCCCTTGAAAACTGATGTGGTACTATTTGGTTTTGACACAAGATTAACCAATCAAATCTTGTGTCACAAGTTGTGGATCATTAGGTGCACTGAGAACAATTGACAGTTGTATTTTGTTCACTTTTGTTCTTGCCACATGCCTTTTTGGTTTTGAATTGGAATTGGGCTAATGCATAAAAACGTGAAAATGAGCCAACGTGTAGCTAGAGGTGGGCAAGTGGCACAGAAGTGCAAAATTGCAAAACATGAAGAAACTTTCACCATATACAAACCTAAATTTCAGAAAAGTTGGGATAGTGTGCGAAATGCTAAGAAAAACAGAAAGCAGTGGTTAGTAAATTCTGTTTGACCTTTATTAAATTGAAACAGGGCCAGATTGTTACCAGCATGAAAGTTTAAAAGCCAGGGTCTGTCGTGGTCTGGGGCGTGTTAGTGCCCATGGCATGGGTAACCTGCCCATCTGTGAAGGGACCATCTATGCGTCAAGATATATAAGCATTTTTGAGCAACATATGCTGCCTTCTAGATAATGTCTTTTTCAGGGACATCCATGCTTATTTCAACATGACAACACCGTACCGCTTTCTGCATGTTTTACAACACATGCGTTTTGTGCCATGATCATATCTGGATAAGCTTTGGCCAGATTCACTTTACAGTTTTCACTGAAACGCGTATCCAGTGTAACCAGACATAATCCGATTGTACCTTTCCTGCCTGAAAAACACATCAACACACATATATTATCTATGATCACCTCCAAGTGTGGTTTGAGTGATGTGATCTTAATGCATCCTGGGGATGTTTACACCTGACTTTTCATGTGGTCAAGTGAAATTTAAGCATGATCTGAAATCTCAAAATTGTATATTAATGCAAGATGTAAACATGCCCATAGAGTGTGGGTGCTAGACTAGCCTGCCAGCAGTCCAAACCTGTCTTCCATTGAAACTGTGAGACACATTATGAAGGGCAAAATATGTCAACAAAGGCTCCATACAGTTTTGCAGCTGATGACTTGCATAACAGAAGAATGGCACAGAATTCTGCTTTCGAAACTGGATTGATTGGTGTCTTCAGTCCACAAATGATTAAGGTGATGTAGCACAATGGTAAACATGGTCCTGTCCCAACTTTTTTGGAACATGTTGCAGGAATCAAATTTCGGAAGAATGTATATTTACACCAAAAATAATATATCATGTTGTAACATACCGTATTGCCCTGCCCTTGTCTTTCTCTTTTCTGTCTGTGACTGTCCTTGTTTACTTTCCATCATTTGTCTTGCCATGTACTTTTGTTGTTCTTTTGGTGTCTGTATCCTTCCCTGTCTTGCCTCTTTTTCATCAGTCTCACCTGTGTATACTCTGTAGTCCCACCCTCTCATTTGCCCCAGGTGTTTTTGGTATTTTCACTTGTATTATTACCTCTGGTTGTTTGTCTTGGCTTCGCTTGGTGTTTTGGTTTGTCAGGCCCTGTCTTGTTTTCTACCTCCTGTTTGTTTTCTAGTTTATTTAAATTACGCTTTATGTCTAAGTATTTTTGTCAGTAGTGTTCTGTCTTGGTCTAGTTGCTTTTGTGGTTTTGTTTTCCTTGTAATGGATTTCAGTAAAACAAAAAAAAAATGCACTTGCATCCCGCCTCGTCGTCTCCCTCTCTGTTACATGTTTCGTACTGTTTTCAGTTCTATTTAATACAGGCCAAACTAAATGTATATTTTCTCATTTGAGAAAATTTCTTATTTGAAATTGGGTTGGTACAATGCTTTGCCAACAAGTTGTTACTATGCAGTTTTAAATTGATACTTTGACACCACTGGTTGTTGTTACAGACTGTCTACAATTGGTCTAAATCTCAGTTTTTTTTATTTAGCATGTAGTTGGCAAGTGTTCTAGGAATATTCCATGCACACTTGCTCAGTAAAGCCCATTGTGGTGTAATTTTTTTGATCAATAACATGTTGTCATATTGCCTACCCCTATATCTAAGCAACCAGCCATTGCACTGTAGAACAGCTACATTTGTTATTAGCATATTCACAGTCCCTCTTTTCTTGTCCCAGGCTCAGTGCATTATGACGAAGGTGAATCAGAGGCTGAGAGCATCCACTCCAATATGGACATGTCCAACCCCATCTTCCAGATGTACGAGGCTGTACGAGGGGGCAGGAACAGCCAAGGCCAGCTCATAGCCGAGCCCTTCTTTCAGCTGCCCTCTAGGAAGGACTACCCTGACTACTACCAGCAGATCAATCAACCCATCTCTCTACAGCAGATTCGGTACAGCCAGGTTACATCCACAGCATGCTTGCCTTGATGCTCCATAGACAGATAATAAAAAGGATTCTTAGGCATTATGTTGTTTAAGAGCAAACTGGACAATTATGGTACACCACTTATATTCAATAAAGTATCTGAGACAAACATTGGGCCTCATTCACTAATGCCTTCCTCAGTTTTTTCTCACGTTTGTTCTTGAGAAAGGACTGCATCAGGGTCATGACATCTTTTTAAACTGCAGAATTGTTCACACCTTTGTGCCCTTGACTGTGTGTAGATTCTGTTCTCACCTAAGAACAAATCCCAAATAAGAAAACATTGGCGAATGTCAGAATCTTCTTAAAAACTGCATAAGTGGGTTTTAAGACGAAATTGCTTCTTAGAAATGATTGGTGAACGAGGCCCATTGCTATTTAGGGAGAATAAAAATAGGATTCTTGGAATGTCTTTTCATGTCTCTAATAACAAATAGGATAAATGTGTAAAACATGACACTTCAAAGTACAATCTTCAGTATTTGGCCATCATTTCAGTTGATTTTTCATATAACCTTGCTGTATTCCTGTCTCCAGAGATAAAATGAAGAATAATGAATATGAGAGTGTGGAGCAGATGGACTCTGATCTGAACCTGATGTTTGAGAATGCAAAGCGCTACAACGTCCCCAACTCCCACATCTACAAACGGGCTCTCAAATTGCAGCACATTCTCCAGGTAAACTCCCTGGATTTTGAGTCTGTTTCACATTATTTTATCCTTTTAAGCCTTTTCAGTTTGAAAAAAATTCAATCAATTAAATTCAAATTTTGGCATACTTTATTATCACATTGAATTTTGGTTGTGTGCATGTGTCCAGCTGAAGAGGAAGGAGTTGTTGAGGAGAGAAGAAGAGGACGGAGACAGTATGCTGTCCTCTACTCTGTCGGACAGTGGCAGCATCAAACGCAAGAGGTAGAATCTTTCAGTCTAACTGAAGGGGAAATTCCTCAGTTTTTTCCAAATTTATCCAGAATTAAATTAGATGTGAACAAAGTCATTCAGAGTGGTTTGATGTGAAATTCTTGAAGTTTACACAGTCAGAATCATTCACAGTGTTGGTGATGGAAACCAGATGTCTGAAGCATTTAATGTCTCTAAAAATGGCATCATGGAAAGTAATTATTATTATAGTTTTTAATCGTTCAATATGTTTCTCTACAATAGACAATTTCATTCTAAACCTCTCTGAATGACTTTTTTATACATTTCCTTTGAAAAATCTGTAGAACTATGTGGTATGTAAAGTCATTATTAGAAGTACCACCCTTACTTCTTGGTTGACCACATTAAAAAACAACATCTTTAATCTTACGATTAGGGCCCAACAGATTAAAAAAATTATGGCTGATACCAATTTAGGAGGCTAAAAATCCAGGTAAGTGATAATATCAGCTGCTTTCAGTGTTTTAGTTATACAGTGCTTTACTGACTGACATAACGTTAAGTTTTCAGTTTTCACACTTCTTAAAACTCAAACAAATAGCAAACTCACAATGTTAAATAATATTAATATTGTAACACAGGGGGTGCAGCTACGTTTTTGTGTGTCATAACATGCTATTCTTATGCTAAGGGGTGGGGTTTGAGTACATTTTACATCATGTAACCATTTGTTCTTTATTACTCTGATATAGATAAAACAAGGAGTGCCTCATATTGGGTTTCCCAGTGGCACAACTGTCTAAAGTTTTGCCCCATCATTGATCGAGAGTTAGTCTCACTGGGCCAGGCATGATCTTGTAATGAGACTTTATGGGCTAAATGACTAAGTATGAACTTTCTAAATCAATCCAACTCCTTGTGAAGGCGGTGCTTAAACTAGAGGAGGATGGTGTGCTCACTAACATTGTCCCATGGAAAACAAGCCTGTCATTTGCCCACAGATGTAAGTTAGAATGACTGAAAAGTCCCCCAAACAAAACTACAAATTACGCATAAATGTCATGTTTCCTCTTGCCAAGGAAAAACAGTACAGTTAGCTAAAAGCACCTACTAGAGGGACAGGATTTAGAGATGGCGTCAGATTTCGCTGCAATCCAGCACCAAAAGTTGAAGTTTGAAAGTTTAAGTTGTCTTGAGACATGTATTCTCGGTCCGTTCATGTAACCAAAAAAAGTAGCCAATTATCAGCATGTTTTCAGTGATATATTTGCGGAAATGAAAGAAATGTGGGTCGTCAATATCAATGATTATTATCAGCCAACTGATATTTCAGTCTGATCCTACATACAATACAATTCTATAGTTCATTTCAGACTTTCACTGTAAAGGTTTGCAGTTTTATTACTAAGTTGTGTCCATACACTGCTGGCCAAACATTTAAAAGCAACACTAACTTTGTGAAAGTAAAGAAATATATATAAAAATATAAGTAATAAAATGAACAGAAATATGTTAATTAGTATATTAGTACAACTGTTTTGCTTCGTGTGATTCTCCTGCAGAGTTTTATTGCACCTGTAATCAAATCCACCTGATTCCCACATTCAGATGTTTTGAATTAGGATGTTTTGTTAATGTAAGGGACTTTTCCCATGTTGTTAGAGTATCACTGCTTTCCATACTTTTGACCTGTAGTATATGTGGCTACACAATGAATCTTTATTAGAATATTTGTTTATTAGAACTTTGTTTCCAATTAAATGGCCAACAGTCATAAAAAGAATACCAAGAAGAATCGTATGAAGGCTCTGTACCTGGCTGTGACTGAGGCTCGAGAACTAGGCAGTGGACGGAGACTATGTGACTTATTCATGGTTAAACCATCTAAGAAAGACTATCCAGACTACTATAAGATCATACTGGAGCCTATGGACCTGCGCACCATAGACCACAATGTCCGTGCAGACAGATACCACAACGAAGACGCCATGTTGGAGGACATGAAGCTGATGTTCCGAAATGCAAGACACTACAATGAAGAAGGCTCACAGGTGGGTTAGTAATGACAGTGACCAGGCAGTGGTGGCTAAATGAAATGAAATTGACTAGTGTCCACTCTTTGTGACTTTACCGAGAAGGGTAGTTTAGTTGATGGATAGAGTAGTAGTACTTGTGACTGGCACACTGTCCAGCCAGTGAGTAGAAATCACTTCAGACACATCAGATTATCCAGTGATGTACATGTATGAACTGTTACTGCCATGTACAGTACTGTGCTAAAGTCAGTACCTTTTGTTTGCGTAAGTTCCAGTCAAAACAGCAGAGTACAATTTATTTATTTTTCAGCTTCAGGAAAAATCCAGAAACATATATTTAACAGAAAATTACACAGAAGCCTCAACAACTAAATATAATGTGAAATTATCCCCCATTTGCCCTTATTACAGCGTTTTGCAGGAGACTTGCTTTCCGTTTTTCAAAGAAATCTGAAGGGATATTTTTCCACATCTCCATAGTTCAGTCTTAGAAGTTGGTTGCATTTTCTGCTTCTCATGAACAAAGTAATCCGAATTACAAATATGGACCCATCAGTCGATGAGACCTTACTCCACATCTCAGAAGTCCATTTTTTTCTTACCGACACTTTCTTCTTTAGTTGTCTGTTTCCTTTTGTCAGTAACGGCTTCTTGACAGCTGCACATCCTTTCAGACCCATAGTGTTGTGTTGTCTTCTCACAGTGGAAGGATGGACAAACATCTGTGGATTTTTCAGATCTAAAGCAAGAGTGGAGCTTGATTTTCTCCTCTCTCTCAAAGCTTTAAATACTGTTTTTGGTGCTCTACCAGATCTACCACAGCAGCTAGGAGCCCCATTTTCTCTACATCTTTCAATAATTTTTGATCTCCATTTTTTTTTCACTTATTTTTCTTTGACTCCTTTATGAAAGTAGATTATCTAAGTCTCTCAGAAATATCTCCTGAAAATGAATAACTTGTACTTATTAGCTATTTTGCCTGGAAATTAAAGAAATAAAAGTGATCTCTGACTTTTGCACAGTATAGTATGATACTTTTTGTGAACTGTAAGACATCAAGATCACATGATGGTTTGACTGCAGGTGTATAATGATGCTAACACTCTGGAGAAGATTATGAGGGACAAAAAGAGAGAACTTGGGCCTACACCAGACGATGATGACATTGTCTCACCAAAACTCAAAATAAGTATGTTGTTTCACAAGCATACTGGAAAAATAGACTATGTACCCCCTTCCTTCCAGATATACTGTAGAACATTCTTAGCCATCTACACAGCACCACAAATCAACAGATACAAGCAACCGTTTGCTGTTCAGGTTTCTTGTGGAGCTGTTAAGTAATCTTAAATAGATGTTCTTATGTGATCATTGGCACTGAATGACTTACCGTTATCTGTATAAAATAGTATGAAATTAAACAGTATGAAACTTCAGGCTTCAAGTAGCAATATACTACTGTTCATTTATTCAGTGCCATGAAAAAGTATTTGCCCCCTCCTGAGGTCTATTTTTGCCACACTAAATGGTTTCAGATCCTTTTACAAAATAGAATGTAAGACAAGCAGAGCATGAGGAAATGTGTGTTCAGGATCCTTAGTTTTGTTTCTTTTGAGTCATTTAGAAGTGGACTTGCTCTTGTGCCTCTGATCATTTTCTTGTTGGATAATCCAGTTATGCTTAAGCTTCAGTTCACAGACTGTCGACTAGATATTCTGCAGGATTTTCTGGTAGAGAGTAGAATTTATGGTTCCACCAATTAAAGCAAGGCACCCAAGCCCTGAAGCAGTGAAGCATCTCCACACCATCACACTACCACCACCATGTTTGACTAGTGGTATCACGTTCTTATTGTTGAATGCTGTGTCAGCTTTATGCCAGATGTAACGGGACTTGTGTCTTCTAAAAAGTTCCTCTTTTGACTCATCAGTCTACAGAACATTATTGCATAAGACTTGGGGGTTATCAAGGTCTTTTTGGATAGAGACCATTTGTGCGCAGTCTCATTCTAGAGGTGGAATAATGAACGCTGACCTTATCTGAGGTGAATGAAGCCTGCAGTCGCTTAGATACTCATCTAGGTTCTGTTGTGATTTGGTAAATGATTCATCACTGTGCTCTGGGAGGGATTTCGGTAGGTTGACCACTTCTGGGATAAACCTCTGTTCCAGGGCGGCTCCTTTTAGAGAGAATGGCTCTCACTGTGGTTCGCTGGAGTCTCAGAGCTTTAGAAATATCGTTGTAACCCTTTGCAGACTCAAATATTTCAGTAAATTTTTCTCATAGAATAGGCATAGACATAGTCTGCTGTTTGTTGAGAACTTCACATTGCTGGAAAGGTTCTATTTAAGTGATTTTAAGATTCGAGAGGACTGACAGTAATCAAATGTGGGTGTGTCTAGTTTAACTGATCCAAATTATCAACTGAAAATGGTTCATTGGTTGATTGAGTAACTAAGGCCAGTTGGTGTTGGAAAATGTTTTTCCGTCAGTAAAAGTAATGAACATTTTTAAACCTGTATTTTGTGTTTACTTTGATTGTCATTTTGTTTGAAGATCTGAAACAATGAAGTGTGACAAATGTGCAAAAATAGGGTTAGGTATGCAGGTATGCAGTTTGAACGTTGCTTATTGTGGGGTTTAAGCTCTTATTGCTTGCTAGCTACATTAGCCTCATAGTTCCAGTGCAAAAGTAAAGAGGCAAATTTCAGACACCAAGCTACATTAGGGATAAGGAAAAATTGAGTACATTGTAAAACTTTCTTCCTCTATAATGACAGGAAAGAGTGGCATCTCCCCTAAGAAGTCCAAATACCTGACACCACTGCAGCAGAAGCTGAACCAGCTCTATGAGGCAGTGAAGAACTACACGGACAAGCGTGGCCGACGCCTCAGCACCATCTTCCTCCGCCTCCCGTCCCGAGCCGAACTCCCCGACTACTATGTGGCCATCAAGAGGCCCATAGACATGGAACGGATCAAAAGCCACATGCTGGCCAACAAGTACCAGGACGTTGACGCCCTGGTGGAAGACCTGGTGATGATGTTTAACAATGCTTGCACCTACAACGAGCCTGAGTCGCTCATCTACAAAGACGCGCTGGTGCTCCACAAGGTCCTTCTGGAGACTAGGAGGGACTTGGAAGGGGGTGACGACGCCCATGTGCCGGATGTCCCTCGTCTCATCCAGGACCTGATTCGCAGTCTCTTTGTGTCTGTGTTGGGTCACCAAGATGATGAGGGCCGTTGCTATAGTGACTCATTGGCAGAGATTTCAGCAGAGGACCCCGCTCATCCAGACAGACCTCCGCTCAACTTTGAGATCATACGGGCCAACGTGGATAAAGGGCGCTACAAACGCCTGGACGTCTTCCAGGACCATATGTTTGAAGTGCTGGAGAAAGCAAGGCGAATGCATAGGTAACACCTCACCAGAACCCACATTGATTCATTTAAGGGTGCTGGGAACTGGAAGAGTTCTGGAGTAGGACTGTTCAAAGACGGGTGGGGAGCCATTCAAATAGACAATGTACCATTTTGGAATCAGTTAGAAGTTTGGAATCAATGTTTTCAATAATACAAAACCAGTTTGGTTACAGATAAATGTATGAAAATCTTGTAATATGTTAGTCCTGTGCAACTTGACAGATTTCAAATAAGCAGGAAGCCAGGAAGCTGTACATAATTTAAAAAAAGAAAGCAAAATGATAAACAGAGCTATAGATAATCTAAAATTACTGAGAAAGCTTTATAGCAACAAAATTGTTTTAATAAAATTAATATCTAGAATTTATAATAGTTACAGGGCAGAGATATTAGAAAACTGAATTTCCCCCCACTTTTTTGAAATAGAGAAGTTTTATGTAATATGTAAACATTGTTGAAGTTTTAAAAACTTACCATTCTCTGCTTATATGTGAAAACTCTGCTGAAAAAACTGCCCGTTTTGAATTCATTGTTTTTGCGATTGTTACAAGAGAGAACTCATTAACTTATTACCACTTACTCAGCCTACATCAGTTCAGTCCCACCCATTAATGCTGAAGTTCTAACCAGTATTTCAGCTCTGAGTGCTTTTGGAATGAGGCACAGTGCAGGGTAGCCAATCAGAACAGAGCTCATTTACATAAATCTGTCTGGAACAAAAGCAGCCTGCTTATTTGTAATGGATAAAGAGAGGTAGGATACAGGCCATGAACATTTTTTGGAACATAAAATCACACAAATGTTATAAGTGGAATAAAAATGCAAGAAAAAAGGAGGATATGGGCCATTTAAATCTACACAGTATAAATTAATAGTGTACATAAAATAACAAACATGATTAATATGATAAGGAATACCAAATATTTGAATGGTAATGTACATGAGCGTTCTTTGTACGTAATTAATTTTTCCTGTTGAACTTTGTCTTTGGTTAACAGATGACAAGTCAGACAATATTTGCTCTTTTATTCATTTCAAGGACTAAGTTTCACTTTTTCGCTGCAAACAGTGCAACAGTTTCGCTGTTTCTCTTTGTGGTTTCTGCGGCAGGACGGACTCAGAGATCTTTGAGGATGCAGTGGAGCTACAGCAGTTCTTCATTCGGATCAGAGACGAGCTGTGTAAGAACGGCGAAATCCTGCTCACCCCGGCCCTCAGCTACACCTCCAAACACCTGCACAGTGATGTGGAGAAGGAGAAGAAAGAGAAGTTGCCCAAAGAGTTTGAGGAGGACAAGCTCAAGAGGGAGGAAGAGAAAAAAGGTATGTTGCTGACCATCTGCTTTTGTTTTTGCTGATAGATAGACAAAACTCAAAGCACTTAAATTATAAGCTGTGTAATTACACTGTTTGTTGTTGTTAACTACACTAATGTTATCTGTTGATGTTTTAACTTTAAAATTGACGTTAAATTTAAAATTGGGCTAATTTAACATCTTATAGAAAGTTAACAGAATCCTGATAATTAACATTTTAAATTAGTTACTTTTTAAGCGTCTTTTTTATGATGAATAAACATATATGAAACTTAACAAATGTTAGTTTCATTGTAGTTTGTGAGCAATTTATAGTAGTTACTGATAATAAGACTAGAGATTAAGGTGTTAAGGAGACCTATTATGCATTCCCTTTATTTCAATAAAATTCCACTCATATACAAATAAAACCCAAGTCCATGAGTGATTTCTCCCTTATTATCTTTTCAAACCTGCTGACAAATTTCCTGACTGCAGAAGCAGAGAAGAGTGAGGAATCTTCTGGGGGTTCCTGGCAGGGGGGCCTTCAGCGTACGTACAGTCAGGACTGCAGTTTCCAAGACAGAATGTACCATGTAGGAGACTATGTCTACGTAGAGCCCGCTGAGCCAAACCTACAGCCCCACATTGTCTGCATAGAGCGCCTTTGGCAGGATGACACAGGTATTACAATGATAGCAGGTGTTTTTCTCCATCCCAGCCCTGCATACCCACTGAATTCACAGCAAACCCATCCACAATGAACTCAAAAATGATGCTTATGTAGAGAGTGGAACATGTGTACAGCTGGTTTTGAAGAACCAATTTCAACAACCCAATTTCAACAATGTATTGACATGCCTTCACTCACTGTCAGGTTTCTGAGCTAAACACCTGTAAGATTAGCTAGACTAGCACTAATGTTGGCTACATTTCCAATAGCATGGTAGATATCAGTCATCATAAATAAAACCAGAACCTAACCAGCATTAGCAAGATAGCTAAATTTACTTAAAGAAAATATGGTTTTACAGGCATTCTTGTAGGCATTGACACATTCATTATTCAATTTCGATTTTGAAGTTAAAATAAGGAGTGCCTTAGAATGCTTACATTAGCTTACATTAAAGCTACCCTATGTAAGATTTGGGGATTTGGAAGGGTACCTGCATGCAATGTGCAAAAAACATTTTACAATGTCAGTTGTGCTCCGGACTCATTTCGCCGAGTGGATGAATCTGATCATTGCGACCATGTTAAAAATGTATTCAGAGAGAACTCAGTCAAAACTTGTTGAATGATATCTTTAGAGGATGCAAGTGAATTATCTACTATTGTCATCATATCTTCAGTAGTATAATATTAATTTTGCATTTGAGACCTAAACATCGACCCAGATCATGTCTATTTTCATTTTATTAGAGCATTGAATATTATAAAAGTACCATATATTCAAAAATTCTAAGTTGCTTTGTTGCATCCCCACACATCAGTCTGACTGTGACCCTCGTTGTGCTGATGACCCTCATTTGTGCTGATGTTATGGTATGTGACTTTAATCTAGTGCCACTCTAAATCTGTTTCAGATATAAACTGGTAAAAGGAAGCACATAAAGTACCAGATATTTCTTTTCTATTTCTTTTTCTTTTTTGTTCTGTAATTTGATTGGTGTTGCTTTTTGGGATCCAGAATTAAAAAGTATTTTTCTATATAGGTATATCTTTGTCTTTGTTTCTTTTGCAGGGGAGAAATGGCTTTATGGCTGCTGGTTCTACAGACCGAATGAAACCTTCCATCTTGCCACACGCAAATTCTTGGAGAAAGAAGTCTTCAAAAGCGACTACTACAACAAAGTCCCTGTCAGCAAAATTCTGGGCAAATGCGTCGTCATGTTTGTTAAGGTAAAGTTGTTCTGTACAAGTGTATAAGTATTTGCTCTGCTTTGATTGGACTGGACCTGGAAAGCACTGTAGAACAGTTCACCATGATATGGTAGAGAAAGTGTCACTCTGGACATTTTCCCTACTTCGCACCAATGATCAGTTTCCAAACCTTTTGGGAAACCAAGCTCTGACTGTTTTGTCTGGTTTGCTGTTTGTTGTTTCAGGAGTATTTCAAGCTCAGCCCTGAGGGCTTTAGACCTGAAGATGTTTTTGTCTGTGAGTCGCGTTACTCTGCTAAGACCAAGTCTTTCAAGAAGATCAAGATGTGGACTATGCCTCTGAGTTCGGTGAAGTTTGTGCCTCGCGATGTTCCGTTGCCTGTGGTCCGGGTGGCCTCTATGTTTGCACCTAAGCCAGAGGCTGAGAAGCCTACCGAGCCAACAGAGGACAACAAAACTGTAGCCTCCGTTATTGATAAGGTAATGGTCAGAGACTGAGGCAACGGATTGATCAGTCAGTGACCACCCTTCATTTGTTTCATATCCAGTCAAATGGCCGTTAAGTACAAGTTACTCATTTTTCAGGAGATGTTTCTGAGGAGATTAGATATAATACATCCCAGCTGCAAAAGGAAGGGGAACCTTGCACAGTACAAAAAATGGGACTCCTGTTAACAATGCAAGAAAAAAGCTGTCCTCATCAGATAAACAGTCATTAAAGCTTTATTAATCTTTTAATCTTTGAAAGAGAGGAGAAATCCAAGCTCCACTCTTGTTTCAGATCTGAAAAAATCAACAGGTGTTTCTGTCCATCCTTCCACTGAGAAGATAATGCTATGGGTCTAAAATGATGTGTAGCTGTTAAGAAAAGGAGAAAAATTGCAAAGAAGCTGTCTGTGTTCCCGGAACAATGGACTGACCACACCAGATTCTAGACCTGAACATAGAAAGTGTTGGGGATTATTTGGATTGTGAGACGCAGAAAAAGAGACCAACGTCTAAGACTGAACTCTGGAGGTGTGGAAAAATATCCCTGCAGATTTCTTTGAAAAACTGTTTTCTTCTTGTTTTACTCACGATTAAATATTAAAAACTTTTACTTAATGGCCATTTTGACTTAAGCAAATGGATAGTCTCTGACTTTTGAACAGTACTGTATGTGTTGTGCAAGGTTTGTTTCTTTAGTTTTGCTGTGGAGCTACCAAGCTAATGTAGCTAACTAGTAACAGAAACTTAGAGCCATTGTGCAAACGGTAGGCCAAAATGATCACAGACTTGCTTAAAAATGGACAAAGTTTTGTTGAATAGCTATAAAAGGATAGCTGCAACCATCTTAAATTTAGATTTTGTCCATACTTTAGTTAATTTTTATAGATAACAGCATGTCATACAGTGTACAAGCAAATTTCAGACACCAAACGTGTCTTGACTGATCATCAGTTTTCACTGAACTGTTCTTTTCACAGCTAATTTACATTGTACTAGTTATGTTGTTTCCTCATAGAAACATCAGACTGCACAAATGAATTGCCCTTTTATGAAAAATAAATCAGCAGGAAGCAAATGTGGGTCTCATTTTGTGCTGTGGAATGTAATGACCTCATATCTGCAGGAGAAGGAGGACGTTCCTGTAGAGGTCAGCAACGGCGAGCCAGGCTGCCAGTATTACGAGCAGTTCTGCTACAATGACATGTGGCTGAAAGTGGGTGACTGCGTCTATATCCGCTCTCACGGCCTTGTGCGCCACCGAGTGGGCAGGTACAACAATGACATTCTTAATTTAATTTTTAATTCTGCTTAATTCAATTGTTAAGATGTAAAAATAGTCATTCAGAGTGGTTTGATGTGAAATGTGAGTCTGTAAATTTCTCCACCATTTCACATCAAACCACTTTGAATGACTTGTATACATTTTTAAAAGTTGGTTAAATTCCTCTTTAAGAAGTCATGGATTGTTTTTATGTTTATCTTTCTGTTCATCTGCCTTGGCTCATTATTCAGCTTACATTCTGGACAATATCTCTCCTCCTATGACCTTTCATTTGAGAAGAGCATGGTCCTTAGAAGACTTAATGGTCCTTAGGTTTGAATGTTATGTAATGATGCTATTGTGACACAGCGCTATAAGCCGATCCCCTTGTGGGTCTGTGATGTAACAGGATAGAGAAAATGTGGGTGCGAGATGGGGCTGCCTACTTTTTCGGGCCAATCTTCATCTACCCTGAAGAGACTGAACATGAACCTACCAAGATGTTCTACAAAAAGGAAGTGTTCCTCAGTAACCTGGAGGAGTCCTGCCCGATGACCTGCATTACAGGTATCCTTCACTGCTCCATCTGTGACTTATGAAAGTTAAACTTTAGATTATTTCCCTGACAGTTTTAAGTTTAACAGTGTTAAAGCATCCCAGATGCCAGTCCTGAGGGACCACATCAATGTTCAGCATTTACTTTTCTTAAACTACTTGATGTGCTGTCATGGAGTTAGCGGCCCTTCAGGTCCAGAGATTTTGAAGAGGAATTCCTCTGATTTTTTAAATTTTCTGCATAGATAAATCATTAAGATGCAGCGTTTAGAGTGGCTTGATGTGAAATGTTCCATTCTAGAAAATTTACCAAGTCAGAATTGTTCACAGTGGTGGTGATAGGAACTAGATGTCTAAAGAGCTCCCTTACAGAGTGGTATTACATATGCTGCCTGATGTTTGAGACCTTTGAGATAATAGTTTAATATGAAGTTTTGGCTTAAAATGTACTTTTCGAAAGTTATTAATAGTGCAAAGGTACATCCAAGGCTTTGTGAGGCAAAATACAATACAATTCCTCAAAATACAGCTTTTTTTTTTGGATTGCCACTATTTTTCCATCATCAGCATTAAATATAAAAACTCAAAAGACACGTGTAGGTTCACTAGATTGTAAAATTAATAGCAGCTTTGGACTGATGTCATTGAAGACATCATGACTACTGGTTCCTATCAACATCACTGTAATGAAAATCTGAATCAGTAAGTTTCTCTACCATTAACCATTTCACATCAAACCACTCTGGATGACTTTGTTTACATCTCAGCAATTGAATTATGCAGAAAACTTGAAAAATCTGTAGAATTCTTCTCACTTTGATCTTTAGTGGTCATGGAAATATTAGTTGAAAGTCAGATTTAGAGTCTGAGTACTGCTTTTCAACACAAAACTCTGTAGATAATAGCATCTTAATTGAAAAAGACAGTAGAAGCGAGTGGTCACTGTCTTTGATCACAGTTTTTTTCTCTGACCATTAATTCTAGTACCCTCTCCCACCCTTGTCTGTTCCTTAGGGAAGTGTGCAGTGTCCTCGTTTAAAGACTACCTGTCGTGCCGTCCAACCGAAGTGCCAGAAGAAGACGTGTTGCTTTGTGAGAGTCGCTACATCGAAAGCGAGAAACAGATGAAGAAGTTCAAAGGCCTGAAACGCTTTTCTTTATCTGCCAAAGTAGTGGAGGATGAAATCTATTATTTTAGGCAAGTTTTTTTGAAAGAATTACTAATGTTATTTGAAAGAATTACTAATGATTAAGAAATAAACAGTAAAAGTCTTGCTCCTGTATTATAAGTATTGAACATTGAAGTTTAAAACATGTAAGTATAGAACATGTAAGGTCACTATGAGGTCAGAACAACAAGATTATTTGCTGTATCTTTTTGAACACATTGTCTTTGTCAGAAACAAGGGCGCTTTTGCTATATAGTGCACTATTTTGGGGGCTCTGTCATTTGTAGTGGACCTTACAAACATGAAGAATATCCTGTACACTTTTACAAAACCCTCCATGCACTGTTATATCTGCTATAGAGCAGAACATTATGGGTATTCCTTAGGGTACATCATTATACTCTTTAGGGCTATAGCCCTGTAGGGTATAACAGACATGGAATACCCATATTTCAAGCCATTTACTTGAATTCACAAATTCAGTTCTTTATAATACTGTTCTATATAGTACTCCTGAATTCCAATGAAGACATTAGGGGGGACATTTCTTACACAGCATTTGTCTGATAGTTAGGATAATCTTAATGCTATTATGCTAATGGAAGACTCTTCATAGTCCAGTAGTTAGATCTGTCACTCACACATTCCTGTTTCTGTGCCAGAAAGCTGATAGTGCCTCAGAAGGAGCCGTCCCCCCTGCTGGACAAGAAGATTGAAGAGCTGGAGGCCAAGTTTGCAGATATGACGGATGAAGAGCTGGAGGATCTGGGTGATGATGATGGTGAAGGCTCAGATGCCCAAGGCATACCTCAGCTGCAGACACCACTAGCCAGTGACATAGACATGATGCAGTATCCACAAACACAGGTGAATGAAGTCTTAGCCAGAGTCAAGAAATCTGCCATCATCATTACATAGAATGTGAATAGATGAATGAACAGATGCAGTGTGAGTGGAGAAGAGTACTTGCAGAAGCTTTTAAGTGTCTGTAAATTGCCCATTAAAGGCTATGGGACTTTTCATGCCTGTGTGGTAGCCCAGTCCAGAGACCAGGGTTCTGCCATGTTGTTAAAGGCTGAACGAAAGCTTGCCCTCACCGCATCTTTCACTTTGTCTTTGACAGTCCACACCCAAGTCCATTAAGGGCCTGTCGAAGAAGGAGGGAGCAAAGAGGAAGATCAATATGAGTGGCTACATCCTGTTCAGCAGTGAGATGCGGGCTGTGATCAAGGCCCAGCACCCAGATTTCTCCTTCGGGGAGCTCAGCCGCCTTGTAGGCACAGAGTGGAGAAACCTGGAGTCCGCCAAGAAAGCTGAGTATGAAGGTCAGGCAGTTCAGAATGCTTTTTCTTTAAAGTCAACATAAATTGGTACCATGATGTATTTCTGAATGAAACATGGGTCTCTGAGCCAGATGAGTGTTTTTGCTTGATGATAGGTGGGGCTGGTTGGAGGGGAAGGTGAAACATGATATTAATGGTTAATGTTATGTTTACCTGCCTACCAGTGCACACTGGCGTAATCAAAAATCAGAAAATATTTTAAAGGCAGTCTTGATTGATTGATCAATTGGTTGATAATTTCAGGTTTTTCAGCTAATCCCACCTTGTCAGCATTCCAATGGTCACTCAGTGTCAGTGTTGTATGTACCTGTCTGTTCCAGAGCGGGCAGCTAAAGTAGCCGAGCAGCAGGAACGCGAGAGGGCGGCTCAGCAGCAGAACTCCCCGAGAGCAGGTACCCCAGTAGGGGCGCTCATGGGGGTGGTGCCCCCTCCGACCCCTATGGGGATGCTTAACCACAGCATGACACCTATGGCAGGTAACCCCTCTCAGATGCAGTGGATGCACCTCACCGGTGCCACATAGAGCTGCAATAAGAAGCCTAACTGCTAATATGCTTTATTTTTTCCAGCCATTCTTCATTCTTCCTAATTCATCCTTAATACAAAAAGTTTACACCCTGAGAATATAGGATGAATTTGAATGCATCATAGTTTTATCATCATGATATTAAAATCTTTCACTTTAAAGGAATAATCAGGTACTTTTCAACATAATCTCTTTATTTATCTACAGCTATACCATACAGACTGTTACCACAGACAATTTTTACAACAGACAATACAAACTTTACTTCCAAAAAAGTTGGGACAATAGGTAAAATGCTAATTTTACAAAAAGCAGTGATTAGTAAATTCTGTTTGACTTGTATTAAAGTGAAAACAGTACAACAAAACTTTTTTTTTTACCTTGAACTTAAAAATAGAAAATTTAGAACATGTATTCTCATTCTGACTTTGATGCCTGCAGCACGTTCCAAAGAAAGTTGGGACAGGAGTATGTTTACCACTGTGTTACATCATCTTTCCTTTTAAAAAAAAAAACCATAATAATCATTTAGAGACTGAAGACACCATTAAAAAAAAAATTGTGATCCTTCTGTGTACACATCTTCAGCTGCACGACCACACAGGTCCTTCATGTGGTTATTTGCGCTTCATAATGTGGCACACATTTTCTTTTGGAGACAGGTCTGGACTGCAGGCAGGCCAGTCTAGCACTCACACTCTCAGATTACATAGCTATGCTGTTATCACATGCAGAATGTGGCTTAGCGTCGTCATGTTGAAATGTTCATAGACAAAACAGCCGTTGTCTAGGAGGCAGCGTATGTTGCTCCAAAATGCGTGTGTCTTTCAGTGTTAGTGGTGCCTTCACAGATGTGCAAGTTACCCATGCAACAAGCAATACACACCCATACGAAGACAGATGCTGGCTTTTGAGCTTTACGCTGGTGAAAGTCTGGATATTCCTTTTCTTCTTTGGCCCGGAGAACATGACAACCCCTATTTCCATAAAAATTTGAAATGGTGTCTTGTGAAACCACAAAACAGGCTTCCATTTCATATGAACTTGGGCCAGCTCCAGCTAACTAACTAATTTATTAAGTTCCTGATTGGCTAGATCAGATGTGTTAGTGTTTAGTAGGGCAGCATGTTAGATGCAGGTTGGAACTAATCTCTGCACAGGAAAGTACAGTAAGGAGGACAGTTGATATATGGCTTCATCTGCCCATAATACTGTCTTAACTTGCATTTGTGAATACAGTGACAAACAGTGTTTATTGACAGTGGTTTTCAAAGTATTCCTGAGCCCGTACAGCGATGTCCATCACGGAAACATGCCAATTTTTAATGCAGTGCTTTCTGAGGGATCAAAGGATCATGGACATTCATTTATGTTTTTCGCCCTTGCCCTTTAAGGACCGAGATTTCTCCAGATTCCCTGAATCTTTTGATGATATAATGTACAGTGGTGAAATACCTAAAATCTTTGCAATTACTCATTGAGGAATGTTGCTCTTTAACTGTTGTGTTATTCGCTGACACACTTTTAGCAAAGTGGTGTGCCTTGACCCATGCTTGCTCATAAAGGACTTTCCTGGATGCTACTTTATACCAGATTGCCCCACCTGTTTAAGATGTTTTTTGACATTTGACAACATGCCTGGTCTTAAATTGCTCGTCCCAACGTTTTTGGAACGTATTTGGCATCAATTTCAGAATAAGCATATATTAGATTTTTTTTCATTTAAATACAAAGTTGATTTATAAATCACTGCTTTTCTGTCCCAACATTTTTGAAATTCTGTTATGAGCTATATTATCCATGGTAATTGACCATACGACACAGATATGGCTGATAGAGATTAGGTTGAATAATAGAGTATTCCTTTAAGTTAATCAGTTGCATGTGCATGACTTGTAACAGTCCATGTAACCCTTATTTTCGATAAACAATGTTTCTGTCATGTACCAACACAATAAGCTGTCTATCTCTCTTTTGTCAAGCTCAGTGCATGGATTTCACCTAGCTAGCTGCATGTTTTACTGATGCATGGATCTCTTGTGTTGCCATCCTTCCTCCCCTCGCTCTTCAAAAGGCATGATTGGTAGCTACCGGCCGCCCATGCTGCCACGGCCAGGTCCCGTTGATGGGATTGTTAGTATGGCTGGCATGCCGCCACATCACATGGGGGTGCCTGTCTTACCCCACCACCTCCTGCAGGGCATGCCTGGGCTGCCAGGCATGCTTTACCCGGGTAAGGACAGCTCCACAGCTACATGCCCCCCCCCCACCACCTCTGCAGTTGCTTCCTGTCTGCCTCTCTAACTCAAACTGGAGGGGCTACCTGTACCATAGGTTCAGGGGCTTGCACTAACCTGCCGATGAAAACTGGATTGAAGAAGAGAGATGTGGTGTTGTTTCATAAACACTTTGCTTTTGTTGTAAGAAGTAACACCACGTTTGAGAACAATGGATACTCCATTTTTAATGTAATGTATCTAATTATCTTATTATCAGTCCAATCTAATTATCAACTGTGATGTATAATCCAGTAAACTAAGCCAGACTAAACATTCTTATTCTTATTAACAGTAACAGAATAAGCATTTAGTAGTCTAACTGTAGCTGCCATGTTACGGTGCATATGCTAGTGGTAATTTCTCACTAAACAAAAGAGTACAGACTTGTATAGAAAGGCCTCAGTGTATCACTTAACCGTTGGTTGTCCGGTGACTCACAACTTAGTCTGTACTCTCATTGTGTGCTGCGACTGCTTTCACAGGTATGAATGGAATGGCTCCTGGGACTGCAGGAACCCCGTATGGAGCTCAGGTAATGTAGAACGGAAATGCAGTTGTTGCTAATGCCCTTCAAAGCAATAATGCAGAAGTCAGACACCACTCAACGTTTATATTATTTCCAGCCATTAAGTACTTAATTTTTCATAAGCTGATCATTTTTCATGGGATATCATTGAGGAGATTAAATAATCAGGGTGCATAAAAAAGTGAAAGTCAAAAGAAAATAAGTGAAAAATCCAGAGTTTCCAAAACTGAAGTTCAAAAAATCATTAAAAGGTACAGAGAAAATGGGGCTCTTAACAGAGATGCAAGACCTTGTAGACCACCAAAACTGTCACCATCAGATAAACAGCATTTAAAGCTTTCATCTTTGAGAGAGAGCAGAAAATCAAGCTCCACTCTTGCTACAGATGTGACAAAATCCACAGGTGCTTCTGTCCATCCTTCCACTGTGAGGAGACAAATCAACACTATGGGTCTGAAAAAAGGAAATAGACAAAAAAGAAGTAAATCTTTACTAGAACACTGCAACTGCACAGAGCCCGGACCTTGACATCAGGGAAAATGTTTGGGATTACTTGAATCATGAGAAGTAGAAAATCCAACCAGCTTCTAAGACTGAACTTGGGAGTTGTTCACATGAAGCATGGAAGAATATCCTTGCTGATTTCTTTGAAAAACTAAAGAGAGTCTCCTGAAAAGAATAGAAGCTGTAATAAAGGCAAAAGTGTGGACACACTAAATACTGAATATTGATATTGTATATAGTTGTTGAAGCTTCTGTGTAATTAGTAAATTAATTTTAAATAATTGAATTAAATAGTTCTGTGATATTTGTACAGTACGGTAAATCAACACACACTTCCCTCAAACCACGTAACATTGTCAAGTAATCTCAAATAGACCTGCTTATGTACTTTCTGACACATTATGATATACTGTGATATACAACAATGGACAAAAGTACATTGCATAGCTAAAAACAATGAAGCATGAATTTTGTTTATACTTTGGTCCATTTTTATAGAAATCAGTATGTCCCATCAGTGTAGCTGCATTGTCCTCATAGCTCCAGTACAACACTAAGAAGCAAAAAAACACCAGATGTATCTCGGGGGATTCACTATATTTGGGTTAAGCTGAAAAATGTATACATTTGATGTTTGTCTGAAACATCACTTAAAAGCTCCAGTCAGTAAACTAATAAAATTAGTTATTGTATATATGAGGTCAGCATAAAAAGAGGACTGGCATACAAGAAGAAAACCTGCTACTGATGACACAGGCATCTTTCGGATCCTGACACACCCACTTCTGCTAGTACTTGTTGCATCTCTCTGTGTTAAGCCACATGTGTGTCTCTGTAGGTGGGTGTGATGGGTCCCAATCAGCAGGCACCACCACCCTACCCCGGGCAGGGGCAGGTGGGGCAGCCTGCCCTCCAGCAGCCGTCCACTCCTATATTTGTGGCTCCACCACCCAAACCACAAAGACTCCTGCACTCAGAGACCTACCTGAGGTACATAGAAGGACTGAATTCAGAGTCTTCTACTGTCAGCAAATGGGACCAGACACTCTCAGGTGAGCCTCACAATATTTTCAACCCTTTCTTCAATACACTGTAAAGGTATGCCCCTAAAGAAGTGGTGTGTTCAGATGGTCCCTGTGTATTTCTGAGGTCACCACAAAGAAGATGGATAACAAAAGTCTTAAAACAACAAGTGGTGAAAGTGGGTTCCATATTACCCAAGTTTATGACTTATCATCAACTAGAAAAAAAATAGGTCTATCTCAGGCTCATATATATTGTTCATAGGATACTTCAGATCAATCTGAAATAAAAATGAACCTTTTTTTCCACCTTGTTAATAATATCCGTGGTCATGTTAAGCACAATTTATATATCATTTAAAAGACATAATTCTTGTTTTCCTGTAAAAGTGTAGTGGCTTTTGTGACCCATTGGGAGACAGGTCTGGACTGAAGACAGGCCAATCTAGCACCAATACTCTGATTATGCAGCCATTCTGTTATCACATGCAGAATATCTAAGCATTGTCATATTGAAATAAGCATAGATGAAAAAGATGTTGTCTAGAAGGCAGCATATGTTGCTCCAAAGATGTGTATATATCTTCCAGCGTTTCGTCTTCACAGATGTACAGGTTACCCATGCCACACCTCCATAGCATGACAGACCCTGGCTTTTGAACTTTATGCTGGCAACAATCTGGATGCTCATTTTCTTCTTTGGCCCTGAGATATTTCCATAAACAGTCTAAAAGTTGACTCGTCAGACCACATAAACTTTTCCACTGTGCATCAGTCCATTTCAGATGAGCTTAAGCCCAGAGAAGTCGGCTATGTTTCTAGATGTTGTTACATGTATTGTTCAAAAATCCTTTTTTTATCTTGTTAATTCTTGTCCGTGGTCATATTAAGCATGATATTTATCATATAATATCAAAAGACAAAATTCTTGTTTTCCTATAATCTTCCATTGAAATGTAGTGATTTCTGCCCACCTTTTGGCTACGTAACCATGCACCAGGGGACAGGGATAAATAATATTAACCAATATCATCCAACAATTGCCCCTGTCATGGAGTGTGTTTCACTCTGTGTATGGTGTGGAAAGAAAATACACTATGATCTCAGAATCATGATGACTTTAACCAGTTGCCAATGACCACCAACTGGTAGTTACAGTTTGATGACGTCTGTTTTCAGAATTTATGAGGACTGTCCGAATACACCGTAGGTGCACAGCTTCTGTGTGGTTTTATTCCAGATGTTAAATAACATCAGCTGATTTTGCTGATAAGGCCACCTTCCTTACATTGAATAGAACTTAATCAATGCAATCAGGTGTCGCGATACATAGTTTGAGTAAATAGCTGTAAGCACTGCAGCTCTTGAAGGACTGTTTTGAGTCAGTAGGTATCTCAGTTTTAGGTACTGAATTGATAAAGCTGTGTCTTTTTTTTATCTCAGCTCGTAGGAAAGATGTACGCCTTACAAAAGAACAGGAAAGCAGACTTCCCTCTCATTGGCTGAAGAGCAAGGGGGCTCACACCACTATGGTTGATGCTCTGTGGAGACTGAGAGACCTGATGCTGAAAGATACTCTGAACATTCGGCACACTTACAATATTCAAAACATCTAATGTAAAGATATCAAAAGTCAGTAATGTTAGAGCTACAGGACCACACAGTTTAGCATTTTCCCGGCTCCAACGCCCCGATTTGATTCACAAAGCTTTACAATTTGCTGGATTTGAATTGGAGTTGAATCAAATGTTTTAAATGAAGACAACACTAAACTGTGCCTCCAAGGACTGGTGTGTGACACCACTGATCTAAACCATTCCTCTTCAATCTCTAATACATGTATCACGTGTTGGGTTTTAATGTGTGATTTTGTAAAATGTTAAGTGTAGTCTGTTGACTTTGTTAGTGTTCATGGAATTTCATAGCACTTTGAATGCGTTTGCATTTTAGTTTGTAATTAACTGTTGCTCTAAGATAGAAAAAAAAAACATTTTCATAAAATGTTGTAAAACTTCACCTGTCAATGCCTTCATTACCTGTCTATCTTCATTAGTCTTAAGATTGTTTGAAATTAGTTAGGTGAATGAAAGCAAGTTAAAAAGTGTTCAGTGTAGCCTGTGGGCAATTTTTCATATGAAGTGGCAATTTTCATATCTTCTCATTTTGGTTAACTGTAAAGCATTTCAGAACAAATAGCATTTGCTGCTGGCTTAGTGTTTCAATAAACTGCCATTCACAGTACTTCTTGAGTTTTTATTTTATCAAAGTTAATATGTGAACAATTACACTAGTCTTAAGCTGGGAGAGAAAAAACATGGTAAGTCACTTCATGGCTAAATGATATATGGAAATTTAAGAACCTTGCTTTTATATATATATATATATATATATATATATATATATATATATATATATATATATATATATATATATATATATATTGCAAGAAAACACAGCTTTGAACAGCTGTACACACATAAAATCATAATACCGTTCATTAAAATAAATGTATTGTAATAAGTAATTACAAAAGATTTTTACTTCAAAACAATGGGATCTAATTCCTCACCATGTGGCCATGAGAGACAGGGATGCAGTTTCATTTCCTGCTGTAAAATGCAGGGTGTGGCTGAAAAAATAAGATATTAAAAGAAAAAAACACAATGTAAAAGTATTATTTTCTCAAGTTTAAATTTAGGAGTTAGGGTTTAGGACAGCCACCACCCAATAGAAAGTATTCCTCCATTCCTCCAAGAAGATGGTGCAATCAAAGTGCTAGACAATACAATATACACAGTGCAGACAATACAGTGCACTAAGTATGAAAAAAAATACATACAAAACAGAACACAGACAGTACATTGTACTGAGGAATATGTGGAGTTGTGCAAAGGTAGATGTAAAATGCTACGACATATTAGCAGATTAGTGGACAGCCTAGCGTATATGAGCAAAGCAATCAGAGGTAGCAGCCAGAACATCAATGGAATACAGTATTCTTACAGCCAATATTGTTAAATAAGTCAAATGTCTGGGGTTTTTTGAGGACATATACATTTTACATACACACACAATTTCTTTTTTTTTTGGTCTGATATATATATATATATATATATATATATATATATATATATATATATAGTTTTTAATTATATTCTTAGTGTTATACAACTTTGCAAATCTCATTATGGAACCCTGTAGTAGTCTATAGAGTGGTAGCATTATAATAAAATAAGAAATAAAATTTTAAAATAACGACCTTCCATGCTTTAAACATCTGAAAAGAAAAAGAACAGCTTTTTTTTTGACGGGCCCGCCATGCTGCCGTTGCGTCACTGCCTGCGAGACTGAACGAAGCGTCATCCTTCCAGCGGCGGCGGCGCTTCCTCCGCGTCCACATTCATTCACCCCAACGACTCGGGAATTTAGTTTAAATTTGAATGCAACATCGCTAAACAATGCAGAGAAGAGGAGCTGCTCTGCGTTTCTACCCCTGCCTTTTACTCGCCGTCGGCTGGCTGCTGTGCGGGGCTGCTGCTGACGGTTTGGTGAATGAAGAGGTGAAGCGCACCGTGGACCTCAGCACGCACCTCGCTAAGATCTCCACGGAGATCCTGCTGGCGAACCAGGGCGGCTCACCTGTTCAGAGCTTCACTCTGGCTTTGGAGCCGGAGCTCGGGCCTCACCTGGCTTACATCGGGGCCTCTGTGAGTAACGTTAACCTGAGCAGAAACAGCTTAGCGAGTTAGCTTAGCTTGGTGAAAGGGGCGGACATGCAAGGAGGACGAGGCTGGAGTTAGCTTCCTGCTCGAGCTTTCCGTTCCACCTTAAATGGTACAGCGGTTAACTACGTTCCGGCGCCTGAGAAGCTGGAAGTGCTGCACTATTTAAGGTGGAACGGAAAATTCGGATAGAAAGCTAGCTTCAGCCTCGTCCTCTTTAAGGTTACCTTGCACATTTCTTAGTGCACTTATAATGGCATCATATTCAGCCACATTAATGTAAATGTATGTGAAATGTGAAGTAAATAAATAAGCAATCTGTGCTCGTATTTGTATTTGTGGCAGTGAGCTGCTAGCATTAGCATCTCTCATTCATGGGCATTAGCTTTAACTAACGCTGCTCAGACTTAGCTAGTTAGTTATCTTGCAGATTCCTTCAGTACTGGTCGCATAGAGTGAGTAATATCTTAAATGTATAGTGGTTTACATGGCTGAATTGAAAACCTGTAAATTATCAGTGTATGGATATTATTTAGTGGTTTGGTATTTATGTTAGCGTTAGCTAGTTAGCGCATTTCTGCAGCTCTTCCGGCCTGTGCGCGGCTGCGGGACACGTCAGCGCTGCTTAAAGGAGGCACTTCCGTCTGTCCTGTCATACATTCTGCTGTTGTACAAACTGTATCTGTAAATTACACATTACTCCTTATTACATGTTTACTTTAAATGTAACTGTACCAACATGGTTGAGTAAATATATGGATTTGAGTCCCTTTTCAGTGCTGCTCCGTTTTTCATCATTGAAGTAAACCAAATATTAATCAGCCACAGCATTAAAACCACCTCCTTGTTTCAACACTCATTGTCCATTTTATCAACTTCACTTACTATATAGGTGCACTTTTCGTTCTACAATTACAGACTGTAGTCCATCTGCTTCTCTGCATACTTTGTTAGCCCCATTTTACCCTGTTCTTCAATGGTCAGGACCCCCACTGGATCATCACAGAGCAGGTATTACGTTGGCTCACTCCCACCACTGCAGTGACACTGAAGTGTGTGTTGCGATGGTACAAGTGGATCAGACACAGCAGTACTGCTGGATTTTTTAAACACTGTGTCCACTCACTGTCCACTCTATTAGACACTCCTACACTCTTGGTCTACCTTGAAGATGTGAAGTCAGAGACGATAGCTCATCTGTTGCTGCACAGTTTGTGTTGGTCATCCTCTAGTCCTTCATCAGTGATCACAGGATGCTGCCCACAGGACACTGTTGGCTGGATATTTTTGGTTGGTGGACGCCACCGTCATGTCACTGTCACTGCAGTGCTGAGAATGATCCACCACCAGTTAATAACTGCTCTGTGGTGGTCCTGGGGGGGGGAGATGTCCATCTGCATGCATAAAAATGTATGCAGATGGACTACAGTCTGTAATTGTAGAACTACAGAGTGCTTCTATAACGCCCCCCAGTCTAGAAATTGCTGTGGAATTGTATTCTCTAGAGCAGTGATCACCAACCCTGGTCCTGTAGATTTACCTTCCAGTGAAATCTAGTTCCAGCCACAATTTGGCACAACTGCCCTAGCTTATTAAATTCTTCAATAGTTGTCATTTGGCTGGATCAGATGCAGTAGTGTTAGATATGGGGAGGGGCAGCATGTTAGATGTAGATTGGATCTAAACTCTGTGGGAAAGTAGATCTCCAGGAAGAGGGTTGGTAACCACTGCTCCAGAGCGATGGAGCACCATCCAGTACTTTTGAGATGAGTTTGGAGTGGAATTTGTGATCCAGAACTAGTCGTTCAGTATCAGTACTTGACCTCACTGATGCTCTTGTAGCTGAATGCATTTAAAATTACAATTTTCTAACATCTAGTGTGAAGCGTAGAGAAGAGCCTGTTACCGCAGCCAATGGGGAACAGATTCACTACTGATACCATTGGGTTTCATGTTAGATGAGCAGGAGTCTACAAACCTTTTGACACATTGTGTATGTATGTTAGGCAAAAGGGAAGCACTAGTCCTAAAGTAGGACAAAAGCCCATGCAAATGAGTCACTGCTGATGTAACTGACATTGGGATCATAACAAACAGGTTTGGCCATTGTTTCTGCTGCACATTTGCAAAACAGAAATATGGCACTGGCAGTCAACATCTGTCCCATGTCGTACACAGGTGAAAGGTGAAGAAGAGGAGGATGAATCTCTGGAGTTGAAGGAGACTGCCGTCCATGGTCGGAGGTGAGCATCCATCATAGATGGCAGGAATGTCTTAAAGAACGGGGGAAAGTTGTCAGTTCACTTAGAAAGCATCTTAGTCAGTTGTACAACAAGTCTGTGTAATTCCTCAAAGCATTTTGCTTCAGAAGCAGGTTTCAGTCTGTGATTCTAAGACTGTTTCTATGTGTTAGGCTATATGCAAATCACTGTGTGTGATTCACCATAGTTCTCATATCTTCATCTTGCAGTCATTGTTCTGTTGTGTACTGAGGCTGCAAACTAATATTTATCATTCTTTCCTCTTTAATAGTTTAAAGAAAAGGTTCGGTTGACTGTTGGTTTCTAGTGTTTGTTAGCAATATTAGCCTCATAGGTCCTGCGCTGAACTAAAGAAGTAAAATTTGGACACCAAAAATGTAGAAAATTATGTGAATTTAATTTTGTGCTGAGCTCTTCCTTTAGCTACAGGATTGCCATACTGGCTCTCTTGATCCTCAGTCACCCTTCTCTTCCTCTTGCAGTGGAACGTTCTTCCAGGTGCAGCTGCCCTCTGCTCTTGCAGCAGGCGGAAAGCTGCGCGTTAAGGTTGAGACGATGCTGACCCACGTGCTACGCCCATTCCCCACTCACATCACCCAAGCTGAGAGGCAGCTGGTGGTTTTCCAGGGGAACCATTACCTGTACTCACCTTACCCCACCCGCAGCCAGAGCACCCGTGTGCGCCTGGCCTCCAAAACCGTGGAGAGTTACACCAAGCTGGGCAACCCCAGCAAAAATGATGAAGTGATTGAGTATGGTCCATTCAAGGATGTAGCTCCCTTCAGCCAGGTAAATGTGATGATGATGTGACATGATTTGATTTGGCAGATAAGCTGGTCGCAATTATGGTTCATTGTTAAATGACTGAAGAAGTTGCTGTTTGTATGTATTGCATGTTGCAAGCAAGTTTGCAAAGTTTAGTTTGCTTGGTCACAAAATAACTGAACTTAGTAGATAATTTCCAAAGCTGCGTTCGATAAATGTCAAAATGTCAAACTGTCTAACAACAAAAAAAAAAATAAAATAAAAATAGTGCTGCTGATTTGGAGAGAGCTACTGATTAGCATTAGCTTTGCTAGCGTGATAAAAGCTCTGCTCACCACAGAACATGTTCATACCTTATTACTGTTATGATGCCCAACCCTAATGGCCAGACCAGTTGTCTGAATGCAGATTAGCTGACACTTTATCCTAGAATTTTCATTGATAGATCAAATGTAGTTTTGAACTACATGCTGTGTTTGGAGATCCTGCTATGTTTTAGAGCGAAAGATTAGCTTACTATAGCTGGACTTACCTGTGTAATGTGGTCTGTGTTTCTTGTAGGACACTATGAAGATCCACTATGAGAACAACACCCCCTTCCTCACAATTAGCAGCATCACTCGCACCATTGAGGTTTCTCACTGGGGCAACATCGCTGTGGAGGAGACCATCGACCTGAGACACACTGGGGCTTACCTGAAGGGGCCTTTCTCCCGCTACGATTACCAGAGGCAGTCCGACAGCGGCATCTCATCTGTCAAGTCCTTCAAGGTATGCTGACAGTCTTTAAACAAAGACAAAAGTCTAAATATTTCAAAGCAATAGTTTGGCAACAAATCAGTTTTACACAATTTTCCCCTTACCCCATATGTAGTTGATCAGCCAAGACATGCTTGAGGTCCAGAGTTGCTTTTTCAGTTTTGTATTATGAGTTATGGGACTAATAAGGGGGGGTTATTAAGTGATCTCATATAGACTTGCTTGTATGGTTTTTGAGTAAGGTTAAACAACGTGATGAAATATCAAATTTTTACTTTTCTGACAAATATTGCGGTTGTTATTGAAATTTATATTTTTAAGCTTCAGACCTCCCCCAAGAAAACCAGCAAGATTTGTCAGTGTGTCAGGCTGCCAGTTTACAAGCTTTGTGTTATTAGTTTACATTTCCCTACTTAAAACTTAAGGCCACATTAAATAAAACACTATATAATTAAAACTGCTCTTTCAAGTTGTGATATAAAAACAATTCACTGTTCAGCACTATGTGTGACAGAGTATGACCTACTATTATAACATGGTCAAAATGTTTGCTTCAAATTATTAATCTGGTTATAGAAGCCTTCTGTTTAAGACCCATTAGTCTGAGCTGGAATTCAGATGACATTAGGTATGGTCTTGGATCATAAACAGTGCCGTTGATCACTTATTATTTCAATACAATACAATAATAACAATACTTTTCCTTGCTCTCCATCACAAACCAGATGTGATTGCTTTTCATCCTCTACAACTAATGTCTCGTGTTTCTTCTCCCCACAGACTATCCTCCCTGCCTCTGCCCAGGATGTCTACTATCGTGATGAGATCGGCAACATCTCCACCTCTCACCTGCAGGTTCTGGAAGATTCCGTTGAGGTTGAAGTCCGTCCGCGCTTTCCCCTATTTGGAGGCTGGAAGACCCACTACATCATTGGCTACAATCTGCCCAGCTACGAGTATCTCTATACCTTAGGTGCGTCCCACCAGATGTTTTACTTTTAACAAAAGAAAACCAAAAAACACTAATAATGCTATTTTTAAATGCCTTGGTATTTAACAGTTCTAATGAAGTTAAGCTTGTGCTAACTGGTCCCTATTAGTTCTTGATCATTGTATGTCTTATTTGTCATATTGTCACATTTGGGAATTATTTGTTTCTATACATTTTACAAAGTTTTATTGCAGTATTTGAAAGAGAATTAATGTGTTTTTGTTCCACAGGTGATCAGTATGCACTGAAAATGCGACTCATTGATCACGTTTATGATGACCAAGTTATTGACCACATGACTGTGAAAGTGATTCTTCCAGAGGGAGCCAGGTATCAGACCCCAACATTTCTAATGCAGTCTCTTGAGATCTCCCAGTTAGTCCATGATTTTAATCTATACCACCAACACTAATTACCTGGTTCAGGTGTTTTAAGAGCTTCATTAAAACAAAAGTATGGACTGGCAAGGCATTGCCTCAGACAATATTAATTTAATCTATATTGATCTGTTTTTATTGTTATGCATTATTACAGTCTTATTTACACATCAGTAAGTTTCACATACTCTTCCTTATTTCTTCAGGAATGTCCATTTGGACACTCCATACACCATCGACCGTAGCCCTGACCAACTGCACTACACCTACCTGGACACATTCGGCAGGCCTGTGCTGGTGGCCACCAAGAATAACCTGGTGGAGCAGCACATTCAGGACATGGTGGTAAGATGTTCAGTATTAAATATTAAGCTAGGCATAAAAACTGATGGAACTACCATATCAGCTTTATGCTGCTTTGCTGTGAGTCTTGTTATAGTCTTTGCATGCTGGTAATGTAACACCCATGATCATATAATGATTTATGTGTTCAAGCATTTATCTGCATTTCATTTGTGTACATGATTCCAGGTTCACTACACCTTCAACAAGATTCTGATGCTGCAAGAGCCTTTGCTGGTGGTTGGAGCTTTCTACATCCTGTTCTTTACTGTCATCATTTATGTGCGCCTCGACTTCTCCATCACCAAGGTACAGCTGCAGACATTTTCCTGAATAGAAACTTATTGCAGATACTGCCCAAATAGAAACTTGGCAGATACTACAGACATATGCAAAAGTTTGGGTGCCCCACTCAAATGACATGTTTTGTTGATTTTCTTAGTGAATTTCAGTGAACACATTTTAATGCACAATCTCTTTATTTGCTGTTTATTTTATTTCATTTTATATTAAATCCCAATATGTTAAAATCGGCAAAAAAAATCAGTTGTGCACTTAAATATTTGAGTTGAGGATATGTTAATTTCTTTTCACTTAGAAGATTCATAAAACCTGTAATTTGTGTAAAACAGCCTAGTAGCCCAACATCGAATAAACCATCAGTTCCTTTGAAATACAGTGAATGCATCATCAAATATTGGTATGAAACATTTGTGAAATTCAATCCTCTGTCCAATCCAGATTTTTTTTAACAATTATTTGCTGATAAATGATTCAGCAAGTATGTATGATTCTGACAAGTGTTATTCTGACAATCATGCATCCCTATATACTATCTCCATCCCAGTTGTGGACCCTCATAGCTGCACATTTTTGTGTTTTCTTAACATACCTGACAGAATTCAACATGTTTTTAAACTCTTCATGAGCCTAGTTAAATGTGTTACAGCTGGAAAAAGAGATAAAGTGTGCAGTGCATGGGGTCTCAGGACTAGCACAGAGAACCACTGTGGTACCTTCTGTAATAAATACCTACTACATATGCCCCCTTGATACAAATCTACTGCAGGTGGTGTTTCCTCTCATACCAAATATATCTCCTACTGATATAAACTTACTTCAGATCTCTGTCTGATACAAAGGTAATGTAGAGGCTTTATCTACTCTGATAAAAGCCAACTGCAGATATCTGCCAGAGATACACCTGTAGATATTCTTTTGAGCGAAATAACATATTGCAGACATCACTCCCTTTTCCAAATGTACTGTTTTTGACCTTTGATGCAAAGTTGCTGAAGCTATCTGAAGACTAAAGACAAAGCAGATCTGCACTGCCCTCTCTCACATTGTATTTTTTTTTTCTTCTCTTCCCAGGACCCGGCCGCAGAGGTGCGGATGAAGGTGGCCTCAATCACAGAGCAGGTCCTGACCCTGGTCAATAAGAGGCTGGGACTGTACAGGCAAATGGATGAAGTGGTGAACCGCTACAAGCAGTCCCGTGACACTGGAGCCCTCAACAGCGGCCGCAAGACTCTAGAGGCTGAACATCGCACTCTCACCAACGACATCGCAGCCCTGCAGGCCCGGCTCAAAGCTGAGGGCTCCGATCTGGCCGAGAAGGTACGACCAGCTCAGTTTTTTGAATGACAAGAAGTGACTTAAATCTTCATGGTTAAGTTTTAAAGAAATGCCTCATTAAGAAAAGCTGACGTTGCCTGTGTTGAATGACCGTCTAGTAATTGCTATGTTGATCGTCTTGTGGAACTTTGATATTAAGCAGCTGAAATGTTTAGAAACCAATTTGCTGAGTAGGACAGTTGTTGGAGTGAACTGACAGTTATATGTAACTAGTAACTGAAATAAAAAATGCAAGTTTAAAGAGTTTTCTCTTTACCCCAAATGTAATCAATCAGCCAAGACATGTTTGGTGTCCCAAGTTTGCTTCTTGAGTTTTGCACTCAAGCTAAGAAACTAATATAGCTAACATGTAATAGAACTGTATACCCCACCAATTAGCATCTTGCAAACTGCATGCCCAAATCTCACTCTTGCCTCATACAGTATAGACTTCCTTATGTACTTTCTGAAACTGTATGTCACACTGTTGTCTATAAAATGTGACAAAAGTGTGGGTTAGGGCTAGGGTTCAAGATGACTGCTGCAACTGTTTTTAGCTATGCAATATACTTTGTCCATTTTTAAAGATTGTTAGCTACATTCGTCTCGTTGCTCCAGTACAGAACAAAAGAAGAAAACATGTCTTTGCTGATCAGGAAAAACTGTAAATTTCATTTTCTTTCCCCAAACTATTTCTTTAAAGTGGAATTCCAACATTGTTTCAAAATTTATGTATTTCAGTCATTTAAGATGTAATCAAAGTTATTCAGGGTGCTTTTGCATGAAATTCATGTCAAGTTAATGCAGAGAAACTTACCTACTTACCAGCTGATAATGGTAAATAGCGGTAGATTAACTGAGCATTGTTGATGTTTCTCTTACAGGTGGGGGAGATCCAGAAGCTAGATGGCCAGGTGAAGGAGCTGGTCAACCAGTCCTGTCAGGAATCGGAGCGGCTGGTGGCTGGGAAGGTGAAGAAGGAGACTTACATCACATCGGAGAAAACGCTGGCTAGCAAGAGGCAGGAGCTCATTTCACGCATTGACAGCCTCCTCGATGCTCTGTAAAACGCACCACTCATACACTTATATGCTGACCATTAGTCAGGCCAACTACAACTATGACCTGACCCCTTTCACACACGCACTGGCACACACTCGGTGTTGAGTCTTCTTGCACATTTAAGTGAGCACACTCAGCCACCTTGAAGTGTGTGCGCTGTGCCCCCTTCAACCTCTAGCCTGTGTGAGAGGGCTTCTCAGAGTGTGCTAGAGATACCCAATTTGTCATACATTGAGATTTACTTTTGATTTTTGGTTTTCTGATTGCAAGGCAGCAGGCTTCAGTCTTTCAGGATTTGTTAGCATTTCATGCCCAGCTCCCTTGTTCTCCGTTTTTCATGTGTGGGGTTTAGAGTGTGGGTAAGGGCAGGTTAATGTGTTTCGCAGACATTGTCACCTATACCAACGTTCTTTGCCTTTTTGTCTGTGTCCTTGGCACTTAGTTTATGGGGGAAAAATTCTATACCCTGCCCTGAAACAAATGCAGAAATACTGAATCTCTGAAGATGCAAGATGGTCTGTCACCATCATCAAAATTTCTCCCCCACATTTTCTGTTGGATTGTTTTTCTTACATTTTTGTATGATTTTCACTTTTTGTAAATGATATGCTGTCAGTACCATGAGATTGTGTGTGGGGGCAGAGGGAAATGGAAAATGTTGACAACCTCCTCCAGTATCAGAAGTTCAAAACTGATATTAAACGCGGTGTTATAAACGGCTGTGTGGTTTCTTCTGTTGTCACAAAAAGGTTCTTCTACATGCACTACAGAATTTTCCACCCTTACTCCGAATGTAGTCAGTCAAGATGTTTTGTGTCCTAAGTTTGTGTCTTTAGTTTTGTGGCTGTGAGGCTAATGTAAGTAACAAGTAATGGATGGCTAACGATGTTAGCATCATACCTCCACTGCAAAACTGACAGTGTACAAATGGCTGACTGGCTGCAGTTTGGGTAAGAGGAATTGTGTTTGCTTTAATAATGACCCATTTCTTCAGCTGACAGTTTTTGCCAAAAGTGACTCGCATGATAAGCTTCCATGGACACTACACTTAAACAAAACACCATTAGTAGGACACAATGCTCTGCGGTGCCAAAACTGATTTCATTGACATTATCTGGCCAACATTGGCACAGAACTGGCGATAATGTCACATTGCCACAATTTGTTTAAGCCTGCTTACTATCACCACAGGGAGGCGCCAATGTGTCACTGAAGTCAAGGTTACCACATCAGAGTGCCATATCATAAAATTGCTTGGTTACCACTGTTAGAGGCGAATTTAGTGATTCTGGGTCTCCAGGCAAAACGCAGGAATGGAGTCCCTGGATGCACATTTTTAAATGAATTGGCTTCCGAGTGGCGCAAACGTCTACGCTGTAAAAAATATCTTGTCAAGTGAAATCTTAAATCTATATAATCTATATATCTAATGATTCTCATTTTGGAATTGCTACAAGAATATACAATTATAAATTTAAAGGGCCTAAAGTCTATTTTTCTTGTATTTTATTTTTGTTCTTGGTCCATTTTTGACATTTGTGTGGGTTTAGGTACCAAAAGAGTCAATTCATTTTTACATGACCTTATGATATTAAACAGGCTGCCTTTTTTACTGTGTCTTTTACAAGTAATATGTAAATAATCTGTTCTGGTGCGCTGCCTTGTTTTGCACATCATTCAAAAACAGTTCAGGCTGAAACACTTTTTATAACTTCGGTGTGAACGGATGTGTCAAAATGTTTTTTCATGACATCACAGTAACGATGATTTCAAAATGGGCTGTTTTTGAAGCTTAGTTTCCATATATGCTCTGTGTAGACAGTTTATTTTAAAACTTTGGAAACAATGTTGACACTACATTTATCTCCTTTATTAAAAAAAAAGGAAAAATTAGTTTTCCATGGCATGAGCTCTTTAAATACAGTGAGACCATTTATGTTAATAAAATTACTGAAATAAATATATAATATAATATAATAACTACCACTACTAATATAAGTGTACAGTGCAGCTATTTTTAAGAAGAAACACATTTATAAGCCACAAATGAACATGAAATATGACTATGAGTATCTGGCTCTGGTCATTTCAAGTGGGCTAAATTAAACAACGTGCAAAAGAGAAGGATAGTGCTCTGTCTGGAAATAGTGCCTGATATTTGTACAAGAATTACTTTACCAGCACTAGATTACATTGATAACCTTGGTGTGATTCGGTCCAGGTCTGCATTAGTTGAAACACATTAACCCATTAATGCCATATGAATATTTAAATTTGGTTAATATGTTCTCTGGCCTGAGCACAAATCGATTTGTGCCATTTAGATAAAAAGTGAGTTTGTCGCTTATATTCAGTCTGTTGTTCACATGGGAAACTTTTGAAAAAAACAATAGAATATCCTAATTTGTGTATAAAAGAATGAGGATTATGCAAAAAATCAGTTGGATACTATTTATACCACAGATTTTTAATCTGTGGTATACTATACTATGTTAGACTATTTAGATTATGTTTTGTGGTGTTTTACCTTATAATGCTCAAAGGTACTTTCCATGAATAGAGTTCAGTTTATGTCCCATTACCTTTTTAAAAGCAACAAAGTGACTTGTTTTTGTTATTTCTGTAAACAAATTGAACTTAGCTGCACTTTAACTTAAAACAAATATATTATTATCAGCATTTGAATGATCACAAAAACACTTAAAATGTCTTTTCCACCTTTAAATGGTGTTTTTGTGCTATCCCACCTCACTTCTCTTAAACCTCTCTATGAAACATGTTCATTAAAATCTTCTAGTAACACCATATTAAAATTTTATTTGGTTAATTTCCAAGCAATTTAATGTTAAAGAATGATTTTTTTTCCTAATACTGTATTTAATCTAACAAAATAAGGTAATTTTAACCCGTGTCCTACATTTTCTGTGAAGTCTTGTTACCCAAACCTGTTTCCCTGTGAATAAGTGGAACAATTTATTTTTTATTATATACAGGAAGTTGCGTCATCTTGTTTTCTGCAGAATGACCTTCAGACAAGTCAGTATTCTCATTCTATTTTCTCAATTTACACACAAAAAAATGATTTGGCTGCATAAAGCTTGATCATTCAACCCTGATACCAATTATTGTTAGAAAAAGAATATATATTTATATATATATTGTTTTATTTATGTAAATTACGTGGTTATTAGTAGTTAGTATTCAACATGCTAGCTTATTTCACAAACCTGTTACTTGCAACCCTGTTACCTTTGATTATTTAAAATGAGAATGAAATAGAAATGGCTTGAAACAAAGATTTTAATGAAAACATTTTCATTAAAACAAATTTTGAATTTTATCCCTTTTGCTCTATGTTGTATACTTTATGTTTTTACTACATTACTATCAACTAAATGAGGAATATGATGTGTTTAACCCTTTTACTCGCTTCAACCCTGTTATTCAGCCATTTATGGTGAAAACAGCTCATATAGTGGGAGCCTGAGGTCAGACAATAACAATTTCTGAAGGTTAAGCCGTCAATTTGATTAATACTTTGCCAAAAACACCAAAGAAAAAAGTACATTTTTAAAGAGTTTTGGGTTACAAAATGAATTCTATTCATAGAAAGTGTTAAATGCAGTTGTTGGACGTGAAAGAGTTAAGGTTATAAAGAGCTCCTCCAGTTCCCGCCATTTCAGTCCTGAGCTAAAAAAAGCAAGATAAATCTGAGGTAACTCTAAAGTTACATTTTGAGCCCAATGTGAAGAGCAGACGGGCCTGCAGCAGACAGGAGGCCAGGCTGAGGTCTGGAGGTCATCTCGGGGTCACGCCTAGCTCGTTTCCTGAGCCAAAATAACAAGCGCTGCTCTCGTGTCCACGATAAGGCGGCCATATTGTACGCGCCATACAATGTTCATTCTGAAAGTACACACTGGAGGGAAACCGAGACAATGTCCATCAGCGCCGATGCATGGGGTGTCGAGAAGGCACAATAGTGCAGAGTGTGGGTGTTTAGGCTGGGAAACCGTGCAAAACTTTCATTCTCACACATCTGCAGAGAAAGTGAGATGAAGTCAGAATGGCTTTTGTTGAGAAGGCATATGTAAGGGCTTTAGATTCACAAATGGACAAACAGTGGGAGTATTTCTACTTCTCCAGTGAAAGAACGACATGACTGACAGCTGCCCATCGATTCAAATCAGCAAACGCGCCTCCATTTTGTCCATTTCCAAAATGTGTAGTGTAGGACAAACATGTTCTAACATAACATGGTTTTCACAAGTCGAGGAACAGAGAAAGCATAAAATCGTGCTTGAGCGCAAACATAACGCTGCTGACGGACGTTATGTCCATTTTTGTCGTTTTTCAGTTTTTGACATAATTTGAAACTACCTACTGTCCTTTATATTGTATGTAAATCCCAAGATGAATGGACCAAAAGAAATGTCCCAAAATTACTTGGAAAAATGTCTGGTTCCATTGACTTTCATTAAAAGTAAAGTATGTTTTTCCTTCTCCTGTAAAGTTACCATTTTGGAGTTACAAGGTTTTGTTCCGACAGCAGCGAAATGTTACTAGAAGAAATAATGAGTACACAGGGTGAAAAAACAGCATGCATTCCATGCTGGTTTAAGCTGGTCTATGCTGCTTCATGCTTGTTGAGTGCTGGTTTAGCTGGTTGACCAGCATACCAGCATCAAATACACAATACTGGTTTTGCTGGTGATCAGCCTAATAATTTCCACTGCTGCTGGCCAAAAAACCAGTATTCAAAACACAGTAGATGGTGGTTTTGCTGGTCTACGCTGGTTTAGCCAGGCTCTCAAAGGTATGTGGAGTCCTTGTTTTATATCGAATCAGCATATAAGTTTCAATATTGTTGAAAGCACATAGTGAAGAACTTTTGGTCCAAAAGTGGTTTAAATGGCAGTCAGTGAAACCGGTTAGACAAGCAGATGATTTCAGCCATGTTCAACTGGAAATAAGCAGAAAATTCGTAGAGCTCTGTGACCTTATGAAGGCGCTTATGAAGGCTTATAACAGAATTAGGCAAACATAAAATAAAACAGAATATTTCAGTGAACAGTCAGAGGTAGAAACAGTCATAGAAGTCATTTTGAGTATGCACTACACTGAAATGTTTAATGGAGAGAGAAACCTTTATATAAGTAGTCTTTGTTCATCTGGTCATGCTGTATTAGCGCCAAGCTGACACGTTAGCATTAGCACTTTTTAAAAATATAGTTTCTCTTATATTACTCTTGATATTGCTCTGTTTATATCAGTAACACTTTATTTGGAGTGGTCCTTTGTAGATGATTAATAAACCCTTAACAGATTATCAGCAACACATGAACAACATAAAAGTGAAGTAGCAGTAGTGACGCACCTGAATACACTGAAGTGAAGTGAACATCTTGTAGATGTTCTGTTGATACATTACTTACATTAAGTAGATGTGTTGGTCATATGTTACTTCCATTATGCAAAACTTAACCTTACCCAACCTTACCCAAAACCTAACCCTCACCCTGGCCCTAATCCTAACCCTAACCTTGATATCAACCCAAAATCAAACTCTAACCCTGGTCGTAATCCTAATCCTAACCTTAACCTCAATCCAAAACCTAATCCTACCCCTCACCCTGGACTTAATCCTAACACTAACCTTAACCTCAATCCAAAACTTAATCCTAACCCTCACCCTGGCCCTAATCCTAACCTTAACCTTAACCTCAACCCAAAACCTAAACCTAACCCTCATATGTTTTTGACATGTTACTGAGTCTGTTGAGTGTTTGTTTCATTTCAAAAGGACCGTTCAAAATAGTGTCACCTTTACATCTTATAAAAGGTGTAATACACTGTGTATGTTTGTCTTGTGTGCAATAGAAGGCTGGAGCAGTGGTGTGGGACAGTTCACACTGGCTCAAGTGAGAAATCCAGCTTTGTGAAGTATCCCTCAGGTTTGTCTTTCATTTGTTAAGTTACTTGGTTATTTAAACAAAAAACACTGAAAGTTAAGTGCCCCTATACTTGACAGTCATTGGTGGTAACTGTGTATCAGATATTTAGGCCTATTTATTTGTTCAGTTAGCGTTAACCTTCTGTACGTATCGTCACTGTTGGAACACAAGCTCACATCTCCATTTTTTTATTTTTATTTATTTATGTTTAAGTTTGAAATGGACTTATAGAAGTAGTTCAAAATTACTTTGGATAAAAATGTGTTACATTAACTTATACTGACAACTAAGGATGTTTTTTCCTTTTCCTGCAAAGTTACTTTTTATAGATATGAGGTTTGGTTCCCACAGTGACACTATGTGTCTGTTAATACTATTTACCCATGTAAGTTGATAAGAGAGGGGAGGCTGAAGTCTGATAGTGCGGATGTTTCTCTCTCTCTCTCTCTCTGTCTCTCTCTCCCTCTCTCTCTCTCTGTCCCCTACCTCTCAGTTTCTCCTTCTGCTCTGTTTTTCTTTCTCTCTTCACTTGCTCTCTCGCTCTGTTGCTCTCCATCCTATTTAGTTTCAAATGGCTTTACGGGCATGAATTGGAACTGACAACTGTTGCCATAGTAATGAATGGATTTTTTAATAGTGGTGACGCTACTGAAGAAGAAAAGCAAATAAACAGATAATAGAAATAAATAAATAAAACCTTTCATAAGCTTCTCTCTCTCTCCCTCTCTCTCTCTCTCTCTCTCTGTCTCTGTCTCTCCTCTCTCCCGCTGTTCTACAGGGTGCTGTGCCAGCGCTGCGGTTGAGCTGTTGACCAAACCGGAGCTAAAATTCTGTTTAAACCGGAATCCACAAGCAGCACTGTATCCTGACGTGGTGTACTGTGAAAGTTGAGATGCAGAGACAGAGGTGCGTGTATGTGTGTGTGTGTGTGTGTGTGTGTGTGTGTGTGTGTGTGTGTGTGTGTGTGTGTGTTAGAGGGGAGGAGGTGGGGGGGGGGTTACAGGTTAGACAGAACCATGTGGTCACGCGCACACACTTTCTCCTGAATGACAGCCCATGAAAACACAAGCTCAGAGCTCCAGCAGCCTAAGAAGCCTGAAACACAAAGCAAGGGCTCAGACTGGCTGGTGTTAATTAGTGATAGAGAAGTTACAATAGCGAAGAAAGCAGGCCGGCCACAGGCCTTTCGGGCCGGACTGCCCTGCCGCTGATTGATTGTGCCGGCCGAGGCTCACCTGCAGGCCCTCCACGTGCGCACACACACGCGCTCCCTGACAGCCTGCAGAGAGCAGTCAGTGTCAGGGAACAATATCCTGCACTGTGCACCTCGCAACTGAGCGCGCTCATAAATCACCACGGTGACAGAGCCACCGCCCTTACTGTCCACACTCCATCACACACACACATGCACACGGACAAACGGACACACATGTGCACACATACACACAGACTGACAAAGAACCTCCAACAGTAAAAGTAGGTGAAAGAATGTTTTCAAGAGCTTTTGTGGATGTTGGGCAGGAATGAGTCTTTAGCTGCTTATGTGAGGTCAATGATATGAGAAAACTTACAACCAGACTATTTATTACCATCTCCAGTAGAATTTTTGATGAGTTTAGCCCCAAAACTATTATAGTATAGACCACTTTCAAAAAAAATCTTCCTTTTTCATGATATATGTTGTTGCTTTACACATTTAAGAAATATCAGTGCTAAATTATGATTAATACCATCTTTATTAGAGAAATGGTTTCCATTATATGTCAGTGTTATTCCTTTCAAAACTTGTTACAAATGAATACAGTATTTTGTAATGAAACCTCTTTATTTATAATATTCTAATATTTCTCAAGAGTAGGTAATATTATTATATTAAGAATAGGAACCTTTGGCACCAGAAACCTGGAACTGTGCTTTTTTTCCTTTGGCCCAGTACTAAGGGTTCCAGTTTTATGCTTAAGATGGGTATCAACAGGATCTAACGGTACCCGAGGCTGTTCTGCTCTGTCTTTGGTAACGCTTGTATCAGAAGCCAAGAACAATTTAGTGAATTCCTTACTGTTTGAGGTGAGGATAAAGTCAGCATTCTGTATTACATAACCAATAAGTGCATCAGAATGTAAGCTAGAAGGGTCGGTAGCACTTTATTTGGAGTGATCCTTTATAGATGATTAATAAACTCTTAACAGATTATCAGTAACACATCAACAACATATCAGTTAAGTAGCAGTAGTGAAGCATCTGAATACATTGAAGTAAATATCTTGTAGATGTTTTGTTGATACATTACTTACATTAAGTAGATGGATTGTTAATATGTTACTTCCATTACCCAACTTTACCCGAAACCTAACCCTCACCCTGGCCCTAATCCTAACCCTTACCTTAACCTCAACCCAAAACCTAATCCTAACCCTCATTCTGAGAGTCAGTTGAGTGTTTGTTTCATCTGAGAGGACCACTCAGAATAAAGTGTCACAGAATGGTCTGGTAATACTGTAAAGCATCTGCTAAGGCAAGAAACTAGTGAGGAAGCTTACACTATTAGCATTTATGCTAACCTCCACAGACACTAGACAAAATACAAGCTGTGCTTGATTCTATACACAATTCTATGTGAACTGTAGACTTTTGTGTGAGTGGGTGAGCGCAGTAATGTGCACTGTATTATATCAGGTCAGCACAACTAAGTGATAGTAAGCTAAATAGCTAATCAGTGTGCACCATAAAGAGAAAAAACTGAAGCTCTGCTTGACTCTACACTCAAGTCCGTGTAAACACAGACATTTCTTTGAGTGTGTGCACAGAACAGTGCAGCACACCATTTCACGTCAGCCAATAAGTTAAGCTAACGAGTGTGGATGGCAGCTATTTAGCCAAATTAGACAAAGAGAATTAAATTGTTAATTGTGATTATTGTGACTTTTACAGTTGTTTCTCAAGCAGATGTAAAATAAACTCAAACAAACAGTGCAGACTCGAACCTGTCGATACAGAATGTAAACTGAATGAAAATGGAATTCGTTATAATCGTCGTTAATAACGTAATAACATCACTACAATAGTCCAGTAAAAAACACCCAGTTTGAACAGAGGCCTTAACCCACATACCATCCTACACTCATCACTTGTTCGACCGCAGCTGGACATACTGTATGACCCTTGCACATCCACACCCTGAGTCAGCCCCCTCTCCTCGCTTCTTTTCTTTTCTCCTCCACTGTCTTCTCTTCCTCCTTTCCCTACTGGGGTTGGCTTACAAGCATCTGCACTCTCTCTCTCTCAGCACACACACACACACACACACACACACACACACACAGAGTACAGCATGCCTTTCAGTGCTGGCGGCGTTTAGAAGATGTAATTCGGCCCTCCGCTTATGAAAAGTGACCAAACTAACTACAAAGGGCTCTGTGACTGCGGCCTCATGCACCAACCATTCCACACTGACATCCAGAGAGACTGAGAGAGAGAGAGAGAGAGAGAGAGAGAGAGAGAGAGAGAGAGAGAGAGAGAGAGAGAGAGAAAAGAGGATAGGGGACTGAGAATAAAAGAGAGAGAGTGGGATAGGGTAGAAGTGAGAGAATGCCAGTGATAGAGATATAGAAAGGGGGATGGGACATGTGTGATGGAGAATAAGAGAGACAGGGAGAAAAGGGGGAGAGGTGATGAGAGAGAGGATAAGAGAGAAAGAGAGAGAGTGAGAGAATAAATGAGGCAGAATGATAGAGAGAGAAAAGGGGGGTGGGTTGGGTGATGAATGAGAGAATAAGAGAGAGAGAGAGAGAGAGAGAGAATGATAGAGAGAAAAAGGGGGCTAGGTGATGACTGACAGAATGAAAGAGAGAAAAGAGGATAGGGGATGAGTCAGAGAATAAGAGAGACAAACAGAATGAGGATGGGGATGAGTGAAAGAGAGAGAGACAGAGAGAGAAAGGGGGATGGGGATTAGTGACAGAAAATGAATTAGAGAGAAAGAGAAAGGAGGTTAGTGGATGAGTGTAAGAGAGAGACACAGAAAATGAGGATGGGGATGAGTGAGAAAGAGAGAGAGAGAAAGGAAGATAGGGGATCAGCGAAAGAGAATAAGATTGAGAGGAAAGAAAGCAAGAAAGAAGATGACTCAGAGAATGATAGAGAGAGAAAAGGGTTAGAATAAATGAGAGAGAATAAGAGACAGTGGATAGAGGATGAGTGAAAGGCAAAGCAGGCAGAGAAAGGAAAAGAATGAAGGAGAGAATGACAGAGAGGGACTGCACAGAGAGAGAAAGTGAGGGAGAGAATGAAAGAGAGAGAATGAAGGAGAGAGTGGGCAGCGAGATGAAAGTCTCATGAAGCCTTATAGGCTTTAAACTACCAACACAAGGTTAATCTGCCAAACCCACAAAGGAGTTTTCTCCCTTTTTTGTTTTCTTCCATTTGCAAATTTGCCATTAACATTAAATTTGTATTTTGTATATTTTGTGTGTGTTTTATCCGGCCTGCGTTGGTGTGGTGGACAGATTGAGGGAGATAGACGAGTATGAAAAGTGAAGCGAGAATGCAAAGAATGATTTATTGTACAATCTCATACAGTGTTTTACTGAAAACCATACTGTAAAATTTATTTGATATAAAATGGCCATAGGCAAGTATTGTTGAGATTATTTAACAGCTCAGCATGGTTTGAAGAAAGTGTGTGATGGTTTAGGCATGAGGTTTACACAATGCTAATTGTGCTAATTAAATATTTAACATTATAAAACAATTCTATAAAATGGCAGCCAACATAAAATATGACAAAATACACAATTTTTCAGAAAACAATTTCATTCTTAATAATGATTGACATAAACAAGTATTCTGCCAAGAAATGTATTTCCTTTAGAGCATGGTATCATTGCCAAGCATCCCACTGAATTAAGAGACTGTTTGGTCACCCATCGCTGTATATTGCAGTCATTTCATGAATTTTTAAAACGTTTTGTCATATAACAATGAACACATGATAACACAGCACTGTTTTGCTTTATAACCACTTTTTGATCACCAAATTACAACAACGACTATTTAGCACCAATCCAGTGGCGCCCCTCTTCTTATGCTGAGGCTAAATCTCAAACAGCTCCCTGCTCCCTACATAGTGCAATATATAGGAATTTAAATACTAGATCTAATATAGCTAAGATGGAATATAGCTAAGAAATAGTCATTTGGAACTATTTGGCTTTAGAGGCTAGAATTTCTAAACTTTCATAGTCAGCACACTATTTATTCATTTATTCATTTCAGGATTCAGTCTGGGTTTGATGCAACTTCTGACTGACAAATGAACAGTTGAAGCGTATAATCCATTGAAGTGACATTTTTTAGATTTTTATACTGCTGTTTTACAGTTAATCATATTGTAAGTACTTCAATTCAAGCCTGTGATGTTAATGATTGAGTTGTTTAGAATGTTTGCTATCTTTTAGCCTGTTAGCCAGCTGACCAGCCGAGTTCTAGTTAAGAGCATAAGCTACCAGCCCCTCAGTTTAAACAAAAAAACTGGTTCTTACTTCATCAGTATACTCGGTGCTCCATGCAAGCAACAGGAGAGTCAAAGATTATTCCATTAACAGCACAAGGGGCTTTTTGTGCTGTGGTGCCGCAATACACAATTCAGTTGTTGTGAGGTGGTCATAGGTGTGCGTATATTGTGGATTTTACAACGGCTTTGAACACAGCTCAGCCAATCAGATTTTAGGAGCGTAACTCTCCGTTTTATAATGTGTATTTATTAACTACATTAGCCTCAAAGCTGCAAAGAATCAAACTTCAGATACCAAACATGTATGGTCCGATCAATTACTTTTGGGGTAGGAGGAAAACTGAGTGAATTCTGCTTATTGTTCTCTTTATATCTGTAAGTTCTATTTATATTTTTCTATTAATATATATATATATATATATATATATATATATATATATATATATACATATATATAAGTCTGTTCTTGTCATTTCAGTGATGCTATAGCATTACTGCAATAACATACATTTTGTTACTGTACTTCTAAAGCTTACTGAACTGAAAACATAGAGAAGAAGAGCTGAAGAGGGAGAGATGAAAGCTGGCCATCCTGCGAGAGAGAGACAGAAAGAGAGGGATGAAAGGTGGTGGGGTGGGTTGGGTGGGGCAGTGCAGGTGGCAGGTGTGATCAGGACAGTCAGTGACGAGTGGACGGCAGCAGTGGAACACAAAGAGCCAGTGTGTCCCGCTCATGCAGCTGCAGGGGGCGGAGAGGAGCGAGTGACAGACAGACAGACAATCAGACAGACAGAGGGAGGGAGGAGGAATGGAGGGAGGAGTGGAGGAAGACAGAAAGATGGAAGGAAGACTCTGACACTGAAACTTCAAACACAGGATTGAGTCCGGAGTGCAGAGAGACACATTCTTTGAGAGAGAGAGAAAGAGAGAGAGGGAGAGAATTTGAGAGCAATCAGACAGAGATTACCTGAGATTCACTATGAAGACTATTTTGTACCACAAAAATCCAAACATTTTCATCGTGATTACTGAGTTGTGCATATAACTCCCAGAATTCACACCTACATTATTTGACTCGCCCTCTTGGGGGCTGTAATATAGCACCTTTTTGAAGCATATAAAAACTCATAGTGAGAGCTAGTCAGGCTAAAGGACACGTGGCAGGGTTTGTTTTAACACAGCTACTGTTACAACTTAGCTGCCCAAAGCAAACAATTAAAGTAAGTCAATTGCAGTCAAGAGTTCAATTTTTCCAACTTTTTTTCCTCTGGACACAGTGGTGGAATAAATCAGATATAGATTTGTTCAAAACACAGGCACTGAACGGTTATAGTTGTATAACCGTATAACCAGAGGTAGATGTTTATGTACAACAAAACCAAAGTATCAGCGAAACAACAGTGTGTATCCAAAACATTAAAATAAAATAGTTGCTAATATTACTGCCTCATTCATGGCCAGAACACAGTCAATATGGCAACGCTTAAACTACTACATGCCACCCTCTCCAGTTCTGCTATGAGGTGCGGAGCAACGTTTTTCAATACCAACATGTAAACGCAGCATTAGCATTTACAAATTAACAATGCCACTCATTCCACTTGTTCACTGTTTACAAATGGTGGGTCAAAAACAAATAAACAGAGATTGTGCATTAAAATGTGCAGAAGTGTGTTCTCTGTAGAGGATGTGTTTATTTCTGTTCACTTAGAAAATTAATTAAATTAAAATTAAACAGGCAACTTGACCACCAACAACTTTTTATTTTACATGTGACTTGTTTCAGTTTTGGATTCTACTTTACTGTCATAGATGTAATTTACACTGAGGACACTGGGGACTAATTTTGTTTCTACCACTTTAAACACATAATCTTTTAATTTTTTTATGCAATATATGGAATTTGTGCAGAAACCTGTCCAAACGCTTTCCAAAAAATCACTAAGACCATGTGTCACCAGTAATTCCACAGCAAAAAAATGTGTATTCAATAGGGTGTATTCAAAACACTGTTAAAGTAGTGGCTAACATCATCGCCTTATTCATAAACAGAAAACGGCACTATCAGTATGGTAATGTTTACACTGCTACATGCCATCGTTGGCTTTAATTCTGCTGTGAGCTGCAGAGTAATGTTTTTTCAACATCAATATGTACATGCAGTATCAGAATTTACAGTTTAACACAGGCACTCGTGCCACTTTTAGCTGAAATGTTAACAGATGATGGGTCAAAAACATTTTAATTTGTAGCATATATTTTGTGAAGAACAATGTATTTGTATTTATTCTAATATTTTAATTTTAATTTCTTTTTTCTGAGTAAATAAATACTCACTCCCCAAATAATTAGCTTTTTAAATATATTTTTCTTAAGTACAGAGTATATCATTGCTGTCAGGACAAAACCTCTTATCTTCATTTTTGTCATTTTCCATTTTTTGACATCATTTGAAATTGCCACATTTTACATTGTATCAAAATTTCATGGTGAATGGGCCAATAGAAATGCCCCAAAATAACTTGGAATAAATCATTTCTCCATTAACTTTCATTAGTAGTCAGGAAGGTTTTTTCCTTCTCCTGTAAAGTGACCTTTTTGGAGATACAAGGTTTTATTTTGACAGCAACAATATATACAGACACAACAACACCACAGCAGTATAGTATTGTGCAAAAGTCTTAAGCAGCCAAGAAAACTGTTTTAACTGTTAACTGTTTAAAACTGCTATATATCTTATGAGTAAGTGTGTTTTTTTCTTGTAAAACTCAGTATAGCATTAAAATAAATATAAAAGTATATATATGTTAGCTAGAATAATACAATTAAAAGAACACAGGTTCGGTTCCTGATGTCTCGTAGCACTCCAGCCATTGCATGGATTTGTTAAATTCTACCAGCATCACACGATTTAATTTAATGAACGATTGATTCGTTTTTTTTTTTTTTTAACAAATGCTTATTGCCTTAAAAATAGCACTAAATATACCTATCCCAATTAGCCTAAGATGTTTGCAGAGTATTACATATACATTCAATAGACAGAACCGTATATATATGAAACTGTGTAAAACATTGATGTAATATTGTTTATTCATGGAGCAAAGACGGTCACATTGGAATGAACTGGATTCAAAGCGTTTCCTTTTCTCAGTGTATGAGAAGAAAGTTTGTGTTGATAATGTACTTCAATCTTCTTGTTCTCCATCTAGTGTGTTACTGTCCAGAGCTCCAGCTAAAACCCCTGATCTGTGCCACATGGCGTCCCATCAAAGGCTCTCCGCTTTGGGCTTCCACAGGGAGTCTCCCCCTCCACGCACTCAGCTCCGGAGAAAGCCTGGCTCACATCTCAGCCTAATGTTTTTTAATGCCTGTGAGTTATTCTTCGCCTCAGCATGACTCTAAATAGAGTTCAAATCCAGCTTCCTGTCAGAGTAACCATACTGTGCCTTAGCCATTTGAGGACACAAGACAAACATACACACACACATACATATGGATATATCCTCGCTTCCCCTTCTGTATTTCTACACCGCACCCTGCACACACTGAAACACCCACCAATGCGCACACACACACACACACACACATATATTTATATATATATATATATATATATATATATATATATATATATATATATAAATATATATATATATATATACACTGACCAGCCACTTCATGAAGTACACCTCCTTGTAACTACACTCTTTGTCCATTTTATCAGGTCCTCTGACCATATAGTTTCACTTTCTAGTTCTACAATTACAGACTGTAGTCCATCTGCTTCTCTGCCTACTTTGTTAGCCCCATTTTACACTGTTGTACAATGGTCAGGACCACCACAAAGCAGGTACTATTTGGGTGATGGATCATTCTCAGCACTGCAGTGACACTGATGTAGTGGTGGTGCGTTAGTGTGTGTTGTGCTGGTACAAGTGGATCAGACACAGCAGTGCTGCTGGAGTTTTTAAACACTCTGTCCACCCACTGTCCACTCTATTAGACACTCATACACTGTTGGTCCACCTTGTAGATGTAAAGTCAGAGGCAGTAGCTCATCTGCTGCTGCACAGTTTGTGTTTGTCACCCTCTAGCCCTTCATCAGTGGTCACAGGACGCTGTTGGCTAGATATTTTTGATTGGTGGACTATTCTCAGTCCATTAGTGACACTGAGGTGTTTAAAAACTCCAGCAGCACTGCTGTGTCTGATCTACTCAGACCAGCGCAACACACACTAACATGCCACAACCACGTCAGTGTCACTGCAGTGCTGAGAATGATCCACCGCCCAAATAAAACCTTGGTCCTGACCGGTAATGCGTCTACATGTATATATTTTTCAGGAGATTTGAGTATTTCAACTTAGGAGTTGGTTGCATTTTCTACTTCTCACATTCCAAGTAATCCCAAGTACACTCAGTGTTGTTGAGGTCTAGCTTCTTTATTTCATTTCCAAGGTTTAGTCTTGTCTGTTTCCTTTTCTCAGTGAGGACTACTTAAAAGCTATACATCCTTTCCGACTCATAGTGTTGAATTGCCTTCTCACAGTGGAAGGACGGACAGAAAAACCCTGTGGATTTTTTTTAGATCTGAAGCAAGAGTGCAGCTTGATTTTCTCCTCTCTCTCAAAGATGAATATTCCTGCATTATTCAAATTCCACTGCTGAAGTGCAAAGTAATTCAGAAAAGTTTGAATAGTTGTACAACACAAATCTAGCTTTTTTATTTAAGATCCAAAATGACCAGTGAACCACACCTCTCCTGAGTTTTTATATGTAATGCTGATAATGGTAAAATAGTGGTTAAAAAAAAGTTTTCTTTGGGTAATATTTTACCTTACAATTCCAAAAAAAATATGATTTAGTCCAAAGCCTTATTTCAGAACTTTCAAAACAAGACATCAAACACTTTTTGTGATGTAGCTTTAGAGGCGTTAAACGTCTGTTTTTTATCACTGGTTTCTATTAATTCTATCAACTGTTCAGTGAACTATTTTGACTCTAAGTTTGTCTGGAGCAGAGCATTTCACATCAAACTACTCTGACTCACACTGTTTGCATCAAAACAATTTAATTATGCAGAAACATTTAAAAATGGTAGAATTCCCTTTTATGAGCTGTTTATCTGATGGTCACAGTTCTGGTGGTCTAGCAGGTCTTGCACAGTTGTTAGCAGTTAGCATTTTCTTTTAACAATGTTTTGAACTCTGGTTTTGGAAACTCCACTTGCTTTGCTTTGACATTCCCCTCCATTGTGCAAGTGGGTTGTTTTTTATTTAATCTCCTCAGAAAAATCACTTGGAAAATGGGTGACTTGCACTTAATGGCAGTTTTGACTGGAAATTAAATAAATGATGGGTGGTCTCTGACTTTTGCACAATACTATATATTCCCTTTTCCTCTTCTTCATTTCTTTACTACTGCACCCTGCACACACACACACGTTTCCTAGTACTGATTAGAGTGACAGGGGCATTTCCCATTGGCCGTAAGTCTAACCCTGAGCTTTCCAGGGCAGCCAATTTCCCCCACTCCAGCACTGATAGGAAACTCAGATAGTAACTGACTTTAACACACACACAAAGAGATTCTTCCTTCACACGTCCTGCACAACTCCACACACACCTCTCACACCCGTCTACTCATACTTTCACTCTTTCTTTCCTTTCCTTTCGGCCCCTCCATCCATCCTTCCTCATGCCGTTAACCCCTTAAACTCTTAAATCCTGTTGGTGAGTCCATACTTCCATGCTTTCATCAGAGGTGTAGCCAAGTTGTGGCCAGTACCACCCTAGAATGAAGCAAGACCACCATTCTGGCCACGATTATGGAATGCGACACAGTCAGCCATCATAAGTTAGCCAACATTAATAAAGTGCCAGTTATGCTTTATGATGAAAATCTGCCATCAGGGTTAGCAGTCAGTTCTGAGAGTATTATGAAACTGCATTTATTACTTAGCATATCTTGCTGAGACTTACTCCATTATGAAGTAGACTATTCGATGGTAAGATGAGTTAATTATCAAAAATTCATAAGCTATTATTATTTATCATGCTAATTCATTTCTTTTTATAATTAAATACATGCCTGTGTTGTAAGTTACCATTTACAGTGCTGTTTGAATAGCTCACTAATCATAAGAGTCATGCATAACCTGTAATGAATGGAACATAAATGAATAACTTTTATGGCCTGTTTGTATGAAATGTTTTTCTTAAAGTTATGCACTCAAAAAAAGTGATGCATTTAATTTGTTTGATTCAAGCACATCACTACCTTAATGAACAACGAAAAAACTTTCAGCAATATTAGATATTTTATTCATGTGGAAATGATGGACAGTTATGTACAGCTCCTGTGGTCCTCTGTAGAGAATACACTTAAATATTTTTTTGCTATATTTTACTTGTTATTTTTTCCCCAAATTTCTGAAATTCAGCAAATAAACAGTAATTGTGATTTAAAGTGTGCAGAAGTGTGTTTTCTATAGAGGATTTGTTCAACCAAACATGCAACTTGTCCATGGGCACCTAAACTATTGCATATGAGTCGCTGTGGTCTGTTGTTTTGTGTGCAGAGGTAATGGTACCATTTTTGTCCTGACAGATGAATACAGTTTGTGAACGAATTGTGAACGAATTGTAAGACGAATGTAAGCAGGATAAGTTTTTTATTTTTTATGTTTGGAAACATGATTATCTCTCTTAAATATTTATTTTACAAGAACTGTTAGCTAGCTAGGTATGTTACACAGTCAGGCATTGATACACGTGTCTACAGTGTACACTGACTTTTTTCCACATGCTGACTTATAAAAATGCATTTTCTGTATACTCACAGGATATTATGGTGTTCAAGTCTCTTGCAGTCAGTTACAGAGATGCTGATATGATTTCAAGTAAAAATAGACGCACTGTATAACTGAAACCTCCTGTGAATGTTTGGGAAATTGAATGACTGACAAATATTAGTGTGACGTTCTACTGTAGCAGACTAGAAGCATGACACTTTAACTAAAGTTTGCAAACATCAGTTCTGTAAAGATACCGGCATTTTAGCAGCTTTAGCAGCTTAAGTAGGCTATCATTATCAATTTTATCAAACATAAATTGAAACTTCAAAATAAGGGTGAAATATGTCAGGATTATTAAATAAGACTTTGCAAATCAAATTCTCAGATATAGCCATTTATTTTGCAACAAATAGAGAAGTACATTTTATGGCCAAAAGTAAATAGATGCCCCTACAAATGATTGAGTTCTGAGTTCAGGTGTTTTCACCACAGCTATTGCTAACAAGTTTATAAAATGAAGCACATAGTCATAGAAAACTCTATAGACAAACTCCGGCAGTAGAATGGGTCGTACTGAAGAGCTGAGTGACTTTAAATGTGCTACTGTCATAGGATGCCACTTTCGCCACAAGTCTGTTCGTAAAAATTCTGCCCTGCTAGATCTGCCCTGGTCAATTGTAAATGCCATTATTGTGAAGTGGAAGCGTCTAGGAGTAACAACGGCTCAGCCACGAAGTGGTAGGCCAGACAAACTCACAGAGCAGGGTCGCCGAGTGCTGAAGCATTTGTGTAAAAATTGCCTGCACTCTGTTGCATTACTCACTGCAGAGTCCCAAACTGCCTCTGGAAGCATAAAAATATAAGAACTGTGCATCAGGAGCTTCATGAAATGGGTTTTAATGGCAGAGCAGCTGCGAACAAGCTTAAGTTCGTCATGCACAATACCAAGTGTCGGCTGGAGTGGTACAAAGCACTCCGCCAATGGACTGTGGAGCAGTGGAAGCATGTTTACTGGACTGATGAATTTCGCTTCACTATCTGGCAGTTTGATGGCCTGAATCTGGGTTTGGTGGATGCCAGGAAAACAGTACCTATCGGAGTGTATAGTGCTAACAGTAAAGTTTGATGGAGGAGGGATAATGGTGCTCGGCACTTGGCCTTGACCCAAGCACTTTTCAGAACAAAGTTGCACCCATGCAAACTATTATCAATAAAAATAGATAAACACAGAAACTGAATTCAATTGGCTGCTACTAGTTTTAGCTTTGTAATTATGGCTACTTACACTGTAGGCTGATTAGAAACCACAAAGTAAATCTGTTTGAGATTACCTAACAACCTAACCTAACTGGTATATTACCAGTGTGTCACGAATTAGCCTTGTAGTTTGCTCAGTGCTAGTTAGCTACATAAGCCTAATCAGTTCCAGTGCAAAACTAAAGAAGCAAACTTTGGACACCAAACTTTTCTTAGTTGATCACCTACATTTGAGGAAAGTTGTGAGGAAAGTTGTGAGAAAAGTTGTGGTAATTAGATTTTTCACCTTTCACATTAATACCTGACTAAAAAACCTTGAGTTTGAGGGGTTAACTCTTGGCCCTCCACCTGCATGAGGGGCATATGAAGGTGAGTCCAGGTGTGCTGGCAGGCCGATACAGCCTCTGACCAGGATAGCTCTGACAGGGCTTGCTTGATGGACAGGAAGTGGCCTCCTGTCACAGTCGCTTCCTGCGTCACTCTTCTGTTTACCCCACAGCCACCCTTGTCTGCCAGATGGCCTGACCTTCTATCCTTTAATATCTGACCTCGCTGCAGCCGGCCAAGTGCCGGAGCAGACTTTAATAGCCGTTCACGCTGCCACAAGGGAAGTGTAATAGCCTCTTGGCCTGCAGTCAAGTCCTGATTGTGTCTTCTTCCTAAACATCCCAACCAGCTTATCTGTGAGTATTTCTGAAGGCTATGTGAAAATGTGGAATTTTTCTGTGTGGATAAAAAATTCTAAAGTAGGTTTAAATGAGAAAATGAACTGATATATACTGATTACACTATATATGCAACATGCTAAAATGTCTGTAGACACCTGTTTACCCAACATTTCTTCTGAAATTAAGGGTATTAATGGTAAATTTGTCCCCACTTTGCTGCAGTAACAGCCTCTACTCTTCTAGGAAGGCTTTTTGCTAGATGTTGGAACATTGCTGTGAGGATCTGATTGCATTCAGTTACAACCCCTTTTCCGCCGGTGTTGGGATGCTGTGCAAAATGGAAATAAAAAAAGAATGCAATGATGTGCAAATCATTTAAACCCTATATTTAATTGAAAATAGTACAAACGCAACATATCACTTGTTGAAACTGAGAAATTTGACTAAATATATGCCCATTTTGAATTTTGCCAACATGTTTCAAAATAGTTGGAACAGGGGCAACAAAAAGCTGGTAAAGCTGTATAATGCTAAAAAAACACCTGGTGGAACATCTCACAACTAATTAGGTTAATTGGGAACAGGTCAGTAACATGAAAAACATAAAAAGAGAATCCTAGACAGGCTAAGTCTATTAGAAGCAGAGATAGTAAGGGGTTCACCACTCTGTGAAAGACTGCATGGGCTCAAACTCAAGAATAATGTTTCTCACATCACATAGCAAAGAACTTGGGGATTTCATCAAATTGGCTGGCTGTGATCTTAAGGCTGTGACTGGCACTGCATTAAAAACAGACTCTGTAGTTAAAATTACTGCATGGGCTCAGTAACACTTCTGAAAACCACTGTCAGTGAAAACAGTTTGTCAATGCATCCACAAATGCAAGTTAAAACTTTACCATGCAAAGAAGAAACCATATGCAAACAGGATCCTGAAAGACTGCTGCCTTCTCTGGGCCTGAGCTCATTTAAAATGGACTGAAGAGAGTGTAAAAGTGTCCTGTGGTCCGACAAACAAAAATTTGAAAAATTTTTGGAAACCATGGAGACTGCGTCCGCCAGGCTTAAGAGGAGAGGGAACATCTGGCTTGTTATCAGTGCACAGTTAAAAAGCCAGCATCTGTGATGGTATGGGGGTGCATTAGTGCACATGGCATTGGTGACCTGCACATCTGTGAAGGCACCATTAAAGCTGTATGATATATATACAGGTTCTTATGCTGCCATCCAGATGACGTCTTTTTCAGAGAAGACCTTGCCTATTTTAGCAAGACAAAGTCAAACCAAGTTCTGCATGTATTTCAGCAGCATGGATGTGCAGTAAAAGAGCCCAGGTGCAAAACTGGCCTGCTTGCAGTCCAGAACTGTCACCCATTGAAAACATTTGGTACATTATGAGATGAAAAATTCAATAAAAGAGACCCCGAACTGTTGAGCAGATGAAATTCTATATCAAGCAAGAATGAGAGATCCTTTCACTTTCAAAACTACAGCATTTGGTCTCCTCAGTTCCCAAACATGTACAGAGTGTTGTTAAAAGAAGAGTTGATGCAACTTTTTTGCAACGTGTTGCTGAAATCAAATTCAAAATTGGCATACACTGTTCAAAAAGACAACAAAAAAAAAATCACAGTTTCAACATTTGATATACTGTCATTGTACTATTTTCAATTAAATATAGGGTTTAAATGATTTGCAAATCACTGCACTTATTAGTGATTAGTTCTAGGTCACTCCAACTCATCACTCATCTCAATACTCAATACTCTAGCCAACATTTAGCATTGGACACGGTGACATTAGTTTCATGTACAGCTGGTCCAGAATATTCCATTCTATTGCCAATGCCTTTGTAGACTCAGGGACACCCACACTGTCCCAATTTTTGCTCTATTCTTATGTGTTGCAAGTAAGGTTGGAGCAAAAATTAGGGTCATCTTGGGGGTTCCCTGAGTACCACTTTGAGGTAAGAAGAAATGATTCTTCCATTCACAAGAAATGGATCCTAAGTTCCAAAGGGAAGATTCAAACATCATTGGAAAGTCACTGGACTGAAAAGCCATGAGGAGCAAAAGATGACCACCATTTGGCTCCATTTTGAGTGATGTGGCCAAGCAAAGTGGGGAGGTGTGGGAAGATGATTCAGGAGGATGGTTTCTGGAGAATGATCTAGGATCTAAGGGGTGTTTTTGGGGGAGCATAGTTGTGAAGCATGTTGTTTTTGGCAGCGATGAGCCGAGGTGATGCTTTTTGGGAGGTTGATGGTTTAGGCGATTTTCTCATTGCTGCGGTAAAGTGGAAAAGAATATTTTTCTACAGAGCTTTTAGATTATAGGAGATATCTAGACTGTAAAGGGGCTGGTGACCTTTTTCACCCCAGGCAAAACTGTTTTTTTTTCTTAAAGGTACACTCTTAAAAATGAAAGTTCTTTGGAGTAATGCTGTAGAAAAACCACTTTGGGTTTCCAAAAGAGCTTTTCCATGAATGATTTTTGCAAATGAGATGACCTTTTTAGAGTTTAAAGAACCTCTGCATAATGGAAGAGTTTTACACTAATTACAGTTGTTCATCCTATGTCCGAGCCTAGAACTATTTAGGAACCTTTACTTTTAAGAGTGCAGAAACATTTCTAGCAGTAATGTCGTAATTCGTAGAACACCTTGAGATTTTGTTTTCAATTTGTCAGCCAGCTGGATGAAGAGCGAGGGAGAGTTTTATTTCTATTCCTATTCAGAATTAGATTTCAGTGTAAAATTGTTGCTTTTTGTTCTTGTGTCAAAACATTTTAAGTGGTTAGTGGTTTCCTAGCAGGGATGAGAAGGATCATATTATCCGTGGTCTTGGTGGCTCTGATTGTATCCACCTATCTTGTTACCAGCCATCATCTTCCTTTTTTACCTTCAACTGTTCCAAGAACATCTTTTTCAATGAATTGGTTCTTCTGAGAATTTTCCAAAATGAGAAAACCTCAGCTATTTGGGATTTGAGTGAGAGGTGAGGCTTGATTTAGTCACGGATTAATTTGTTTATTTTCTTTGCCATCCAAGGTTCTCTCAAAAGTCCAGCACCAAAGTTCAAAGACATCAATATTTTTCCAGTCCTGTCTTTTTTATTTTTCACCTTTCAGTTCCATAAAGACCATTGCCTGGACAGTTCTGATGTTTGTTTGTAGAGACACATCAATACATTTGAAGATCTGTTTAAGGTTCTTCATCCTTGTTCTGCCGAGTGTCAGTCTGCATTCTATTTCTTGACTGCTGAATCATCTGTTGTTAATAATCTATCCAAACAGACAAAAGCTGTCCACCACCATGTTGTAATAACATTTGTTTTCCTCATATTGAGTTAAAGATCCATCTTTCCACTCTGTTAACGTTCCTTATAAGGGTCTTCAGGTCTTTCTGTGATTAGTGTCGTATCATCTGCATATAAAAGCTTATTAATGTTTCTTCCACTCTTGAATCCATGGTTGCCTGCTTCTTTTATTATGTTCAGCATACAGCTTGAACAAGTGTGGTAATAATATGCAGCCTTTTCAATGTGGAACCAGTCTGTTGTCTATTTTCTGTGGCTTGTTGATGAATGATCAACACAGTCGAAGACTTTTCTGTAGTCAAAAAACACATTACCACCACAGCTCTTTACTATTTAGATTATAACCTTGTAGACATATGCTATCCTTCTATTTGCTTTGCAGGGGCGGGCTGGGGGGCATCAGGAGCTCACATATTGTAATTCAAACATAAAACTGCCAAAGTCTACATATTGATAGTTGCTTTATGTGTTAAAATACAATATTATTAACAGGAATACCATACATATTCAGTATTAAAATTTAATTTTGTTGCCTATTACAATGCTGGGCAACATCAAGAGATTACACACAGCAATTCAAATGTAAATTTCCACAAACACCTATAGTTACACTTACCATTTTGATAAGGGTAACTATACCCTATACACATACTGCTATATGTGTCAAAACAATATTATTAATAGGAATATCATACATATTGCCTTTTACAATAGCATTTGTTTCTCTTAGTCTTTCTCAGTAGTAATTTTTAGTCTGATCTGCATGATGTTATAAATACCTCAGCAGAAAATCCTGATAATGGTAAATATGATGACAAATAAGAAGAAAATGGACAAAACAAATTAAGAAGAAAAAGTCAACAATCATAATAACATAATCAAGAAGTGCTGGTACTGAGTTTCTTCTTTCTTTTTGTCATTAATGACTTTCGCTAAATGAAACAAACTACTTTGGCTTTAATTAGAGTTTTGAATTGTAACTGACAGCTATAGTTGTATGCATGTACTTTATTTTGGTAACCATCCAGCAAAATTATCTTACGTTATTTCAAAAGGTGAGAGGGACATGTCCACCCAGCCCCAATGAATTTGCTCCAATGTCGTTAATCATCCCATCCCTGTTACCGTTCCATGTAGCTGTTCCATGTAGGTAAGATCCCTGAGAAAGATGTCACCTGCCCAATTGGACGGGCCTTTCTAGAGAACGGAGCCACAGAGCTGGAGGCGGTTAAGAGGAATACCAGGCAGCAGGAAACAATCCCTGACCCCCACCCTGCGCTGCCCCTCCCAGCGTCCACTTCCTGCCAGAACTCAACACACTTCCTTTGCAGCCATCGGGAATCCCAGTTGGGACATTCCATCCATGTAATGCAGTCAGTCTCTCTCTCTCTTTCTTTCTCGCTCTCTCTCTCTCTCTCTTTGCCACTCACACTTGATAGGCCTATGTGACTCAGGGTTTATCCCAGCTGAGATTGCATTGCTTCTATCTAAAACGTGGCTTGATTTTCTGGCCTGACTGTCCACTAGAGGGCGCTACATTACAAAGCATGAAGCCGATCATCTCATCATCCGTCCAACATCATCCAACACACGAGGCGAGCTGTATTTTTTTCCTTTCTCTCCAGCGCAGGACTGCCGGGCTCCTCCATCCATCTTTGATTATGCGCACGCTTTAGGCCTGACGTGCGCACAAAAAGCAATTACTCCGATGAAATTAGGGAAATTAAGGGGACGAGGAGACAGCGTGCGCGCACAGATGTGTGTGCGCGCGCGAGTGAATGTGCAGGGCGGACTCAGGGGTGGAAATACCGGCTTGCATGACTTTGTGTTTGACCTTTTCGGAAAGCGAGCTAATCCCGGGCTATAATAGAGTCCGGGGCCGATATGGAAAAGCGCTCGCGCCGTTATCGCCGTCGCCGTGGAGACGATCAGCGCTGAAGATGGCGCGTTATTAAAACGGGAGTTTGTGTATATTGGAACAGGCGCTTTTTGTCATAAGTGTCACTCAGGGCTGCGCTCTGCTACCTGCGCCATTATTAATGGAAACCTGCTTTCTTTCTAAACGCAGAGAGAGAGAGAGAAACACGTTTGAGCACAGTTAGAGGAGAGATGTGCTTTATGCGCAGCCAGAAAAGCAGCTAAAGGAGATACAGGAACAACACGAGCCCCCCAAAACATCCAACAAACAGATGAAGCGCGTTGTTACAGAGTTGATGAGCTACATCCGGGGATGGGTAAAGCCAGCCTGGCGTAGTTCAGAGTATTCTTCTAGTGATAATTACAACTGCTGGAGCACAACTATAATTTAATACTGATATTAAAAACAACTAATAATAGGTCTAGTATTGCTACAACTGTTGCTTTTTACTAGCCTTTAAAATGCTAATAATACCAACAACAATAGGTCTAACAATACTACTACTAACAGTCCCAATAGCCACAATAACAACACTATTACTATTACTGTTACTGGTAATCATAGACACAATAACAACACCATTACTATGACTACTACTACAAGCGCTACTAACAGTAATAATAGCCACAATAACAGCGCTATTACTAGTACTATAAGCACTACTAACAGTGATAGCAGCCACACTATTACAATCACTATATAGTAATAATAGCCACAATAACAACACTATTACTACTACTGTTACTACTAATGGTTATCATAAACACAATAACAACATTACTATTACTATTATTATAAGCACTACTAACAGTCATAATAAGCACAGTAACACTATTACTATCACTAATACTGCTAGACGTGCTAATAGTACTCATATCCACAATAACAACACTATTACTACTACTAATGGTAATAATAAACAATATAACTACTACTATTACTACAAGTAATAATAATAATAATAATAACAACAATAATAATAATAATAATTATTATTATTATTATTGTTATTGTTGTTGTTGTTTTGTTGTTGTTTTGTTGTTATTCTTCTCTTCTATTGTTATACTATATATTACATATTATATTTGTACATGCTAAATATTTTACACACTACTACTGTTACCACTAACAGGAACACTAGAACAACAAATAAACAAATACATTAAAAAATAAATAATAATAATAATAATAATAATAATAATAATAATAATAAGAAGAAGAAGAAGAAGAACGCTTTTAAAGAGATAAAAGCTGAATGTATATCCTATCTATATCCAGTCTCTTGTAATCTCTTTATCATCATTTTATCACATAAAGTGAATGTATACACGCCTGATACACAGATAAACAATGTGATGCTGCTGCTCCTCCACACTGTGAAATCTACATGTTTTTCGCCTTTTTACCACAAATTCATTCCCCAAAGATCCACATGACCACTGACATTATACTTCACCGCATAGTCCTGTTTTCGTAAGCTGAATGTTACTGGCTATTCTAGTTTAAGCAGCTGGGTATTTAATTCATTTGAATGTTCTGTTTATTTTTTATTATTTATGTTAAAGGTTCTAAAGTGTACTAAATATAGTAAAACGTCCTAAAACGCAGTCCGAGAGCGCATAAGAAGAAAAGTTCTGCAGCAGCGGCCTTTCGCTTTACCGGTTAAGTGTTCGCTTCAGCCAGTCGATAATAACTATTCACAATTCTCTTTTAATTTCTTTCTTTTTTTTGTTCCTCGTTGGCTCGAGCAGGTTAGAGAGAGAGAGATGAGCGACCAAAGGCGCGGAGCAGCGCTGCGCTGATAGTGAGCGGCCAAACGCAGAGAACAAGTGTTTGGAGGAGCTCGACTCATTTCACAAGCGCAGCAACATGTTACCAATCTAATCACGCAGATAGCCATCATCAATATGAACCACACCGGCCTGCATTCATATGGTAAGCGCGTGCGAGCGCGCGCATGTGTGTCTGTGTGTGTATGGCCTGTGCAATAACCCGGCTCTAAAACAAGCTCATACAGGCGCGTTAAATGGGTAAATATTTCTCCCTTTTGCGGCCCTATCTGTCTCTATCAACCTGCACCATCTCCTCCTCCTCCACCCCCCCTCATGATTCAACCCCCCCCCTCCCCCGCCCCCCCAAATGATGCATTAGATGCACTGAATGTATTTGTTGTGGCGCTTTTCAAAAAGGCCCCGATAATCTGGGCGGGAGAGATAAGAAACACCAATTTATTCAGCGGCTCTGCGGAGCCTGCAGCCCCGCGCGCGCGCTCACACCTCCAGCGGTGAGCCTGATAACGATTAGGCCATTTATTATCTTCACAAAGAACAAAGATCGGCCCGCGCCCGTGAAATATTAGCGCCGGTAATAAGCAGCAGAGGAGGAGGAGGAGGAAGAAGAAGAAGGAGAAGAAGGAGAAGGAGAGGAAGCAGTGGATGTGATGTGGCTATTTAGAAAAGCTTTAGCGCGAGGAAAGTATGTAGCAAAAAACGGGCGTATATATATATATATATATATATATATATATATATATATATATATATATTTTTAATATTATTGTTATTATTATTATTAGGTTTATGCATTTTAGCCTGATATATATATATATATATATATATATATATATATATATATATATATATATATATATATATATATATATATATCAGACAAAATTAGACAAAAATTAGCCAGTGTTTTATACTAGACCGAATAATAATAATAATAATAATAATTATTATTATTATTATTATTATTATTGTTGTTGTTGTTGTTGTTGTTGTTGCAACTATTGTTGTAGACTACTAATAGTAATAACAGCTTATATGACTTATATAATTTATATTAACTTTAATAATTATTTAATCGCGAGACGACACCGCTGTCAGTGAAGAGAACCTTATCAACATTTCAGTTTCACTTTTAAAAGAAATAATAAAAGGATTACAAACAAAGGCAAATAACACTGCGGACAGTAACATTACCGCGTCACCCTCCCACGCGCACTCTAAACGCGTGCACACTTAAATAAGCCCTCCTTTTTCATCAGCACTTTTAGAAACGCTGTGTTTTTATTCGGTGTGGTCAGAAGTTCTGGGCTAACAGACAGAGATTAGATTCTTTCTCTCTCTCTCTCTCTCTCTCTCTCTCTGTCTGTCTCTCTGCTCGCGCTGCGTGTGATGGACATGGTGAAATGGAAATGTCAGCGTGTCCGGCAGGGGGAAAGAGCAGCGGGCTGCGCGCCTTTATTACTCTAAAGTGTGTGTGTTTTTAATGTGCTGGAGATGCGAGCTCTCTGCTGATAAGGCTTATCGCGCGCTGATCGGCCGCTGCGCTCTGCTCTCCGCTTAGCATTACAAAGAGGCAGCTAATAACAGCTTTAAATCACAGCACATTCACCACAGCGCGCACTAATACACACACTGCAACACCTACACCAGCGCTCTTACTATTATTATTATTATTACTATTATTATTATTATTATTATTATTATTATTATTAGGTGTTGTTGCAATTATCATGTTACATTTATGTTATTATTGTATAATAACACGTTGTTATTAGTAGTAACAGTATTATTGTTATTATTATTATAAATAATAATAATAATAATAATAATAATAATAGCAGTTGTAGGCGTTGCAGCTTACGCCTTCATTATTGTTTGTGATGATAATGCTGCTGCTGTCATTGTTGATCTCTGCTGTGAATCTGTTTTATTTTTGTTAACCAGTGTCAAGCGATGTGAACTAATTTAAGTGATTTAAGAGACGTTGTTAACTAATTTCAAGCGATAGCCAACCTTCATTTGATGATTGTTATTTTTTTTAATTCTGATATTGTGATCTGTGTGATACCATCTTCATCTCCATCATCAGATTTCAGGGAGCGTTGATAAGAGGAAGCTTTAACACACAGCTACGCAGCTATCAGTGAAACGGGGATCCATTCAGACCATTTCAGCACTCACTACAGGCTGCTGAGGATTTAAAGCTTCACCCTGCTGCTTCCAGCCCGCCATGCGACAGCTTCAGCTATGGCCCTCTAAACACTGCATTCAGTTCACACACTATACAGAAAATAACATGTTTATTATATGTAGTAATTATATTTATAATATAGGTGTGTGAAGGGCCTGGCTGTAGGAATGTGTGGCCAATCAGCTCACATGGTACAGAGTGGTATATGGTATTATGGGACAGCTTCTTATGTGGTGCTAAGGTACAGTATGATATAAGGTAATCTATGGGATAGTATATAAAATGATATTATAGTACTGTTGTATATGGTACCATAGGATAATGTGTTTTGGTATTATGATATTGTATAACTTATTATAACAGTGTATAACATGGTAATATGGGTTTTGTAATACATCAGAACAGTGTGATATATGGGACAGTGTTATGGGACATTGTGTCTTCTGGTATCCAGGGAAAATGTGTTTGTTGTATTACAGCACAGTGTGTTACATGGTATTAGGTATGTAATGTGATATATTGTGACAGTGTGTTATACTGTAATTTGGAACAGTATGTTACATGGTATTACAGGACAGTGCTGTATGGGATTATGAGACAGTGTTATATAGTATTATGGTATGGTGTTATATGGTATTATGGGGATTATGCTACATGATAAGTCACAGAACAATGTTATATGGTAATGTGGGACAGTGTATTATATGTTCTTATAGGCAACATGCTATGTGATAAATTATGGAATAGTGTGTTATTGTATTATGTGACAGTGTGTTGTATGATATAGTGTTTTCTAATGTATTATAGGACAATATGTTATGTGGTATTATGGTGTAGTGTCTTCTATGGTATGTTAAAATGTCATATGGAATTATGGGACAGTTTGTTATATAGTAATGTTGGGCAGTGTATCATGTGGTATTACGGGGCAATGCGTTATACTATATTATGGGACAGTGTGTTATAATGTTGGACGGTGTATCATGGGACAATGTGTTACATTATATTATGGGACAGTGTGTTATATGATATACTGTCTCATAATGTATTATGGGACATTATGTTATGTGGTATTATGGTGTAGTGTCTTACATGGTATTATGTTGTAATGTCAAATGGTATTATGGGACTGTGTTACATAGTAATGCTGGACAGTGTATCATGTGGTATTATAGGACAATGTGTTATGTTGTATTATGGGACAGTGTGTTATATAGTATTATGGAACAGTATGTTATATTGTATTATGGGACAGTGTGTTATATAGTATTATGGAACATTATGTTATATTGTATTATGGGATAGTGTGTTATATAGTATTATGGGACAATGTGTTATAATAATGGACAGTAGTGTATCATGTAGTATTATGGGACAATGTGTTATATTGTATTATGGGACAGTGTGTTATATAGTATTATGGAACAATGTGTTATAATGTTGGACAATGTATCACGTGGTATTATGGGACAATGAGTTATATTGTTTAATGAGACAGTGTTTTATATAGTATTATGGGACAGTGTGTTATAATGTTCAACAGTGTATCACGTGTTATGGGACAATGTGTTACATTGTATTATGGGATAGTATGTTATATAGTATTATGGGACAAAATGTTGTATTGTACTATGGGACAGTGTGTTATATAGTATTATGGAACAGTGAGTTATATCGTATTATGGGATAGTGTGTTATATAGTATTTTGGGACAATGTGTTATAATGTTGGACAGTAGTGTATCATGTGGTATTATGGGACAATGTGTTATATTGTATAATGGGACAGTGTGTTATATAGTATTATGGGACAATGAGTTATATTGTATTATGGGACAGTGTGTTATATTGTATTATGGGACAATGTGTTATATAGTATTATGGGACAATGTGTTATATTGTATTATGGGACAGTGTGTTATATAGTATTATGGGACAATGAGTTATATTGTATTATGGGACAGTGTGTTATATAGTATTATGGAACAATGTGTTATAATGTTCAACAGTGTATCACGTGTTATGGGACAATGTGTTATATTGTATTATGGGACAGTGTGTTATATAGTATTATGGGACAATGAGTTATATTGTATTATGGGACAGTGTGTTATATTGTATTATGGGACAGTGTGTTATATAGTATTATGGGACAATGTGTTATATTGTATTATGGGACAGTGTGTTATATAGTATTATGGGAAAATGAGTTATATTGTATTATGGGACAGTGTGTTATATAGTATTATGGGACAATGTGTTTTATTGTATTATGGGACAGTGTGTTATATAGTATTATGGGACAGTGTGTTATAATGTTGGACAGTGTATCATGTGGTATTATGGGACAATGTGTTATATTGTATAATGGGACAGTGTGTTATATAGTATTATGGGACAGTGTGTTATAATGTTCGACAGTGTATCACGTGTTATGGGACAATGTGTTATACTGTATTATGGAACAATGTGTTATATCGTATAATGGGACAGTGTGTTATAATGTTGGACAGTGTATCACGTGTTATGGGACAATGTGTTATACTGTATTATGGAACAATGTGTTATATCGTATAATGGGACAGTGTGTTATAATGTTGGACAGTGTATCATGTGGTATTATGGGACAATGTGTTATATAGCATTATGGGACAGTGTTATATGTTACTGTTGTATAGTGTGTGGAACAGTGTGTTATATTGTAAAATATGGTGTAGTGTGTTATAAAGCACTTACGTCATACACCCCAAATTACAAAGTTTTGTTTCTTTTTTTTTTACAGCATTTCCTTTTGCACACTTAGAAAGAGCACACAGGGGCCAAGCACCAGCTGCAACTGGAATAAACAAGTTTCTCAAAGCGTTCAATTACCTGATGTCCTGTAATATCAGCTCCCACTCTGACTATCTTTATCAGCTTGTCAGATCTCTTTAGATCTGCATGCTCAGTCCAGAGTGCCAAGAAATCTCCCAGATCTCGCGCTGATAACGTAAATAAAGGACTGAACGAACGCGCAGCACTTTAAAACGGGGCTATTCCAGACCAGAAAGAGGAAAAAGTTTGTGAGAAAAACTCTCCGTCTCTCAGCGCTGCGCGCGGGCCGAAAGCAGAAGCGCTCTGATGTTTATCGTTAAATCCCGCGGCCGGAGCGCTTCACCTCTCCGTTTCTGTGGCTCGCGCTGACAGCCACAAACCCAGGGCAGAAAACAGGAGCGCGAGCTGCTTTATTGCTCGTATTTCTAAGCGGAATTAATGCTGTCAGAGTTCACTTCTTCCTCTCTCTCTCTGTCTTTATCCCAAAACGCCCCCCTCCACTTACCCCCCAACTGCACCTGCCTGCCTCGCGCCTGCAGCCGCGGCACAAGCATAAGCGCGAGCCTGGCCGGGCCATGGTCTCGTGCTGGAGATTTGCAGCGGCTTTGCATGTTTTAAAAGTTGCTGTTAGCCTGCGCTCGTGCTCCTGAGAGAGAAAGAGAGAGAGGGAGTTAAAAATAATAATAACAATAACAGGAGGAGGGGCAGAATTCATTAAGTGCTCAGGGGCGACTGACTAATGCAGAGCTGCGCATGCATATTCAAAACACGCCGAAATGCATCTGCAAGGAAGGGTCACGTGATTGACGTCCACTAGCGGTGCGCGAGACCCTTCATTATTTTATTCAGAAAAGCTAACGCGCAGATGAGGTGTAATGTAATGCGACGGTGCCAGCGACGCCTCCCTCACAGCGGATGAGCTCGAAAGTGTTGGCGGTGTCCAGCAGCGGTCAGCTACAGCGCCAACTGCGGGCAAAAAAAAGCGAAGGCTTTGGTGCTGCGAAGAACGTGCCATAGAGCTGGAGAGCGGCAGGAGAGAAGGATTGGCTGAGAGAGAGAGAGAGAGAGAGAGAGAGAGAGAGACTGAGAGGTGTGTGCTAAAGAGGCCACAGCACCCTCTATCCAAGTCTGTGGTCAGTTTGCTGTGTGCTTGCCTTGGCTGCCGGACCTGCCCGCGCGCTCCCATCCAGCCGGACACGGACGCGACGGACAAATTCGAACAGAACACGCGGGACCGTACCGCACGGGTAAGAGCCTCTTTCTGAGTGTGTATTACATACGGGCAGAAGAAGGGGATCGCTCGCGCTCTCACATACTCATGCGCGTACACGCAGAGAGCAGCTTTCCAGGGCGTCTGGCAGCGGCGCCTGTTTGGGGATAATGAGGATGTTTTCGTGCTGTCTGTCCTAATTAGGCGCGCGCTTCAGTGAATGAAGCATTTTGATATTACTGCCATCCTACACAGTGCATGCGCAAACCGAATTTTATGTGGATTACTTAGGTCATTTAAACCGTGTTTGCATTTATAATAATAATAATAATAATAATAATAATAATAGCATCATTATTATTGTTATTATTATTATTATTATTAATAATAATAATAATATATTGATGTATGGATTTGCTGTTATGCCATTTTCATCGCTCTTCCTTTGTCTAATTATTATTATTTGCTGTGGCACGAATTCTCAAATTGGATTGTGTGGAAAAGACTGAAGTGTGAATTATTGAGAAATATTGGATTAATGACAGATATTGTTAATTCACTGTTAATCTATGATGGCATGTTTCGAAAATGTAATTCCTTCTCAAAATAGGCAGTCAAGCAAAATTGTAAATGCCATTTAACGTGTCAGAAAAAAATACGTAAACAAAGCCAATAGTGTAACTAATTTTATTCTAAAAGGGTAAATAATTTGGAAATGTTACTATTTTACTCGTGTAAAAGCTTCTTTTGGGAACTACAAGTCTGTAGGCATGGTGCGCTCTTCTTTCCAATGGCAAACACTGTTAATAAACACACACAAGCATATAAACATCCTGGAAAAACACACGCACTCCTGCTTTCTCATAACAAAAACGAGCAAACGTAAATAACGAACGTTTCAGATTTTGTGGCCAATGGTTTTAATTGTAGCATTTCAATATATCTGAGCATATAACCTATCAGTATAGTCCTTCCTATTAGGATTAATATCACATTAACTTGCATGTATTGCGCTCCAAAAGAAATTGCTGAATTGCTTGAATGGGCAAAAATCCCCAGGGCTGAATTAACACCCACAGTGTTCATATTTAAGTCCAGCTGGACACAGACCAGCCCTGTAGGATTTTTTCTGCTGTGTATGGATGCCAGAGCAGTCCCGGCATTAACCTGCACCCATTTAGAGCAGCAGCACGAGCTTCCCAAAGTGCTGTCAAACAGAAAGGAAGAGGGGGTGTGCATGCTTGTCCTGTCATCACCGTGGAGATTTATGACCGCTGCTGCTGATAAAAAAGTCACACTTTTGACTCCAAAGAAAACTTTCAAGTGGCTTTCAAGCCGTACACACATGCAGCAACCGAAATCGGTCGAGCTAACCACATGTGTCCATTACTGGAGGCTGAACCCGCGCACGTGCATGGGGTGAAAAAAAAAACAAAGCGAGAGACACGCATGTTATCCAGGAGAGGGAGAAGAGGCTCTAGTTGACTTTGCTGGGTCTGGCCCCCAGTGCCCTGTCACGATCTAATTACCCGTGAGTAAAGGACAATGCTGCTTCAGTCTGCTCTGTGTCATTGCCCCCTTACCCCCCACCCCCCCATCTAAGTCTGCTTATCTTCACAAAACCGTCTGTGGCAACCTCCACCCGCCCAGTTGGACCCATAGGGAGGCAAAACCTATTTGAGGGCACCTGTTAATTATAGGAACGATTGCCCCCCATCTTCCACTGATTTAAGCAATAAGGGGGCACGATTATTCTGAGCTGGTTCCTCTGGAGTAAGAGGATGGTGAAACTGGTGAAGCGCGACCGTGCAAATATGGGAGATCAGTAGCCTTACTACCAGCGTTGTAGGCGGGGCAGTTGGACCCGTGATTGGACCCCTAATATCGCTACTAACGCAATTTTACATACATGATAATTACATACATGAACTTCATTGCTTAATTATTTCATTAAGCAGGTTCATTACACTTCTTTTACAGAAATATTCTTGAAAGAATTGAAAAGTTCTTGAGGGAACTAAAGTAGGCCCCAAAGAACTGTTTATAGCACCTTTCTATTTTTACATTTTTTAAACTGTACATAGGAAGATCAACTACCTAGGTGGACATAGGTGGAGCAATAGCGAGTAAACAAGCAAACTGCATTGGACTGTCAGTTTTTTTATTTATGGTGGGTATTTTTATATTGGCTTATTTAAAAATGTATTATTATTATTATTATTATTATTATTATCATCAAGCCAGCTTGTTTTAGAGCCCTCAATGGTGTGGTAGTACTCTTGGTAGTACCCCACAAGAACTTGGTTCCAGCATTGCTACCTGCTTGATTACCACAGGCATTTAGCACTGGTCTGCTTCAAAGAGGCCTGCTGGGAAAGCTGTATCAGACTAAAGAGGGCCATTAGCAACACTGCTTGTTGTGGACATGCTGACCAGTTCAACTTAGGAGGAGAACCCATAGGCCTTCAAACCTACAACCATTCAGGGCTGCCACATTAACAGCCTCCAAACAAAGTTGTCATTAACCTGTTAGTTATTGTTGTCATTGAGCTATGATAAGTCAATTATTGCAGACTAATGGTCATTATTTTTGCCACTGTTGGGAACTAACACCTGGTTTAAAGAACACACTCACTGCTCTCAAAGAAAGTGGGCAAAGGGTCTGCTTTAGAACAATGGACTGAAGTGGCTTTGGCCTTACTTAGTCCTAAACTTGATTCATAACTTGTTCACCAATATAAGCTGTTATCTTTGGAGGCCTCTGGCTGCATATAGTCTGGCATAGAGTCTGGACAAATGATGACCCAGTGAAGCCATGCAGCTTACTAAACAACACAATCTAATTCATTAAACACTGAGTTTACAGAGGAAAGTTAGAAGACGGATTGCCTCACTTTTCTAAGCAAATTAATAAATTAATTTGAAGGTAAGTCTATCAATAGAATTTAAGTAAACTGTTTATTCTCAAGTGGAGTAGTACATCAATTATAAAGACATTTCTCAGTAATATTTGCTAGAAATTTACTATTTAAATGCATGTCTTTTCTGATTTTTTAGTTAAAATATTTATTTAAAATTTCATTATAAAGTAGACTATTATGATTTCTAGCGTTGGTGGGTTTTAGGGACAGAAAGTGCATATGGTTCACCGCAATGAAGCCAATATGGACCTGTTATGTTAGTTCCGTTCATTGAAACAGCATACTGTTTAATATTGACTGCAAAGCTCTTTAGGCCCACAAACACATTTGAAAAAAAAAATGATAATAATAAATAAATAACAGTAGCTACAAGTTAATATGTCAAATAACCAGCTGAGAAGGTGAATGCATTCTGTTCTGCCCTTATGCACCCAAAGTCTCTCGCATACCTTTCAAACCCCCTCCCTCCTCCCCTGCATTTCTTTTTTCTCTTCCTTTGCTCTCGTTCAGTGACGTCAAGCGGCGGCGTCAGCGAGGCGGCTGGTCTGGGCTGGGAGCTCGCGCCGCTTATTGCCTGTCAATTACTGTATTTAAAAAAATATTTATTTATTTGCTTATTTATTTATTTATTTATTCATTTATTTATTTATTTGGGTTGCGACACGGTGCCTCTTAGACGACACACTGAAAACAATTAACAAGAGCCACAGGTTGAGATACGAGATGACAGAGGTGAAGCAATAGCGCGCGTGCAGGTTAAATATCTCGCAAGCTCAGAAATATGACTAATTAATAAAGCAAACGCTAAAGCTGAGCGAGTCAATGCTGCTGGATTTTTTTAAACACATATATTCAGGCGGGACCGTTTACATGCTAATTGCGTTCCTCGAGCCTGGAAAGTCAGCTAAAGGGCTCCTCTAAGCTGAGCTCAGCAGCACCGCGGCGGTGGACTGAAATGAATAATTAATCAACACAAATCGCTGGTACACGGTGTCAGAGCCCGCGGGGCTGTGGGAGGTGTGAAGCTGCACTCGAGGAGCGGCGCTGCTGGCCTGCAGGGCTTACCTGAGGACAGGTGAGCAGCTCTAACTCAGCACTGAGACGTGCAGAGGGCACGGAGAAAGGAAAAGACAACACAAACAGTGAACTGCTTAAATAAACGTGTGAATGCGACTAAGAAAACGGCCTTAATGCTCCACGAAACAGGCGTGACTGACAGTATTTAGAGGCCCAAGCAGGACTTTTAATGTAGAATATTTTAAAAAGCGCTTGAAAGAGGGATAAAACTAAACTAAATAAATACATTTGCCAAAGTAAATAAATAAACAAAACAAAGAAAATAAATAAATAAATAAATAGCCAACCATATATAGATAGATAGATAGATAGATAGATAGATAAATAAATAAATAAATAAATACATAGATAAATAAATAGATAGATAGATAAACACAGACAGGCAGATAGACAGGCAGATAGACAAACAGATAGATATATAGACAGATAGATAGACAGATAGACAGATAGATAGATAGATAGATAGATAGATAGATAGATAGATAGATAAAAGTCTCCCGGCACTCAGTTGGGGAACGTTTCCCTTCTAGACCTATTCCTGCTAAACTCCATAACCTGCTCTGTATAAAGGTAGAGAGCAGTAGCAGCTTATTAAAGCCCGCGCTCACCGGCTCTGAGCTCGAGCTGCTCTCAGCTTTTTATCTCTGTACTTATCAACCTAATTGGCGACTCTCTGTCTTCGTACCCCGCGTGTTTCAGCGCGAGAGAGATAACTGAGCGAGACGTAACGAAGCCTCGCTAATGGTCCGCGCTTTGGCTGCGCTCGGCCAAACCCCTGCGACCTGTCGGCACCACCGAGAGAGAGACGCACACACACCGCCCATTAATATGTAAAGGACCGTTTGATCGCTCGAGATCGCCCGCAAAAAGCCCCAATGTTTTCACAAGAGGAGTGTCGTGACTGCTAATTAAAAACAATTAGGCGCGCGCCACACCGGCCCCCTGCTTCACACACCATAAAGACCATAAAGCGCCGCTCCTCCCCACTTAATGCACGAGCTGGGGAGGCTGTGGGTTTGGGGTTTGTTTGCGTTACGGCCGCGTGTGAAAATCAACAGTTGAAAGTTTGTTGTTTTAAGCACATAATGATCGCGAGACAGGCTGTGTTATTTACATATATGTGAGACCATATATAAATATATAAATCTATATATATTTATACATGATATAAATCATATATCATATATAAATATATGGTGCAACAAATATAGAAATGAAACACTGACCCATATATAAGTGTGTGTATATATGTATACATGCATGTGATAAGCCGTAAATGATAAAGTCATTTCAATTACTGAAAAAGTTCCATCATTTAATCCGTTTATAATCCTTTGCTTGTTTTAAAAGTGTACAGTTGGGCCTAAACGTGAGTTAAAATTGGAATAACCTAAACAGGGGTTTCTAAAAGTGTCCCCTGTTACCTCCCATTGGCTCACAATACTCAATATTCCCAGATCATACGTGTCTTTATTTCACGGCTAATAATCTCCGTGTCATAAATCAAGAAGACTGATCCATTAGCACTGGATAATTTAGGTTCACAAAATACGATGGAAACCAGTAATGTGGGCTACAGAGGCTACAAACTCACACGCTTTAAAGAGAGAGAGAGAGAGAGAGAGAGAGAGAGAGAGAGAGAGCGAGAGAGAGAGAGAGAGAAAGAGAGAAAGAGAGAGAGAGAGAGAGAAAAGAAAAGAAAAGAAAAAGACGTTATCAACGCGGAGCGCGAGGCTGTAAGAAAGGTAGAAGATCTCAATAAAACTGCCCCCGCTGATTGATGTATCTCTCTCTTTCTTTCTCTCTTTCTCTCATTTTCTATCTGTCTCTCTCTCGACCCGAGCCAATGGCGACAAGCGCGGCCTGCCATTGGTTCACGCAGAGGAGGTCACTAGCAGCGCTGTTATTTATTTCGCTCGAGCAATTTTTTGTTTAATCCTGCACCCGTATTCATACAAGCCCCGTTCACTCGCGCTGGTATTGGTTATCGCAGGCCGCTGTGGCTGCTCACAAGCCAATCCCGGCGCACGAAGGGCGTGGCTTTGGGCTCTGCGTTCTGAGTGCGGAGGGCGGAAAACGGGTGGGAAAAGAAACTATAAAAAAAAAAAACAACACCGCGTCACTGCCAGCCTGTCGCTCCGCCCACTCGTCCGCGTCATATGGAATGCACTGGCGCCAGTTCAGACGGAGCAGAGAGGCGCAGCTCATTAAACACGCAGCGCTCGACACGGCAAGCAGAAAAAAAAACGCTCAAGACTCGCTCGTTTTAAAAAGTCCGCGGCACCGCAGAAGCTCCTGAGCTGCGTCTGCAAAAATGACAACAGGATTAACTTTCTCTGAATCGGACTAAGGCGGGAGAAGGGAGGAGCGGAATGCAGTAAGTGCGATGTTTCTTTGGGGTCTCGCTGTAAACCTCGGTGGCCCACCAGCTTCGAAACGGTTTAAAAAGTGTCCGGCTTTAAACTGGAAAGCGTTAATATGAAACACTGCTGACACGAGTCGGTTTCCGAGGTCCGTCGTTTATTGTTGTTTATTATTGTTTATTATTTATTGTCATTTTTTTTGCTCAGTCTGTTGTGAAGGGTATGCAGGGGCTCACGCGCGATGTGTTTTTGTTTTGCAGGTGAACTGCAGAGCAAAAAGGACTTCAGCTCAACTTCAAACTTTGCTGAAAGTGAAAAGGAGACTGTCAAGCACTGCATCCCTTTTTTCCTCCCCTTTTTTTTAGTCTAACCAAGAGCAGGCCTGCTCTACTTTTTTGGGAACTATACATGATCTCAGTTCTCGCTGGGTCTCAAAAATCCAGAAAAGTTTAAATTTTTTAAAATTTTTAATTTATTCATAAATTCCTCACAAGTCATGGAGGTGGCTGACCAGTCCCGTTGGATGGCGCATCATCACGCCGTGCTCAACGGTCAGCACCCGGACTCTCACCATCACGGCCTCGCGCACAACTACATGGAGCCTATGGCGCCCCTCTTGCCTCCGGACGAAGTGGACGTGTTTTTAAACCACTTGGACTCGCAGGGCAACCCGTACTACCCCAATTCCAGAGCCAGAGTCTCCTACAGCCAAGCTCACGGTGAGAAAGCGATTCTGCATGTGCATCTTTCACAGCTAACAACAGCAGCAATAATAATAATAATAATAATAATAATAATAATAATAAATTAGACGTGTTGCGTTTTATTTTTCCAAGATCAAACAGAGCAGAGCAATATTTTTCCCTGAGACTGAGTTTGTTTTTGCATGCACTCTCTCCAAGAAAAAGCTCAGAAAGCAAGGGGAGGGTGTGCAAACAAACCCTGGTCACTACATGTGCGCATTCTTTGGGTCCCAAAATCTAAATGTGTTGCCTGATATTTCAGATTGATTAAGAAAATAACGTTTTGGTAAAAAATTGGCGAAAAAAAAACGCAGCATAAAAAACAAATGCATTCGCTTTAAAACGCAACTGTTCTTAGCTTCTCTTCGTTGGTCAGCATGGCCAGTGTGTCCAGATATCCGCGTAATAAAAATGTAGTGATGTAATTTAGTGATGTCAGTAGTGATGTAATTTAGGCCTTCAGTTCGGGTTTCAATTATTTTTACATTTTTAAGGAAAACATTTTTAAATTAAATATTTTACAGAGAAGGAAATCTTACACACTCACAGCTGCCACATGCCCTGTGAAATGGTCAGCTTTACCATACTGGGTTTATAAAATATCGCCGGGGGTGTTACCTGTCGCCTCCGCTTAAAACGTGTTGAAATGTAAAGATAAGAAGAGAAAGAGAGTAAGAAAAAAAAACTGTCCAGCAAATGGGACGGAGAGGAAAGGGAAGTTCATGTCACTTGTTCCCCCTCAGTTTGGGGCAGGGAGAAAGAGAGAGAGAGAGAGAGAGAGAGAGAGAGAGAGCAAGGCACTTCCCGGATACCAAATCCAAACGAAAAAATCACTGATAAGCGCTCTTAGTTCATCAAGTAAATGAAGAAGAGCGCAAGTCCGCGTCCTGCAGCGTTTATAATGCGGCTCTTTGTCTCTAAATCGTGACGGATCGTTTCTAATGCCGGCTGTACCTCTAAGGCCGGTGTGGAGCTCTTGAAGCCTTTTTGGAAAGAACTGCGTCGAAAAGAAGAGATATGAAGGCGTTGGCTGGACGTTTGGCAGGATTTTAGGCTGAACTGCTTTAATCTGTTAGAAACCTATAAAAAGCTCCATAAGTGGGAAAAAAAACACATGGTTTGGGTTTGAATTCAATGTCGAGCGTGTTTTGTTCTGGGAGTGAATCAACAGGTAGGAACGCAAGCGAAGTCGGATTAGAAGATCTTTATAGATTATCGGTGAATGTCCAGTTCTTGTCAAAATGTCCGTCGTTTCTAACTTCCGATCAATTTATTCATCTGAAATCTGGAGGTTGTTGTCTGTTATGTAACGTCTTTTCTGTCTAATCTTTATAATTTGAAATGTATCTAATCGCAAATCTTTTCTATTCTTTCTATTCTGAAATCTGTTCATTTCTAGTGCTGAATGTATTTAATTCTAGTCAAACGTAGTCCTGTTTGAAATGTAGGCTATTCTTTCTAGTGTTTCAGGTCGATTTTTTAATCTAATCTTTGCTTTCTAGTGTTTCTTGTCTGAAATGTATGAATGCCCATTCTTTTAAGCAACGTCCTGTTTGGATACTAATCTCTAAAAATTATATTTGCCTTTATTTACATTTATTAACATTGAGTTATACAGTCTGAAAACCTGGTTTTGTAGTTTGTTTTAACAATTGAGTTGTGTTGATTATGTATTAACCGCTCGTGTCCTGCTCACCACCACCTCCCCCGCCCCTCAAACAGCTCGTCTCGCGGGCAGTCCGGTGTGCCGGCCGCACCTCATCCACAGCCCCGGTCTGTCGTGGCTGGACAGCGGCAAGGCGGCGCTTTCTGCAGCGCACCACCACAACGCCTGGGCGGTCAGCCCGTTCGCCAAAGCCGGTCTGCACGCGGCCAGCGCGGGCTACCCGTGCAGCAGCAGCGGCGGCGGAGGCTCAGGCTCCAGCTCGGGTTCCGTCTCCAGCTCGGCCCCAGTCCCGGTCCCTGCGCCCGCGCCATCGAGCCACGCGAGCCCGCACCCGCTCTACAACTTCCCACCCACCCCGCCCAAAGACGCGTCCCCTGACCCGGGGCCCTCGTCGCCAACGGCCTCCGCCACCAGGATGGACGAGAAGGAGGCCGTCAAGTACCAGGTGGCGCTGGCCGACGGTATGAAGATGGAGGGCTGCAGTCCCCTGCGCAGCAGCCTGGCCATGGGCGCCCCAGCGCCCTCCGCCCACCACCCCATCCCCACCTACCCCGCGTACTCCCTGCCCGCACCACACGACTACGGCGCCAGCCTCTTCCACCCGGGCAGCCTGCTCGGGGGCTCCACGTCCAGCTTCACGCCCAAATGCAAAAGCAAGACCCGCTCGAGCTCAGGTGAGGCTCACAAGATCTTACTGATGAAAGCTCCTTATGTTAATAAATGATTGAATTCACGAGAGAGGTGTTGGACCAGCAATGTACTCATATAATGACTTTTATGTAATATTTAATATGCATGGCTAGAGAGTGGGAAATTTTGGTCCAGTATAAAACGTTGGTTGGAACTTTGTATTTTCCAGATTTTTTTCTAACCTCCATATTAATTACTGAAGTAGGCCTGGATGTTCTAACTATATTTAGCATTCCAACTCATTAAAATTGATCTGATTATTGGAGGATGGTTATTGGTGGAGCATATATTGGAGCAAAAGTTTCTTTCAGGAATTGTACTTGTCTGACATCACGTGATCAGCTTGCAAACGAGAAAAATTTACGACAATTTGTTTTCCATTTTTGTCCAGAAAGGCTTTTCTCAAGTAACCACGCTATATGACGCCAGTATGCTTCCCATTGTTATTTTGTGTTAAATAAGCTTGAGAAAATTTTTTTTTTTAGTTTCTCCCTGAGGCGCTGCTCTTCTCTGTCCCAAGCCTGAATGGTTCTTCTGGTTGTCCCATTAAAACGAGTCCCTCCTAAAAAGGCCACTGACTGATAAGAGATAAGAAGAGACACTTAAAACGCGGCTTAACAAACATAAAAAGAGCAATCGGGGTCAATAATGATGTGTCAGATATGTTTACACAGGCTAATCATTTGTCAAATATATAGGCCCAAACTATTACTGTTGAGCGTGAATAGGAAATAAAATAGGCCAAATGATACAGTTTTACAGCGTGAATTTGTAAACCAGATGATTTTAATATTGGGATTCAAATTCAAAGCTTAACAGAAATCAATCCACAGTGGATTCCTGGTGAAGTCTGTCATTTCTGATGATGATTTATAGGCGTAACGCTCTTTGCACTCTAGGTTTCGTTTTGCACGCTTGTTTTCGTCTGCAGTGGGGCTCCAATGCGTTTTAAATCCTGCAGGAGTCACGACGCACTGGCTCCTGCCATATCCTGTACACCAAATCACACCCTACTGCCCCCCCACCCCTCACCCCCCTACACTAACAAAGCTCCACAGGGACACGCCGTCCCGGGCCATAGCAACCTCATGCTCACGCGCTTGAAAGGACGTAGTGACTCAAAGACTAAAGTTTATACCTATTTGTGATTAGCAATAGTGGTATTTTTTAGTATAATTATTAGCAATAGTAGCAATATTATTATAGGACAATTATTAATACATTATTATAGTGGAGGGATGGCATTGTTAATATTATTTTGTTGTTAATAGTAGTTGTAATAGCACTATTATTATCATTAATATTATTATTATTATTGAAGTTGTTGCTGTTGTTGTGTTTGTAGGTGTCATTGTTGTCACTATTATCTTGTTAATCATGGGCCAACAGTAATGATAGCAGTAGAAGTGGAAGCAGCAGTATTAAGAAGAGCGTGATGGTCATAATGGTGATCGGTGCAAAGTCTTACTTTCGAATACGTTCTGTTGAAAGGCCTAATCTGACCATGTGTGGTGTAGAAGGAGAAGCTCAGTTTCAGGCTTTGTGTGCTGCTGGCGATCACACCATTGCAAGCAGCACAGGAGCCTGTCTTCCTTACAAAGAAACATATGTAATCATCATTAAATGCTGACAATCCTATAATCTCTTTACCTCTTGGCAAGAGCACCCTGCGTTCAGCTAGGATTGAATGCAGAATTAGGTCCAGAAAACAACATTCGCAAACATGCAAAAACAGAAAGGGAACCTACAAAGAGTTCAGAGATTAAGGGAGGAAATCTCTTACATTCCTGCATTGTCTTTTATGCTATATGTGATAGCACTGCTATGAAATCTTTGAACATAAAAGATGGTTGCAGATCTATTACGTTCACCAATGCAGAATGAACCTCTGCTGGGTTCAGCAGTGTCTTGTTGAGTGCTGCTTGGTGCAAAAGGTTGCTGTAACAATGAATTCAATACTGGTGACTCTGCACACCTCTGTGAAACCAAACCAAAGCTGTGTCAGGGGGTCAGCGTAATGCGGCTTTCCGTTCGGACGTCTTTGGACAACCTTCTCCTCTGCCGTGGCCTGAGGCGCAGGTTCCAAACCTATGGCACTGTGGCTTTAGCACCTCATAGCCACTCCCAGAACCACAGTGCAGCTGAAACATGTCGATACCTCTTTCTGTGGCTTCGCTGGAATGGTGACACAGAGAAAAAGGGAGGCGGCGTGGCCGAATTACTAAACATCATGCACTTCAAAAGGAGCGCCTCCATTGTCCAGGGCGGATTCCTTTCTCTGGCCTGGGTGGGACAGGTAGTCCCTCACATTAGAATGGGAATAATAGGGAGATGCTCTGGGGAGAGACTGAGGGTATAAATTGAGCCAAACACGTCTTTTCCGGCAGGTTCAGGACTTTATTGAATGAGTGAAGATATTATAGGATTCACTCATTCTTGATTCTAATGTTGGCAAACCCGAATGAGTATGAGGGGGGGTATGGAAACCAAAATAGACATCGAATCTAAGCACATAAAAGAACACAAATAAAGGCATGTAGTTACTTTGAAGCACACTGGAAAACAGGACTTAGCCAGAGCTTAACGTTCAAGATTGTAAGCCAAATGTGGGCAGCTCATAGACATATACTGAACAGGCTGAGTCTAAATATATGACACATTACGTGCATTGTGAGCTACACTGTGTCTATGATGTTGGTGTTAAATTATGCAATGCTGTTTCTAAATGAGCTTCTTGGGTTTTGGACACACGCTTGTTGCTTCTCTGCCATGCTTTGGTGGATTATTTTACACGGAGGTGTCCGTGTCCATGCCGATCCGACTGGGGGCAAGTGACAAACCTGGGGTCAGCCAAGCACGGATGTCTATTGTTCTGGTCATTCTTAGAGAGAGATATTTTATATCATGAGGAATATCTTAATGCGTTGTCAATGGGAGTGGTAAGGTTACATATCTCCTAATTAGCTTGGACAGTTTGCCTGACCAGATTGCTCCACTACAGTAAAAACAACTGGGTCCACTATATCTTGAGGCCACCATTGAATCATCTGTATGATTTTACTTTACTGATGGAAGATGATGGAACTTCTTAATTATATAAAATTTCTCTCTGTTTTTTCCCCACCTGAATTCTACACAGAGGGGCGTGAGTGTGTGAACTGCGGCGCTACCTCCACCCCTCTCTGGAGGAGAGACGGAACGGGCCACTACCTCTGCAATGCCTGCGGCCTGTACCACAAGATGAATGGTCAGAACCGGCCACTCATCAAGCCCAAACGCAGACTGGTGAGTAGCTCATTTGACCCTTAACCTCTGTCATACGCACACACACATACACACACACACGTGAGAAAGAGGGCTAAATAGAAGCTCGGAGCAGAGAGAATAAGCACAATTCCAGGAAAGTTATATTTTCCCTATGATCTTCCTGGAATTGTTTGTCGCTCTCACCCCCCGGTGATCCCCTACACTGCCTGTTACAATCCTGCTACTATTGCTATTGTTACTGCTATCATTATTGCTACTAGTCCTGATACTGTCACTGATACCAATGCCCACGCTGGCTTAATTAGCACCACGGCACATTGACTGGACAACCGCACAGACTGAGCCATGCACTGGTATCCACAAGACTTGTCCTACGTTAGGTTGATCTCTGGGAGAGCCACAGTTCTCCAGTTAGCTGTTACGCACCATGGCATTGTCTTTGACAAACATGTCAAAAAACTTCCTCGCATTCAGGCAGTATTTTAGGACGATTCGATTTAGGGTTTTCTAAGTTTAGCTAAAGGAACCCGTGGCCTATTAATAAGACAATATGCAGTAGTTTATAATTACAGTGCTAGAAATAAAGCAAATGAAAATGAATTACATCATCGTCAGGTCTTTGGTCATTCCATGCAAATGCAGTGGTATCTTGCTCACACTTTTATCTATGTTTTTAGTTTTCAGAAATGAAATAATAGCAAGTTTATAAAGTACCTGGAAAGTCATGATCACCAAACCATCTGAAAATAATAAGCCTTTAGTTAATTTGTGTCCTTATAATAATGACATCCTATGCAGGAGTAACCCAAGGGAGAGATTTGGATTTTAAAGTTACTTGCAGGGCAGCTTAAGCATTACATGTATATCATAATCATAAATAACACTGAAAAAATAGGTCATCCAAAAATTAAAATGATTATTAGACAACATAAATTTCATTTTTCTTTTTCAACTTACCCCTCATTTACTTGTTTTAGCCTGTACTGGCTCAAAGGGCCACTCCTTTTATTCAATCTGTTGTACCGAGACTGTCTATAGGACAGACACTCTCTACAGGACAGGTACTCTCTTAACTGGTGATGCTATAGGACAGAGTGTCACTATAGGATAGAGAGTCTATAGGACATAGATGCTCCTTAACTAGTGACTGTGTAGGACAGAGACTCACTACAGGACATAGACTCTCTTGTACAGAGACTTTATATTGGATGGACAGTGACTATAGGACAGAGATTCTCTATAGTGACTCTGTGAGACAAAGACTTACTATATGGCAAAGACTGTCTATAGGACAAGGACTAGGACTGAGACCGTCTACAGGATGGAGATTCTCTATGGGACTGAGATTCTCTATATGGCAGATATTCTCTATAGGACGGAGAATCTTTATTGGGCATTCTCTAGAGGACAGAGATTCTCTATATGACAAGTATTCTTTATAGGACAAGATTCTGAATGGGACAGAGATTCTCCATAGGAAGAAGATTGTCTATATGACAGATATTCTCTACAGGATGGATATTCTTTATAGGACAGAAATTCTCTAAAGGATGGGGATTCTCTATTAGACATTCTCTATAGGACAGAGATTCTCTATATAACAGATATTCTGTATAGGACAAAATTATTTATGGGGCAGAGATTCTCCATAGGAGATGGAGGACAGAGATTCTCTATATGGCAATTATTGTCTATAGGACAGAGATTCTCTATGACAGATATTGTCTGTATGACCGATTCTCTATAGGAGATGGAGATGCTTTATAGGACAGAGATTCTTTATAGGACAGAGATTCTCTATAGGACAGATATTCTCTATAGGACAGAGACTCTTCATATTATGAGCTCTCTGCCTCTGAATGAATCTGCTCTCATCTTACTGTGTATTGCCAGAGAGGGAGGAATCTCTGTGAGCTTTCAAAGGCCAAAATTACAGGCTACACTTAAAAAGGAATCTTCATGTTTACACCAAAAATAACTATAATTGTGTCTGCATGTATAGCTAACGCTATTATTATTATTATTATTATTATTATTATTATTAAAAGCGAGGCAGTTAGGGAGCTTTCTCTCCTGTGACTGAGCTTTGTGTGGTGTTCTCCAGATGAGAACTCCATAAGCTTTTCCATGCGGCGCAGGGCGCAGCTTTGGGCTCGAGTGTTTTCAGAGCTCCGCGTTCAAAGGCCGTCCAGTTGTTTCCTATCCGGATATCTGCCCGCGCCCGATAAGGAAGCCAGGCTCCCCGGGTGCTTCCGTCTCCAACAAACCCCACTGCATTCTCTCTGGGCCCCGGCAGGAGCGCGTCTCACACACACGCCTTTACTGCAAAGCGATTAGCACAACACACACACACACACACGGCAGCGGCAGCAGGACCAAGCTGTGTGTGTGTACGTGTGTGTGAGTGTGTGTGAGGGGCGGGGACGGTGCGGGGCATTTTGGAAAATAAATGGATTTATGCGCTCGCGCTCTTGTTTGTCCGCGCTCGGTTGGCACTGAGCTTCAGCGTCGGAATGCGAGTGTTTTTGTTGTCGTCTACACTTATAAAAATATTAATTTAACGAAGGCCAGTAGAGTTTGGGGGTCTTTATTAATGTAATCAACACTTAAAATTATTTTTAATTATTATTTTCATATATTATTATTATTATTATTATTATTACTGCTGCTGCTGCTGTTATTATATTTAGGTTTATATTTAACAAAGTGCAGGTTTTTGTTTTTATTATTATTGTAGAAGTAGTATTATTCCTTTTTCAATTTTTTGTAGCCCCTTTATTTTTATTTTTTATTATTATTTATTTACTTATTGATTTGATTTAACAATTTCCTCTTTTCTCTGTCTGTTTTTAGACGTAGGTCATTTTTTCCTCCTCCTTTTCTTCCTTTTTTGCCGTTGTTCAAAGCCCCTCATTCCGCATTAGGGGTGCTTATGTAAACCGTAAACGAACAGAAGACACGAAAGGCTCGTGGCTGCGGGGGGAATTGCATTGTACGCTTATAAATGTTTCTTATTATGTGTGAAAAATTGATGTGTAATGGACACAGACCCCCCTTCCTCCCTCCCTCCCTCCCCTACCCCCCGACTCCCAGCTCCCCCCACCTCCCCTATACACACACACACTCTCAGCATCACCCCAACAGGACAAACTCAGGGCTCCTCCACTCCAACAGCACTGCAACCTTTAGCAAAGCAGAGAAGCAGCTCGTTTGAGCAGGCGCAGCGCCCCCCACCCACCCCCTTAATCACGGCACAAATTGGAAAATTGAATTAAGCTCGTCTAAATGCACAGAATAGATTCAGTTAGGCCGATCGAGGCGACTCCCTGGAAGCGACTTCATGTGTTTAAAGCCGGCGCTCTCTTTCATCTGATCTGGGGATGGTGGGATGGTTTGGAAATGCTGTGTGCTGTGGAGTACACACAGCCACGCACAGCCATAATATTCGTCACCCCCAGCTCCTCCAGCAGATCTTTATCATGGCTGAAGCATTTAGCCCTGAGTGCAGGAGGCCTGCGACTGGAGCGGCTTATGGAGATGGCGTTAGACATCAGAATAAAACAGTCTGAAACAAACGGAGCAGGTCTGAACTCGATACAGATATTAGGGTCATATACTATAAGCAGTAATATTGTAATGAATATTTCATAGACCGTGTCGTCGAGGAATATATTTTCTCCCACAAAAAAAGGCGAAATAACAGTGGTTTATAATAAACTGTAACAAATATGGATTTGTTTATTCTTTGTTCTTATAGGCTCCGTATGTTTCACGAAATAGCGTGTAAATTTGTAAAACATAAAATTATTTATAAAAAAGATTATCTTACAAATATACATATATATATATATATATATATATATATATATATATATATATATATATATATATATGTATATGTGTGTGTGTTCAAATTGTGTCTGTATAAAAATAATTTAAAATATTTTAATTAAAAAAAATATTAACCGTTTAATTATTTTCATAAACTTCTCATCCACGTGTTTTCCTGTTTTCAAAACAAAATTATTGATATTGTTATTAAAAAGCGAAACGGTGTTAAACATAAATAATAAAACACATACATCCCATCATGGTTTTCGTATTGTTTAGAAATGCTGAACATCAGGATTACAAGCTCTTTTTAAACACCACTGAAGTAACTTGTTGCTCGTGTTGGTTCAAAATGCCGAGCAAAAAGAAAACGGTGCGTGTATCAGCTTTATGGAGAATAATGTCTTTTTTTGTCCCCCTAACATCTCTTATATCTCAGTATTTAAAGTGTCTCAGTATTTAAAGTGACCCTTTAACATGTCTCCTGTCTCTTCTCTTGTAGTCTGCGGCGCGGCGCGCGGGCACCTGCTGCGCGAACTGTCAAACCACCACCACCACACTGTGGAGGCGCAACGGCAACGGAGACCCGGTGTGCAATGCCTGCGGCCTCTACTACAAACTGCACAACGTAAGTGAAGCCCCAGCGGACACTTTCATACCCTCTTAGGGGGCACTGGTTTGGCTGGGGGGTGAGTTTTTGGGGGTGTAGAAATGGGCGCCTGCGCCTGTCAGCCTGACCGTTTCTCGTTCTCCGCTTTTTGACGGGTCCAGCTTTGTCTGGGTGGGTGGGGGCGTTACCCCCAGGAGAGCCCCCAAGGACAGACCTGCCACTCAGCGCCTTTCTCTCTTTGGCTTGGCTCACATTAGCCACTTTATCCCGAGAATAAATCATTGCTCGCCCTTAATGGGACAAGCGAGACGAACCGCAACAAAGTGGCCACCCAAAAGAAAAGTGGGAGGCCGTTTTTTTCCCAGCAGGCCTGGTCATGGCTGGACGGTTGTTCTGCTTAATAATTAAATTCATGATCGAAATGCACCCTTTAAAAAACATGAGCATCACGACACACAAATTAAACAGTTAGTTTTGTAATTGAAAAAAATCTAAAATTACATAACTAAATGAAAGCAACAATTAAAGTTGCTATTTTTTTCCCTATTATTTTTTGCTTGTTAATAAAAAGTCATGCATAGATGGTCACCTCTTAAACTTGAGGTGAAAATGTGTTGAATCCTCCTCCAGGCAGAGAAAGAAATGCGGTGTAACCTTGTTCTTGCTCTCTCTTTGTAGGTCAACAGACCGCTGACCATGAAGAAAGAGGGCATCCAGACGCGCAACCGCAAGATGTCCAGCAAGTCCAAGCGCAGCAAGCGGGTGGGCGATGGCTTTGAGGAGCTGTCCAAGAGCATGCACGACAAAACATCACCCTTCTCGGCTGCCGGGGCCATGGCAGGCCACATGACCCACATGGGCCACCTGCCACCTTTCAGCCACTCTGGCCACATGCTGCCCACACCCACTCCCATCCACCCCAGCTTCAGCCACCACCACACTGGCCGCTCGCCTGCCTGGGCCGAGCCTCACTGAGGGTGCATCCCGAGTTGCCCCATCACAAATGCCTCTACACCTTTCCTCCTCACCTACTGCAGTGGTCACAACACAACTCCTGGAAATCTAACTTGCTACAGGGTTTAGTTCCAAGCCCAATCCAGCACATTTGGTCCAGCTAATGAGTAGCTATGTTAAAAAATATACTCTATATAGGGATATATTCTGGGATCAATTTTTGTAGGGATATCCAAAAATAGGGTGGGAAACATCTAGTGCACTCTAACAATCCCACAATGTACCACAATAGTTAGGGTACTGGAAAATATCCAGTGTAGTGAAAAACATAGTGGGAAACATCCACTGCACTCTTACAGTCTCACAACGTACCGCTACAGGTAGTGTACCAACAATGTACCCTACAGAGCACAGAATACTTATAACACGGTATGTCGAATGCGACGGAATGTGTCTAATTTCATAGGATAATGATCTAACCTGCGTAATGTTAGTGTACGAAACTGTGCATATTTATCAGAATCATGAATTCTGTTCTGTGCAATAGTGTTTTATAAAGTTTCCCTGGTTTTCCAACATAAAGAATAGTGATTAGGGGTGCATTTTCAAACACAGCAAATATCTTCAGAAGTCCCTGGTTATCTGGATTGGGGTGTGAGATTTGGGTTGGAGGTGTATCCTGTAGGAAAACTGATGTCTAGGAGGAGGGTTGGTGACCACTCCCTGGTCTTCACAAGTACCTCTACAGGACATGGAGAAAAAATCCTGGTTGGCCGCTGCATAAGAAGGCGTGGCTATGTTTCCACACAAATGACCATAAAGAGACAATGTTTGTGCTGTTTTTCCCCTAAAGCTGAGGGGCTGGAGTGTAAAGAGGACATTTTGCTTGTTTAAAAGCCCCACCCCCCCTCTCACGGACACAGACTTAACAAGATTGTGATGTTTTGAGGGGGAAACTCCCGATGCTTTTAACCTTTCTTTATTTTGTACTGAGTCACTTTGGTACTGCCCGAAAGAGAGGATGTGTGTTACAGCCGAGTCACTGTGTAAGAGTGTGTGCGTGTGTGTGTGTGTGCGCTGGTGCCATCAGCCGCTGCCACTGGTAAACTGAACGGATACGGCTCACGGTTTGCAAAGGCCTGGCTCTCGGACTCTATACCAGAGAATAGAGAGAGAGAAAGAGAGGTAGAGAATATAGATGGACTGCTTGTTCTATGCCTACATGCTGGGATATACACACTCCACGGACATGACGTCCTCTGAACAGACTCTATGGACACGACTAGCAAGCAAAACAGATGTTTATAAAGCTTGATTGTTATTATCGTTATTGTTATAATTGTTATGATAATTTATTTTCACACTTTCTTTTTTTCCGCTCTCCTCAAAACCATATGGGTATATTGTTATAATTATAAATATTATTTGATTATTAATATCAAAAGAAAGAAATGAAAAAAAAACAAACAAAAACACAAAAAAACAAACAAACAAAAAAATCAACACTGACTTATCTTAGCCAAGGCGATGTTGCTGAACTGTACGTTTTTATCATTTTCCATTACACAAATAAAGGAAATAAAGTTTTAATACTTAATAATCTTTGCCCTTCCTTTGTAATATTTGTTTATGTTATGTGAAATGAAGTTATATATTTAACGGTAATTTCCACTCATAGCAAGATGTGAAGCACAGATTAGGCACATTCATGCAAATGAATAGCTTAATCATTGAGTTGTGAATGCATACACACACACACACACACACACACACACACACACACACACAGTTGTTCCATTCAATATACAGTACTGTGCAAAAGTAGTTTTAACAGTTTTAAACTATCTTGCATTTTTGCTTGTAAACATATAAAATAAATACAAATAAACAGTAACACAGTAAAAAGTAACAATAATGTATTTCTTTTAAAAGTCTTTGACAGTTATTGTTATTGATATTTTTAGATGAACACATTTTGGTTTGGTTTTCTTTTCAATGCAGTTCCACTCATTACATTGTTTTCTTCATCACCTGATTTAGTGTGATTAAATGTTGATTAGTCAAGCTAGGTATTAGACAATAACTACAGATACTATTACTGATATTAATACTTATTAATAACTACTAGCTTTAGATATGCCCCAAGATTGGTCCAGCATAGGACAGAAGGATGAGGAGGATGGTGGGGTTCATATAAATATAACTACACTTATTCACCTGCATATTTTTTGACATCTTTTTAACACAGGGAACACAATACCCAGCAATTCTTTACCACAGGCTACCGCTGTGACACAACAGAAACAATGTCTAGCAGATGATGCAAGTTTAAAAACATAAAAAATAGATAAACTCTTTCCTTTTAGGCTATAATTTTATCCTAAAATGCTTTGCAAGTTTAGCAGCTTCATACTTGCTCATGATCTGTTCAGGATATAGGCCTAGGATTAGCTACATTTCATCAAGCCAATTACCTAAAATTACCCATATTACAAAGAGTTGAAATGAATGGTAATTACATGCACTGAAATAAAAGTTGTTTTGAATATGATTCAAATGTGTCCATCATTTTCACATAAACATTCTGACAAAAGTAATACTTATAGACAAAATAGTGGTTATATAATTCATTCATGTGTAAATTTACATGTCTGAATCAAACAGTGTATACAGCATGTGTGCGCAATGCATATTCTGTACAATATAGAACACGCAAAAAAAATGAGTTCCGTCTGGAATACAAGAAAAAATCTTCTGAAAAGTTTGAATTAAGCTGAATCATGAAATGTCCAGGCAAATACAGGACTGTCTTGGAAAATGCAATATGTCTGGTAACTCTACAGAGGGAATTCCATCTCAGCTGGGTAGGTGAGCACTGTGTGATAAGTTCTAAGGCCAGTGAACTGTGCATTATGACTGTTGGGACCTTACTTGTGCTGTGTGTTGTGACTGAGGCAGAGTTTGGGGAAGAAGGAAGCTTTGTAGTTTAGCAGCCCTGGGGTGCTTCACTCTGACCCATACAACAGGCTCCAAACACAGCGTACGCAAAGACTTCTTACACACGCATGCACTTCTACTAGGAATGGGTCGATACATCTTACCTTGTTATCAGTGACCAAAAAATGATCACAGCTTTTTGTATTATGGATGCAGTACAATATTCCATAAAAACAGGAAAAAAAGGCCAAAGGTGCTGATTAAGTGTTCTTTTGCTCTGCTTCATTTTATTAAAAAATATCTCACAGACTACAAGGTTGAATGACAGAATATTTCTACAGTATGTAGTAAAAAGGTTTTAAAAGCACTAATACACATTGAAATCATTTCACCATGTTTTATGCTAATATACTTTTTTATTGAACTTCTCATACTTTATTACACCCAAAAAAAAAAACAAAAAAAAAACAACTACTACAATTTAAACAAATATAAAATTATCACCAGCACTAAATAAATATGTAAACATGCTGTCCAGGCTTCTGCTTTACAGGAAGACTGCAGCAGAAGGATATTTACTTTTAACTTCCACTGTGACTTTTTAACCCCTTAAACTACTAAACTAATGCTTCTTATTTATTTATTCAAATAAATATTCAATAAAAAGGTCCATATCATGGAAAACTGATTTTTTAAATGAAAAGTTGTAGTATGTAAAACACTGTTAAAGTTTCCAAATGTGCAATTCACTCCCCAAGTCTATATAAGAAAACTAAGCTTCAAAAACAGCCCATTTTGAAAGTGTTTACATATATCAGCTTATTCAGCCTACAGCACTTTAGCCCTGCCCATTCACACTGAAGTTATAAAGATAGTTTCAGCCTAGACTGTTTTTTCAAAGACAAAACACGACACAGGGCACCCAATCAGAGCAGCACTTATTTCCATGTATCACTCTCATGAGCACAGTAACAAAAACAGGCTGTTAAGCTCTAAGCGATAAACAGAGGTTGGAAAATGGTCAGGCCAAAATAAATTATGGCTGTTTTTGGTACATAAAACCACACAAAGGTCACTTCAGGGAAAAAATTTAATATGTGGGATATGGGCCTTGTAGAACCTTTTATGCATTTAACTACTGTTAAGTGTGGCTGATATGGAAAAAAACTATGATATTTCAGGATATTTTCTTGCTACATAATAAGAATTACAAGATGTAGTTTTTTAGGTCTGATACGTTGGAATAGATAAAGTTCCCCATTTACAGCACTATCAAAATACAACACTCTGAACAACAATGATTTTTATTCAACATTTCATATACTGCACTGCGCTAAATCTAATTAATCAGGCCCCATTATGCTCTCTTTCTAATGAAACTGTATTTTTCAATGCTTTAATGCAACTTTTTCAGCTGTTTAATTTGATCTTCTCCATTAAATAAGTGCTTTCTGAATGATGTTGTTGCATTTATGTTATGTGTAAAGAATGTGATTGAAACAAAGGTGAATATTCCTTAGATTTTTATTTAGTTTGTCTCACAAACTACAATTCTGCACAGGAAAATACATGAAAGGGAATATAAGTCATTACTCTGATTAAGCAAATTCATAATAAGCACTTCCTGATCCGAACTGCTCTCTGAATGAGGCAGCATGCTTGCTTAAAAAACAACAGAGGAAGCCTTGTGCATCTTTTATACAGGCATAGAAACAGGATACAGAAACTCTGGATACTCTGGCCAATATGGAGATGCACACACTGTAACTCTACTATACTTACAATATCCACAATATGCTCACAAAAGCTCATGGCCATAATGTGGTCATTTATCATGATAACAATAAATAGCTTACTATTGCTCGCCCCTAACTACTATCAATAATTTGGTCATTTTCATGTTAGAATCATGTTTGTTATATAGTTATAAGAGCAAAGAAATGAAGTATGAGTCCACAACTTTACACAGCAAAACTGTCATGCAACTAATTGCATACTGTGAGTTGCCTGCAACCTAATTTCCATGCAATTTGACAGTTATACAAAGCAAAGTTGCACGAAACACATTGTTACTTCACTATATCGCCAAATCAACTTGTATTGTTTATTGTTTCGTTTCATGATGTGTAACATGCATGTGAATATTTACCACCATTTTTACTGCCTTTGCACAACTGTTCTATTGTTTTAAATGGCTGTATCAGAAAGCAGGATGAGAGCAATCTATCACTATTACTAGCACTTGGAAATATATTTGACAAAGAAAAATGAACTACAAGGGCTAAAGAAGTGTGGGTGAAAGACTGGTTACTGAAAAGAGAGAAAAGACGTTAAACAGCTGTTACCGCTAACTGGCTAGTTAACCCAGTGGGTTACAGAATTGCTAGCTTCGAGAAACTCTCATTTGTTTCTTGTGAAACAACAGTCACTAGGAATATCTCCTTTTCAAGCGTCCAAAAGACAATTTCTTGTCCATCCAGCCAACAGCATTTGTAAGCGATCCTTTGAAATGTGATTCGAATATGATCATGTGATGCATTACCAGCCTTTTGATTGGTAGTTTCATGAAACTTGCTCCATTAAGTTGAGACGCTTGCAACTGATTTTTAAATGAGTTGGAGGATGCGTTATGTTATGCAATTCAAGTGCAATTTAATTTCATGTTGGTTTCAAGCAACTCAAACTGTGTCAAAGTTTCACCCCTTTAGGCTGCCTAAAGGTATAAAAGGACAATATACAGGCATGGTTATCAAAATTTGAAACAGTCAATTAACATTTGGTTATCAGTTATTCTTTGAAATCATTAGAACGGGTAGTTGCTTCATTCCTAGAACTGAAAACAACATAAACAACATGCTAATGTGCACAAACTGCTATAAACACACCATCACACTGCCATTTGTCTACACACTCGCACACACAAATTTGTTGTCCCCGAGTCCTCCCCTCTCCACTTGACCCAGTCTTTCTTCCATGTACATTCTACTGGAGCCAAAGAGAGGAGTGAGAGGAAGGACAATGAGTGAGAGACGGAGAGAGCAGAGAGAGAGAGAGACGGAGAGAGAGGGAGGAAGGAAAGGCAATCAGGCCAGCCGTGAGCAAACACGTGGGGGGCAGTTTTGGACCCTTTTTCTGCGCTCTCTCCCAGATGTGCTTGCAGCTGAGGCTGCAGGAAACAGCCCTTAAACTGGCTCTCATTTAGAGCGAGAGAGCGTTTAACCCAGAGGAGCAGCGGCTAATGAGGGAGGCCAGGAGGAGCGGGAAGGAGCGGGGCCAGGCCCAGGTCAACGCTGCCAGCTTTCTCACCACACACTCCACACACGGATCCCCAGTGTCTCATTCACACCCTACACGCCAACAACGGCCAGCTCGGGCGCTTCTGCCAGCATTACAGCAGAGCAATACAGACACTGACTGATCAGGGCACATTGTACTGTTATGATCATGTGAATGGTCAGAGAGAGCATTGAAAGTCATTATTTGAATCGCCATTTAACAGATTTTATGATGGACAGATTCTATTCTATTCTATTCATTAAAGTCTTTAAACCTGTCGCTATCATGAGAAATGGATTAGAAATGGTAACTTTTTAGGCGAAGGGTAAAACATTCCAAGTACACTGTTGCTGTCTGAACAAAACCTTGTATCTCCATTTTTTGTCATTTTTTTTTCTTTTTTTTCAATAATTTGAAATCACCAGCTGTCAACGATGAACGAACCAAAAGAAATTATCCAAAATTACTTGGAATAAATACTTTCTACATTAACTTCCATTAAAAGTTAAGGACATTTAATGCAACGTTAACACAATGTTAAAGGACAGCTGGCGTTTTTCAGGTGGCATAAAATAAAAAAAAAAAAGATTTTTTATATCATTCCTGGCTTTTTATTTGCTAACAAAATATTAAATACCATACTGCTAAAAAGTTTGAGCTCACTTATCATATCAATAATTGGTACTCAGTAATAAGTCATCCAGTGTAGATTGAAATGTTATACAGTAGACACCAAAATGTAAAACAATACTTTGTCCCAGTTCATAGTGTTAAGGGAACAACATAAAGTTAGGGTGAACAAAATGTGGAACTGTTATTAAATAAAAAGCTATAATTTTCCTTTTATTGGAATTTGTTGTCACAAAAATACTTTCTAATTAGTGACATTTCGTTATCAGTTTCCAAATATGAGGCATTGTGGATGTCAGTTCATACTCAGTTCGGTACAGATTTCTCAGTATTCATGAAATCACTTACAGCTTTTCCTATTATTGAAAAATGTCTTCATTTTTACGTTTCTACGAACTATTAGTTTGAGCGGTAGTGTACATTAATGTTACAGTGATATTAGCCAATCATGACTAAAGTTGAATATCATCACTGCTGGATTTCCAAAAAAGTAACTTTACAGTAGAGGGAAAAACATTCTTAATTTTCAATATAAGTTAATGTAATAAGAGTTTATGCCAAGTTATTTAGAATATTTCTACTGGTCTGCTCATGATGACATTTTGACACAGTGTAAAAAGACAGAAGACAATGCAACTGACTGGCATCAAACTAGTCATCTCTCTCAAGCTCTTCCTCCAGAACTGAGTCTTCCTCACATTGCTGAGTGTGCCCTTACTGATCTGGGTGTAGTGGTGGCGAAGGCTGGTTAAACACTACATTACTGTAATGCTCTTTTGATTCTCTGCTGTGTTTTCTAGCTATGGACGCCACTGGGTTTTCTTTTGGTGTTTGTGTGTGTGTGTGTGTGTGTGTGTGTGTGTGTGAGTGTAGCTGTGTGTGTGTCATTCTGTTTGGCCGGGCTCCCAGAGCATGAAACGTCCACCGGACTCGAATGAGGCCCCTCCGGAGGGAAGGAGCTGTCTTCCTCAAAATAATAAAAGGATCTGCCCGCGTCAGAGAGACGGGCGAGGGAGAAAGAGTGGCTTTATTCAGCGATGAGGACAAGGCACCGTGACGCGCTCGCGTGGTGCCGCGTGTGTATATGTATTTATCTCCCCCCCAGATTCCTATTATTAGTGTGCACTTAATGTGTATGTGTGTTTATGTAGTGTGTACACTGCCTGTGTCAAAAGTTTGGGGATGCCATGCCTTCTTTTGAAGTGTGATTTTGTTACTTTTCAATTGACCATCTGCAAAATAATGACTGATGCGTCTCTCAGCCAATCACAGCCTCAAACACTGTACAAACATTTGGTGTCCTAACTTTAAAAGATATATAACATTTTTTCATGTAAGACTTTTGTTCTTTTAACTTACCGCCTAAATCATAGGACAGTATGTCTAGTATGTTTTCCATTCTAAGATCTCAAAACGTACTTTTTCTGGGTATTTTTATCTAATTTAGTTATTGCCAGTTCCACCCACTAGCTAAGGGGGAACTATCACACGATGCTACAAAGCTGGGAGAGGGAAGGCTAGTACGTGCTTCCTCCAAGACATGTGAAGCCAGCTACTGCATATTTTCGAACCACTGCTAACGCAATGTGAGTGATAAGGACATGGGGCCATCCAGAAAGGGCATAGTCAATTGTGCTCTCTTGGACTGTCTGCAACGGATGGCTGTGGCATCACAAGGGACTCAACCCGATCATGGGGTCAACCCTTGCACAGTTGCACATCTCTGGAGTCCCAGTTTATTACACTGAGAACCTGCAGTGAGAACAGCAGTTGCAGTAAATTAGTATTCTAAGACTTAGAGATGTGCAAAAGTGTTATTTAGCAGCTAGTAATTCAAACAAATCCTCTTTCTATTGAATTCCTGAAGCTGGAAAAGTTTTGGATTGAACTGTATGGAGGACTACATTCACATTGGAACTAGTAACAGACTTGTGCTGGTATAGTGAACATACTGAATTACTGTAATAATGTGTTTTCTAATTTTACATTTCATATAACACAGTTAAAACAGTTAGCTAAGTTAGCTTTTCATGGCTTAGATGCTGCAGTTAGTTTGATAAATTAGTCAGATTAAATAGTGCTCACATGTGAGAATGCTCATTCCATAATTTTAATGGTTTTATTAAAGTTTGCTTAAAGTCCTTGTCTACAAGTCCTCCTCAGCATGTAGTGCCCAACCAAATAGCTTCAGTGTTAGCTTTAGCATATGCTCATCTGAAAGTGCAGCTTCTATTGCTCAAACCTCCTCCTTACTCAACTTGAAAAGCTTAAAACCTTAAAATGTCCAGTTACTTAAAGATTTCCCTGGTGTGAAGACTAAACATGACTTCTAGAATATTTTTTTGCTCTAATTTGGCCTATATTCATATTTTTTCATATTATATTGTCAATTCTCAAATATTTGTCTGCACTGAAAATGTTTTTTCATGAATAATGCTTACAGACATACTGTTTCAGTCTGTTAGCTTAAGTGCTACAGATGTTACACTATAGACTAAAGGAGGGGTCTAAATTTTACAAAAGGTTCATTATGTTAGGTTTTGTTAACTTGTTAAACTGTAACACTTTATTTCCTCTAAACTGAACTGATCACTGACTCAATAACTGAACAATACGCCTGTATATTAAGGGCTTTACATTAAAAAGCTTGATAAAATTTGCTAATAATTTGGGTATATTTTGGTTTAACACACTTGCTCACTAAAGTGTCTTCGGCCTTGTTCATACCTGGTATTAACATCTCTTTTGAGGGATCTGATCATAAGTGGACAGTGAGATGTAGAGCCAGTGACACCTAGCTTTTCTGTGGGTCTCACATGCATCTCCAGTGACCATTTATGATGGATTTTATGGCTGGACGAAGGGAACCACCCACATTTACTACATCAGCCTCTCAATGCTTTTTTAGCCAGATAAAAACAACTGGCTTTTAGACAACATGAACTGCTCACACAAGTTGTAAAAAGTACAACTGTCTAAACAGCGCATAACGTATTTGCCATGTATTCAGCTAAAATAAGGCAAAATCACATCAAATCACTTAAAGCAAAGAAAGCAATGTTCTATAAGCCTACTACAAATCCCTGTTAAAGGAAGCCACTCTCTTCTGATTTTGATTTATTTGATGTCCATGTTATGCACTGTTTTGATAGCATCTTAATGGCTAAAGTGAAAGTAACGACAGACATGTTTTAAATACTTTTGCTTATAGTTTGTCTTGTCACAAGTGAGAAAATGTAGTTTTCATCATTTATTGTATGAGAAAAAAAGTTTCTTCCATTATTACAAGATTGACATTGTAACACTAACAGAACCATTTTTGGTGCTATATGGAACCATCTTCAAAAAGTTTCTATATAGAATCATATACAACACATTCACCGTCAATCTGAAGAACCATTTCACCATACAAAGAACAATTAAACATGGACAAAGTTCTACCTAGAACTCATGCTTCTAAATAGAACGCTTTGCTATACTAAAGAACCCTTGAAGAACCTTTTTTTTTAAGAGTGCACTTTACTGTGATGTTACAGATTACAGAGCCATAAAACTGTTGCAATATCAGGTTTAGTTAAGCTTTTTCAACCCTTCAGTATGTGCCAGATTAACCTGAATGCCAGCTACTCTGTAAAGCATTTCACAGCTTCACATCTTGTTTGCTGAAGTGTATTATGTTTATTTCTAGCTAATTCCAATTTCTTTAGCTGTTCTGGTCTCATAGCTGCCAAAAAATACCAAAAAAAAAGCAAATGTGATGTAGACCTGCTGTCACTACTCTTTAGAATCTGACCACACAGGCTGCAGGCCATTATTAACTAATAGAAGTTATATAATGTGTCCATTTTTGGTTTTCGTATGTGCTATAGTACGTGTATTGCGTGCGGTAAGTGGTAAAGAACAGTTAGCTGCCATCAGTGCTCAATGTAATGATACAGCTGTTGTGAAAAATACTGTTATCGCAAATAACAGCATGGCTAGAACATAGTGGTGTAACGATTCTTCAAATCCACTCTTCAGTTCATACCTCATTTTTTTGTGTTTTTTTTTGGTGTGAATAAGAATCTCTGGGTTTTATTAAATCACCAACAATTTGGAACACTAAAGGGAAGAACACTAAAGAACATAGTTTACACCTTGCCTTAACTTTAAATAGAATAATAATTTAATGATGTACGTGTCAGTGTTAATCAAATTAAAAATGCGTTTTATTACATTAGCAACGTAATGAGAGCACAACAGGCTGCACCAGCAGCAGGTTCGAGTTGGACGGGACGGATGGGGGTACACAAGACTGTGGACATTTGTATTGTAATTTCAGTCTCGGTTTCAGATTTATTACAAATCTACTAGAATGCTTCTCAACCATTCAGACTGTCACTTTGGAACTAACTGTTGTACATCAACTATTATTCTTTTAAGAAAACTGGTATATTCAACATTTTTAAAATAGATATACAGCATTTTGGAATTAAACTCTTCACAGTTTTTTCTTTTCCACACTTGTTAAAAGGACATACTGAAGCTCTACTGAGGGTGGTTTAACAGCTAAAAGGTTTGAGCACTGATAAGTACTAACATCACAACAAGGGGATAAAATGCAAGGGCTTATTATTCCCCCTTGGCATTATTTACAAGATACCAGTTGTGTCAGTTCGGTTTTGCAGCTTTTGCAAAGAAAAAAATGGTCAAATCTAAGCAGCTTTCTTTAAAACATGCTAAGTTATTGCAAACATACAAAGAAAATTTGCTCTTTTACTAAAAACGTTGCTCACTGTGCATAAATGAAGAAACAAAGAGAAACACATAGTGTGACGAAGCATGGGTTAAAAAAGAAACAGTCGCATTCCTGAACGATAACAATATCTTACCTCCCTAATAAAGTGGGTAAATTATGACTAATAAGTTGTCGGAAGGCTCTTTTAATGGCTCTGTAATATAGTGCGCTGAAGGCATGGAGACTTATGAGCGCAGGTTTAGCAGCAGCATGGTGGGCCTCGCTTTATTGGGCCATTACTGAGACGAGCCTCCTTTTCTTCTTCTTCCTCTTCTTCTTTTCATCCTCTCATCCCTGCCTTCCCCTCTTCCCTCTTCCTCTGTCTCCCTTCATCTCCCTTTCTCTCTCTCTCTGTCTCTCTCCCCCTTCTCGCTCCCTTCATGTATTTGTTTATGTATTAAATTGAATTAACAGAATCAAAAGGTACTCGGGCCTTCCTCCGCGTAGAGCGGAGTTATGGAGCTCAAGATGAAAGATAAAAGGCAAAAAGAGCGCGGTTCAGCCGCGGGTCTCTCCCAACGCCTGGGGTCACACGCCTGACCCCAGAAAACTGCTTTAACGGAACATGCCCTCCCTCTCTTTCTCTCTCCCTCAATCTCCCTTCGCTCCCCCACAAAGGAAATAAGGAGGCATGTCCTCATTGAAGTCTAACGCACCTCACTCGCATCTAAAAGCACGTTCTTGGTCATTTCCTCTCCAGGGTTTTTGTAAAAAGTGCAAAGTTTCAAGTTTTCCAGTGTCAATGTGTCAGATTCATTTTGACAATATTTTTGCAAGGAACCTGCTGGCAAACCTCTTACTCTGCAGGCCTTTTAGTTAGTTATGAATCTAAGACTTACTGTTAACACAAAGCTTCTTATCTCAGAAATAAGAAGGAAAGAATGACATCTGTACTAAAAAGTAACTTTTTGTTTGTAGTTACTTTGGATCATTTCCACTGGTCCACTTACTTTAAAATGTTCACACAATGTGATGAGTTATGAGCTTTTGATATGACAGCCATGATAAATTATTCTTGAACAACTATAAAACTAATAAATTATAAAGTCATTAGAATTTATGTACTGACTAATGACATGGTGGTTTGATCGTGAAGAGATGTTTTAGTACCTTTCCATAGCACGACATTTAAAAACAGATAACATTTAAAACTTAATGTGGGCAGTCTGATGATATTTATCGTCAATGTAATAAATTCCAGTACTGTGCAAAAGCCAAAGACCACCCTTTATTTATTTAATTTCCAGTCAAATGAGCCATTAAGTACAAGTTCATTTTTCAGGGAACAAAAGCAAAACTTGTATTTAACAGACATTTACATAGAAGCCTGAACAACTGAACACAATACCACATTTTTCAGTATGTAATGTCCACTCTTTGCCTTTATTACAGCTTCCATTCTTTTCAGGAGGCGAGGGATATTTTTCCACACCTCCAAAGTTCAGTCTTAAAAGTTGGTTGAATTTTTTGCTTCTCACAATCCAAGTAATTCCAAGCACATTCAGTGATGTTGAGGTCTGGACTCTGGAGTGGTCAGTCCATTGTTCTGAGAACACCAGCAGCTCCTTTTATTCTTTTTTTTTGTTTAAAACAGCTACATCCTTTCAGACCCATAGTGCTGAGTTGTCTTCTCACAGTGGAAGAATGGATAGAAACACCTGTGGATTTTTTTCAGATCTGAAGCAAGAGTGGAGCTCGATTTTCTCCTCTCTCTCAAAGATGAAAGTGCTGTTTATCTGATATGGACAGTTCTGGTGGTCAATCAGGTCCTGCATGGTTGTTAGGACTCCCATTTTCTCTGTTTTTTTTGTAAATATTTTAAACTTCATTTGTGGAAACTCCTTTTTCACTTATTTTCCTATGACATTCCCTTCCTTATGTAAATGGATGATCAGAAATATCTTTCAAATACCTTGTATTTTTGCCATATTACTCATCCCAAGACCAACTTTGCAAGAGACAGAAAGAGAGTGAGAGAGAAAGAGAGAGAGACAGAGAGAGAGCAAGAGAGAGAGAGAGAGAGGATGATAAATGCTGGAATGAGTGCAGAATTCACTTGGTTCTTTCCTCGGCTCTTTGAAAGGTTAGCAGCTCAGCCAGCTGAGACGCACACATACATGCACACACACACAACCCAAAGCATTAGCTGGGTATTATTAGCTGAACTTCCTCTTTTCAGGGTCCACAGAAATTCATAGAAGCACAGTCCCTTGGTAGTGAAATGTCAGCCAAGGGGTGGAGTAACGGCAGCACTGCTCAATAGCTCGAGAACACTGGGTAGGAGGTCACAGATTCTACAGGTACAGTAGATTTTCCTGCATTCACTTTTCTCAAAAACATATAGGCAATGATGCACAAACCAACCAACCAGTCAAGTGCATCTGCAACTCAGACGTACTTTCCCTAAAAGCTTTCAGTACCACAGGCTAGAGGAAGCCAATTACACTGTCTCGGTCCTTTCGCCCCCCATTTACAGGACCAGGGCAGGGCAAGGCCATGGGAAAACCATGCAGCTACACTTCTCCTAACTTTCATCCGCGCTGTTAGTCCTCCTAGTTTCCTGCCCTTCCATTAAGCCATTGTTTTAAAAGCCAGAATAAGGTGGCAGCCGGTGTCAGGCCTACCAGTACAATGTCCATTTGGACAGGGGCATTTTCAAACATTCCCTTTGCTCCAATGTTTTTCAGAAAAAGCTCCTTACGGGAATAGAAAATGTGGTCTCTCCAATGCGATGAATAATTTTATAGTGGACTTTGTCAGGCATGAGCAATATGCAGTTGAAATGCAAATGTTTGAACATTCAGGTCAAAGTATATATTTTGCTCATTTTCTATATGAAAATGAGACAACATTCGACGGGGAACATGGCATTTTTCTGCAAACTGGTACTGCAGTTTCTATAAATTGTCTATAAAAACATGAAATGTGCCATACCGTTTGCTCAGGCCACATTTTATGTTTTACCTTTTACTCAACATATTCAATTCAGCAAATAAACAGTAATTGTGTATTAGAAAGTACAGTATCCTCCGCTGAGAATGTGTTAATTATTTTCACACATTTAACATTTAACGTTCAATATGACCGGGGCACCAAAAACGTTTGCACACGACTGTATGCATGATGTTATAGTTTTCATTTCATTTTTAATTCAGCTCATAAATCAGAAACTTTATGATTAATACCAAATTGATAAAAAAAAAAAACTGCAAAATACTGCAAAGCCATAAAATAGCAAACATATCTCAATACTTTCGGTCGTTAAATGCACCTTAAACCAAAGTAATTTGGTTTTAGAAACAGAAAACATTAAAACCTCTTTGATTGGGCTCTGTACTGAAATAGTCACTGCAAAACTGCAACATACAAGGTTAAATATATGTTAATGACTGTTCAAATAAACCATGGCATCTCTTTTCTAAGCTCTGAATGTCTGTGTTTAATCTAGAGCTGACAGAAACGTTCATGTGCTCCAGCTTCAGTTTAGCGCTAACATAGTATTACAGATGCCACAAGGATCTCTAATGCTATATTGGTGATTAGCATTATTGTTGAGATGTTTCTTTTTCCTCATTTTTGACTGAGTTTTAACATTCATAACTGAAGACCTAGCTCTGACATTCATGGTGTGCCCCTGATAATTTAATAATACAGTATGAAAGTAAATAAACTTTAAACTACTGGTAATTTTACACATTTTTACAGTGTACTGTTTACAACATATTTTGATGTATACTGTTGGATGTGAGCTGTGACATGCGCCCCCCCCACACCCTGCCAAAAAAACCCTCAATTCAAATGTACAGGGTTGTACCCCAATGCAACCCACACACTGCTATCAGTGGAGCTGTTCTGCTTAACTGATCGTGTCCATGGAGTCATGTGGAGAATGACACTGGTCACAGTGCATATATCAAATGACTGTAAGTAGAACTGTTTAGGTGTACTTGAAGCTAACTGAAGCTAACCAAACTAAATATGCATGGCCAATTAAAACTGCACTAAATGGCCTGAATAAGCTTTGGCCCACAGCCTTTAGTTCTTGCTATTTTCATTACGACCCCCACCCCCTCCCCAAAATCTTCAATACACTCTTCCCTCCACTTCACACTCATAGCACCACAGCTGGTCCTGAAGCTAATAGAGCACATGTTTTTCCAACAACACACACTCTCATATACACAGAAAACAGGAAGTGAAAACGACAAGCAGGAAATACTTCTACTGTATTATTATTGCTGCCAACTAAGACCCTAAAATCACACCATGCTGTAAAGAGCAGACTGGTGAAAGGAAGGTGCTCAAGTGAATCTTGCAGTTAATTGTCATGCTTGGTGCAGCCCTTCTGCTATACATAGATCATACATCTGTCCTACGTTTCTCCGGACTGTTCGTTTCAGACAACGTCTCTGTGAGGCAGAGAAGTGAAAGAGAGAAAGGGAATAGAGAGAAATGGTTTCACATGAATACTGGCGGTTATGGGTCACATTTATTGCTTCTTGTGGTTTTCATATTGGGGCGAGACCTACAGTATCGTGAAAATAGTTTGGAGAATTTGAATCTGGTGACTAATGAGACTATTCATGAACACTACTTTTTGCTGCTTCTGTTTTGCATTTGTTTCTAATTTTATAGAAAGTTGTTCATTACAAATTATATTATTAGCATACATTTTTTTTTTAATTTTTAAGTTTTTGGTCCCGCTTTTGCTTTAGTAACAGCATGCACTCCAGCTGGCTTGGACTCCACAAGTTTGTTCAAAAGCTTCTGATGAGTAGAAAATTGTCTGAATATGAGCTGTAAAGGAAGAGGTAAGGCTAACCTTTTTGTACAAAGGCCTCAACAAGTCACAAATTTACTTCAGTTTGAATAGTGATCAAGACATAGTGCAGAATCTTGAGTAAGTCTTCATCATTTCACTTATCATAACTTCTCTTCTTTGTTCAAAATTTTTAAAAATTAAAAAAAAAAAGTTCAATTATTTCTAGGTAAAAAAAAAACTCCCAGATTTTATGTGTGTTCTCAGACTTTTATACCCCACTGTACATACTGGACTGGGTACTGTGTAGCCAAAGAGCTGCTGAATGAGACTAGGAATGCATTGACATGGAAATTAGAGCTTCTATGAAAGAAAAAAAAAATAAAAATAACAACAATAATAATAACCAAAAAAAAAAACTAAATGGTAACTTCACAGGAGAAGGTAAAACATTTTTAACTCTTAATAGAAGTAAATGTAAAAAATATTTTATTTCAAGTAATTTTGGACCATATCTATTGATCTATTCATCACAATTTTTTACATAATATAAAGGACAATATAAACTTGTTGTGTTTAAATGCTATAGAAAAATAAAAAACTGAAAAAATTAGATGAATGTTTTTTTGTGGACAATGGCGATATCTTTGCATAAACATTTTTTAGCATTACAGGACAGGATTAGCATTACGAAGAAATATAGCATGTATTTCTGCAGGATTACAAATGCAGTAACTTGAATAAAATGCAGATATTTTAGCAGCCCAATGCTGCCTATATGTTCTCCCTTTTCAGAATACAATAAATATGTCATTACAATACTGACCAAATCTAAACATCTCTCAAATGCAGATCATCTTTTTAATCAACTGTCTGATGACAACGTTAATATTCCAAAACCATCGTGCATCCCTAAGTGAGACTGTATGCACATGACATGTTTTATAGCAGCATTACTAAACACAAACGAAATGTTGCTATATTAGGTGTATTAATACTATATTAGTTCTCTTTACTCCAGTCTACATAGGGGCTGTGTATCAGGGGTGCGGCTCTAACCGCATTTCATGAGAAAATAGGTCAGCTGTTTCACTTGGGACCATAGCATTGAGCTCTCTCTCACCTGAGAGCGCTTGAACTGACCTAAGAGCAAGAAGGGAGGCCTCTCTCAGAACTAGCAGGGAAGCTATCATTTACTACTGCTAATTAGCTCCTCTTTTTTCTAGCAATAAGGCATTTCCACAGAAGAAATAGCATTTCTACTAATCCTACCTTAGAGAGTTAACTTGGAGTCATGATGTAGACTTAGCTTTGAGGCTAGTCTGCTGAGGGAGATAGTATTACACTCTTCCCTTTTGCTATAGTTGAGATAGCGAACATTAAAGAGATCAGAGAGAGCTAGCATTTCAAGTCTATCCTAAGTTTTCAACGTATAATTTATTTGGGAGGACACCTGCAATGACATACCCTCTCATGTAAATTCTATAACAGAATAATGATCTTATCACTGCGAGGCTTTTGAAAAACATACCCACTTAATATATTCTTGAGCTAGTGGGCTAGTGTTAGCTACCATTGAGCCTCTTCAGCTCAGCACAGCTAGCGCTGAAGATGTATTCAGCTGAGAGAGCCAATATTGAGGCTAACACTGAGAGCACTCTCACCTGTGAGAGGTAACATTCAGCAGCCTCTCCGCCATTCATCCATCCCACCTGAGACAGCCTCGCCATTCATGACGTCCTCCGGGGAGGCAACGTATTCAGGCCTTCCTGTTCTTCTCTTAGGCAGACAAATTCATCCCTGCTGTCTGCGCACAAACAGTCGCATTCATCTGGCCTCCCATTGACAGAGCGAAGGGGGTCAAGTGCGGATGCCAGAGCGGGCTCAGGGGAGCCCAAGTCTGGACGGGCTCTCCCCATCCGCACCCCACTGGCTTTCACAGGCAAGTAACCAGAGAGGCTGAAGCCAGGCCGGGCTGGCCCACAGCCGGTGATGGGTGGTGAGGGACAAAAAAAGATAGAGAGAGGGAACGGACCCAGTGTCTGTTGCTGGATCTTCTCTGTGAGGGAGGCCTCAGTGGTAGCAGTGATCAGGACAGACAGAGAGCAGCAGGGGTCCTCTGGGACACTGGAGAGAGAAAGATGGGCCTCACTGTTTCACTCATTCAGTGGTGCAAGTGGAATAAAGGGAAAGGTAGAGAGAAACAGAAGTTGGCATCAACAAAAGGCTGTCTCTTATGCACTAGTCCTAAATCAGGGCAGATTTGAGCAGTCTGTTTCAATCTGTGTATCTCTGTTCTGGTTGCAGTGAGCTCCTAAGCTACGTTGTAGAAATACTGGCATGGAATTTTGGCCCAGACCTGAAAACAGACATAGAACATTCTGCCCGAGTCCTATTTGACCTGACCCACAGCAGTAAGTTTACATCTGAACCCAACTGTAGACTAACAAAGTTCTGCCCAAGCCAGCTGCAGCCCATCACAGTTCTGTCCAAATCTGGCTGTAGCCCTACAAAATACTGTCCAAACCCAACTGTAACCTGACAAAATTCTGTCTGAACCCGAATGTAGCCTGCCAAAATTCTGTCGGAATGCAACTCTAGCCCAACAAAATTCTGTCCAAACCCAACTATAGCTTGTCAAAATTCTGTCTGAACCTGACTGTAGCCCAACAGAATTCTGTCAAAGCTGACCACCACCAACCAGAAGCTGTAACTCCACATTCCTAATGAACTCCACATTCCTATGTAATTATGGTCGTATGTGAGAAACAAAAAAATGAATCCAACCTGAGCCCAATAATGATTTCAGAGATGGTATCCAAACCCAACCATCAGGTTCGGACAAATATTTCAAGCTGCAGTAGCTTGTTTAAGCATCCCACTGAGGAATCAGGCTCTGGGTTTGATTAGAAAGCCTGGCAGTGGAGCCATGATGCACATGCTGCAAGGCCTCATTTGACATGGCTTTGGCCCTTCAGTCATGCAGAGCGAGAAGCAGATCAAGTGAGGGCATCCCCCGCCTTGTTTACCCATGCCTCTGCTTTTTGTTGTGTCTCATGGTCTCATCTGCCACCATTTTGTCCTCTGAATCTAAACACTCAGCTCTCAACTCATTTCATTATTATGAAAAAGATAAACGCCAGATTCCTCTGAGAGCTGGCAGCGTTTGGAGATCCAAGGATATGAAGGGTAAAACTTGTTCACTGGATCAGTGGAAACAGGATAAATAGTCAGAGAGAATGGGAAAATTGCGGCCCATTTTTTTTCTCACTGAGCAGCCATAAACAGTGTCCTCCCAAGGCCACAATGAGTTAATAGGTTATCAGCTGTAGTAATTTCTTCTCAAGCCCACTGGCTTTAGAGTCAAAGAACCTGAGCTATGTTCCTGGTTTCCAGTCCATGCAATTGGAAGGGAGGACATGGTGTACGTCTGAAGCCTCGGGACTTGTGCCTTCACTGCGAGTAGCCTTCAGCTCGGATACAAACAGCACAAGCCTATCCTCTGCTAGCCCAGTGGCATGGTTATGGCTCCTGCATGCGATAGGGCCATGTGAATGTGCGCGTTTGAGTCCAGGCCTGGCAGACGCCAGTCTCCGAGAGATTAGCATGGTAATCAGTGATGCTGAGGGTGCTGGAAGAGCTGTATCTCTTGCAGAGATCACTATGAGAAGCCCGTCTGTGCTCTCTCTCGCTCTCTCGGTGGGATGTTGCAACTCCAGCATCTAGTGGGCCTTATCTCCCTGAGGCAGATTGCAGAATTTGATATGCATCTGCGAAATGGTCGGAAATGACAGTCTCCAAAAAACTACGTGATGAGTCAAACGATGTGTCTCAACATCACTCCTTGCTCGTCTTCTCTCTCTCTCTCTCTCTCTCTCTCTCTCTTCGTCACTCTCTCTGTCTCCTGCAGTATGCTGATCTCTTTCAACCTCTAATCTCTCATTCTGAGGCGAAATATTTGCAGAGATGATCATCTACCCCATTTAAGATAGGTGTGATGTGTGAACGTGAGCGCATGTGCGCTTATATGCATGCTTAAATGCGTATTTATTCAGCAACGACAGTAAACAAGCAGACGTGTTTGCACTTGACTTGACTGTTTTCCTGTGCGTGTTTGTGTGTTATGTATGGGTGTGTGCGACAGCTCTGGAGCATGGGAAGATTGTCATCAGTGAGATTGTCATCATCTCTCTCTTTCCAGCATGAACATCGTTGTCACTGATAAAAGTTTGTCCTCGTCAGCACGACACGCTAGCTGAAGCTCAGGCTCAGAGAAGGGCCTTATCGAGGCCTGGGAGGGCCCTCTGGTGTGTGTTTGGGACTCCATCAGCAGAGTATCTGACATGATAGAAGTGACTGAGGTGGGGGAAAGAGATAGCACAGCATGCACCAGCGGTTATGGTTCAAGAGATGGTGGTTAAATGTACTTGCAAGTGTTCACTAACCCAACCGCAGATTGATAAACATCTCCTTCAGCTTGCTGAAATGTTTCATTTAGGCTGATGCTAATTTGAAACTGAATCATATTTTGGAATCTTCACCTCAGTCAGATGTTTGCAGGAAAGATATTTTGGCAAGCTACCCATGAATTATGGGCTACAAAGTGGAGAGTATCCAACAGGCTGTTGTCTACTTTTGAGTTACAATTTGTTATTACTCTTTTTTCCCCTATGTCAATGGATGTTGAGTGATATGGCCTCAGCCAGTATGATACCTTTTTAAAGCTGCACTTACATTCAGCCACTTTTAAAGCTGGCTTTACACTCTGAAATGTTCTTGCAACTAGTTGCATGCTGTGAGTTGCCTGCAATAGTTGCACAAAGCAATTCAGAAACAAAGTTGCATGCAACACATTTGATTACTAGTTAGATGAATTATCAGCTTGTATTTCCAATCTTTATCTACATCTATATCTATTTTTATTCCTTTATATGTCTTATCTATCTATCTATCTATCTATCTATCTATCTAGGGTTCTTTGCTATGTATTTGAGGTTTTTATCTGTTATGTGTAGGTTAAGCCTTTAAAAATTCATGTTAAAGTAGTCATTATGATTATAGGATATTTAATGTCTCTCTTATCTATTCTAGAAGCACTATATGTTAATTGAGGACCACATCTTGATCTCCCCTTCTGTGGTCTGAGCTCTGTGTAAAATTAGGAGACATCAAAAGAGGAGAAAATTAATCTAGCTACGTAGATCATGTTATCTTTATGTTAGCTGTTACCGTTAGCTGGGTAGTCAGCACAGATGTTTACAGAAATGTTGGCTTCAAATATCTATGTCTGTTGATTGGTCTAAAACAAATACAATTACCCTGTTCTCAAAAAAGTTGGAACACTGTGCACATTGTAAATAAAAACATAATGTGATGATATGCCAATCATTTAAACCTTACATTTAACTGAAAATAGTACAAAGACATTGATGCCAGCAACATGTGTGGAAACTGAGAAGACCAATTTATTACTGTTGACGGTGTAAGAAGCCTTGTTGGAATTACCTCATATGCTGAACTTGGAATTAAGTTGGAGGTATGAAAACATACATGACATTTATGGCACGTTAATATACAGGGTATTTGCAACAATATAGATCAGGCAGGATATGACTGTAACTGGTGTTAATGTGCAAGGATTCTATTTAAGAATAGATTAATGGCTACTGTTACTGCTTATGAGAAATAATAAGAATGGTGTACATGGTATGCAAAATGTCCAAATGTATGAGTTGAGATGAAGTATGAAAAGTGAATGCTACAGTGCATAGAAATAGGCTTTTTTTGTTTTTTACTATCTAGAAACATTTACCAGAGGTTAATCTCTGAAGTAAGTAATTATCAAGTGATTATGCACCATGGCTTAATTTTTTATTTAATTTTTTTTTTTATTTTATTATCACCGTATATGCTGTATATATTCAACTGCTGGACCGGAACAAAGACTTTGTCTTTTTGGAGAACTACACAGAAAGCCACATGTTCACACATTTACACAGAAGTTGAGAAGGCTATGTTTGTCTGTTGGAACACCCTTGCACAGTCATTGTGACAGACTACACCAAATGTCACAGCAAAACTAAAGGCAAAAAAGGACTCTGTAATGGGGCCATTAATGAAGTACACAGTGCCATTTGACTATTTCTCCACACTCTACCCTCATCCCCCCATCAATGAAAAAGGCAAGGCTGTAGGGCAGTGCTAACAGATCAAGCATTAATTTGCCACGGAACATGCTCTATAAAATGAGAAAAAATCCTTACACAACCAGAGCTTCCCAAGCAAGAGGAAGCAAGCTCAGCTTACTGCGCGGCCAGCCACGAGCACAGCCGCCCCGGGGTCAACTCCCAATGACATCAGCAGTCACAGAGGTCACAGAGGAGTGTGCTCGCACAACAGCGGGTCCATACTGGACTGTACTGTCAGGGGGCGAATGGAGAGAGAGAGAAAGAGAACGCGAGACAAAGGAAAAGTAGAGGTCCTTTTGATTAGTTTCCTTGGCAGGAGGACAAGATTGTAAGGAATGCAGGCAAGAGGGGAAAGAGGAGTCATCAAGGGAAGCAAGAAAGATGGAGCGAGCAAAAGAGGAGAAAGAGTAAGAGTGGGGACTTGCTGAGTAAGATTCTATGGCTTAGTCCATTTCCCCTAATTCTAAAACTCATTCAGCTCCTCAATTAGTCTGGCTTTTGCCAACACGATAGGAAGGAAACTGATGTTAGCATTCTCTTTACCTTGCACACCCTCTACTGAAGTTCCTTCAGATTGGTCAGGAAGTTCCCTCAGATTGGTCAGGAATGCCAAGGAAATTACCCAGCCAGAACGGCTAAACAACTTTAGGTAGCTTCAAATACACTAAAGTGCATCTCAAAAAGAAGCAAGATCAGTCGTTCATTCTATATATAAATTATTATAATTATACCTAGGACTGTGTCACATACACAGTAGTTAGCTCTTAACAAAGGTGGGTACAATATATAATAATAATATTAATACTATGTTCAATTATATAGCATTTTTCTCAATCCCAGTGACACTTCACAACAATAATAAAACACATAAATCAACATTAAACAAGGTACACCACACACACAGTTCCCCAGCTAGCAGGGGAAAAAAAACCCAGACTGCAGGATAAAGTTTCTCACTCAACAGGACCATGTAAACTCCTTACTCTCGGCAGGTTCAGGAAAACTCCTTAGCCATGGTGTAAAGTCTCTCGGGCCAAACAGACGCAGGAAAACACCTTAGCCACAGTGTAAAGTCTCTCGGCCATCAGATGCAGGAAAACTCCTTAGCCATGGTGTAAAGTCTCTCGGCCAGCAAGGCCAGGAAAATTCCTTAGCCGCAGTGCAAAGTCTCTTGGCCAGCAGGAAAAGTCCTTAACCACGGTGTAAAGTCGCTCAGTCGGCAGGTCCAGAAAAAACTCCTTAGCTACGGTATAAATTCTTTTGGCCAACAGGTCAAGGAAAAATCCTTAGCCACAGTGTAAAGTTTCTTGGCCAACAAGTGAAGGAAAAATCCTAAGTCACAGTGTACAGTCTCTTAGCCAGTAGGCCTCAGAAGATGCCTAAGCCATGGAGTAAAATCTTTTGGCCAGCAGGCCTAGGAATCCCCTTAAGCCTCAGTGTAAATTCTCTTGGCCGGTGGGCCCAGAAAAAACTCAGAGAAAGTCTCTTTGGTTGGTTTCTTGTTGATGACGCAAACTTAGCCCAACCACAGTTAACAGTATTTCATTCAACAATTCCACACAGAATTCCAACGGAACCTATAGAGTTCTTTATAGATTTTTTAGCACAAAATGTTACAAAAATAAAATTGAAAGTGAGCAACAGCAACGCCAGGGGTTTCAGTTCAGCCAGAGGCTAACCTGAACAATGAAATTAAACATGAAAAAAGGAATTAGGAATTAACAAGACTGAAAATGGACTCATTTAGAAATCAATTAGGTAAGTAAAATTACCTCAATATGTTACTTATGCTTATTGGAACTAATGTCAGTAGTTATTACTATGTTTCTTTGAGAGATGGCAAAGGGCAGCAAGTCAAAGTACTTCACAAGAAAGTGATACTTCTGTGAAAAGTCAAATTTACGCAAATCCTCCTGGCTCCAAATATAAGACATGTTTGATGTCCAAAGTTTGCATCTGTTTTTGCACTGGAGCTATGGGGCTAATCTAGATAAATAAGGGAAGCTTATAACCTTAATTAGCATCATTCGAAATGCATGCCTAAATCAAACCATGCTGAGATGCGGCCTTACACTAGTACTGCATGTAATTGGTAGCTCAGGTCATGTTGCCCCTCCTTAGATGACTCCCTTCAAAGTGTTTGACATATATGCTTTGACATTACTCAGGTGTTTTTGGTTGTTTTAGGTAAAACTGCAGAGTAAGCCTACAGTAGGCCTCACTGCTACCGTTTCATAAACACTACACTGTTTTGACTGCAAGACTCCTGGAAGTCCAACTGCCCGTCTGGCCAAGACAAGCTAAAAAAAAAACAATCTGAAAGTTTAAGCTTGGTGTTTGGGTGCTGTTTTGATGGTGCGATAAGGCTTCAGATGAAGATTTCATTAAATAATTCGCACACAGGCACGAGCCAAAGGCAAAACATTCAGTCAGAGCCATCTGGGAATGCAGGGGAAAGCGTCAAGTTAAACGAGATAAAATCTCGAGATGACCTGTGAAAGCGCGTTGCTGTACACTGCTTCTCTATCTTGTGCCTTGCGCCCTCATTCATACACAGCCTGGCCTTGTAACAACCATCCCGCACACAAACACTCACACACACACACACACACACACGACAGTGTCAGGCCCATTTCACAGTACGTCCTCAGCCTCCTGTGTGTGTGGCCGGCGGGCAGCGATCACTCTGGCGTTGGGTAAACATTAGGAAGCGAGCTCACACCCTTCTGCTGATTAATGGAGCGAGAGCATTGGACATGACAGGCCAGTGAGGCCTGTGAGACCCAGAGCCACACGCTCAAAAAGACCGCTCTGTTCTCCTTCTCCCTCTCTCTCTCTCATCCGTCACACTCTTCTCATGTCGACTCCTTTTCTCTTCCTCTTTACTCATCCTTCCTTTTTTTTTAAAAAGGTGCCTACACTGTGGTGTTCGAGCTGCCCAACTCTAGCATTTTTCAGTAGACTTTTAAAAGTGAGTGATAGTTTAACAAAAAACTACATTTGCACTTACCCTTTACCTTATATACAGTGGATCAGCCAAGATATGTTCGATATATACTTCTTTAGTTTTGCACCAAAGCTATGAGGGTAACGTAGCATGTATAGCTATGGAGTACTATTGTGTACCAACCAACACTTTGCTAACTGCATGCCTAAATTATCACACACTTGCCTCAAATCACACTGAGTGCTTAAACAATTAAACAAGACTTGCTTATGTGGTTTCTGACTTTGTGACATACTGGTTATCTATTAAATTCGACAAAAGGACACACAATTCAGTATAGTCGTGCAAAAGTTTGATCGCCTCTGGTCAAATGACCTGAAGTTTAACATACAGAGAAAAAAATAAAACATTTTTTTGCATAGGACACATTTTGAGATTTGTTTTTCTTCCTAATATATCAAGGTCAGCAAATAAACAGCAGTTGTGCATTAAAATGTGCAGTTGTGCTCTCTATATAGGATGTGTTGACTTATTTTTGCTTAGGAAATCAACAAAGCATGCCATTTGACCAAACGTTTGTGCACCACTGGATTAGATAAAATTACATAAATTTCATTCTTTTTGAACTATTCCTATCTTAATGAAACATCCATAGAAGAGCTTGGAAGAACGTCATGATTTTATAATGATAAAATAAGATAATGATATTGATTTCCTAGATTATAACTTTTGGCTACAATAACAAGTTTTTTTGATTTCCAAATTATTTCCAAAAAGAGGATTTTAAATATGTGGCAAATATGTGTAAATGTGAGAGTGCAGAGAGTTGCCTTTTGAGAATTGCAGTTGTTGTTGAAATTTAAATGACCTTAGTCACTGCATATTGCCCAATGCCAATGATAGTGCAGGAACCTGAGGCTGAGTTCATCATGAGAACTTTTTGAGGACCTGTTTACCAGTGTCCATCACCTTACCACGTCACGTTAATATAGACGCGGGAGAGGTCATTATTTCTGCCACGAGAAATGCTCTTTTATTTACACAAGCGGAAAAGGCACAATACAACCACACCTGGGGAGCAGGCAGGTTACTTTTAGCCATACATTTCCTCCTAATGGTAGAGCACTAACCCCCACCATCACACCCACAGCCCAACACAAAATAACACAACGCATACCACATTTATGGAGCTTTGCATACCATGCCTTTAAAGCCCCTTCTGAAATGAGGAGTGTGGCAGACGTCACAATATATTTTATGCACCAGTTCTCCAACATTCAAGAATATTTCCATGTCCATATAAAAACAAGCACTGCTAGTCAGCTATGAGCTAATGTGTCTTCTTGATGATTACTACTGCTTCTGCATGCTCTGTCCAGATAGCTAGCACTTAACTTTACAAACAGAAAGAAGTAATGTTGAGGGTTTGTGGTTGGGCATTGACCAAATATTAGTGATCAAATAAATTACATCACTTACATATTTATTTAAAAAAGTCTACCTACATAAGGACCTCATAGTACATGCATAAGCACTGACTGATCTATTTAAAAAGCAGTGCTTGAGTTTTACTGATTTTCAGACTTTGTGACACATTTACTTGAAAACCATGAGGGACTGGATCTAAATCTTTCAATCCTTAACCTTATTTTTTAAAGGAATTCGAAAAGGACATTATGTATATATATATATATATATATATATATATATATATATATATATATATATATATGAACATTACCAAGGCCATATCAACTTTGAGGGCATTAAAACTCTGATATAACTAAGTGATAAGGTGTTCTTAACTAGGCCTCTTTCTTAAAAGTTCCATTACTTGGCAATGTTGCTTCATTTACAGTATTTTATTTACTCCATCTTGTGATTAATGGCATAAGCTGGTTATAAATACTCAAAAATTGCTTTATACCAAGCTTATGAAGTACTACCCTGTACAACCCTGTTTCCAAGAAGTTGGGACGCTATGCAAAATGTAGATAAAAATGGAATGCAATGATATGTAAATTATGCAAACCCTATATTTAATTGAAAATAGTACAAAGAAAAAAATTTCAGATGTTGAAAGTGAGAAATTGTATTATATACCCATTTTGAATTTGAAGCCAGCAACATGTTGCAAAAAAGTTGTGACGGGTGCATGTTCACCACTGTGCTGCATCATCTCTTCTTTTAACAACACTCTGTAAGCGTTTCGAAACTGAGGAGACCAAACGCTCTAGTTTTGAAAGTGAAATATTTTTCTTTTCTTGCTTGATATAGGATTTCAGCTGCTCAACAGTCTGGGGTCTCTTTTGTCGTAATTTTTGTTTCATAATGTGCCCCAAGTTTTTAATGGGTGGCAGGTCTGGATTACAGGCAGGCTAGTTTAGCACCCAGGCTCTTGCATTACTGAGCCATGCTGTTGTAATACATTCAATATGTGGTTTGGCATTGTCTTTGGCAAGGACTTCCCTGAAAAAAGACGTTGTCTGGATGGCAGCATATGTTGCCAAAACCTGGATATATCATTCAGCATTAATGGTGCCTTCACAGATGTGCACATCACCCATGCCATGTGCACTAATGCAGTGTCCATAATATCCAAAAAAGAATTTCTAATTTTGATTTGTCGGACCACAGGACACTTTTCCAGTTTGCCTCAGTCCATGACTCAATGTGCTTGGACCCAGAGAAGGTGGTGGTGTTCCTGGATTCTGTTTATATATGGTTTCTTCTTTGCATGGTAAAGTTTTAACTTGCATTTGTGGCTGCAGCAACGAACTGTGTTCACAGACAATGGTTTTTAGAAGTGTTCCTGAGTCCATGCAGTGATTTCCACTGCAGAATCATGCCTGTTTTTAATGCAGTGCCACCTGAGGGCCTGAAGATCACAGCCAGCCAGTACTGGTTTTCGGCCTTGACCTGTGCATACAAAGATTTCTCTGGATTATCTGAATCTTTTAATGATATTATGTACTGTAGATGATGAAATCCCCAAGTTCTTTGTTATTTTACGTTGAGAAATGTTATTCATGAATTGTTGCAATTGTTGAAATTGTCTTTCACAGAGTGGTGAACTCTCCTCATCTTTACTTCTGAAAGACTCAGCATTCTCTTTCTATACCTAATCATGTTACTGACCTGTTGCCAATTAACCATCAGGTGTTTTTTTTTCATTACACAACTTTATCAGTCTTTCGTTGCCCCTGTCCCAACTTTTTTGAAAAAAATTCAAATTCAAAATGGGCAAATATTTTTCAAAAAACAATACAATTTCTTAGTTTCAACATTTGATATGCTGTCTTTTGTACTATTTTCGATTAAATGTAGGGTGTAAATGATTTGCACATCATTGCATTTTGTTTTTATTTACATTCTGCACAGCATCCCAACTTTTTTGGGAACGGGGCTGTAGGTAGCCTTTAAATCAATACCTAATATCTTACCAAATATCAATAATATTGTTGATACTTAGACTTTTCGGCAGCTTGCATGCATGTACTAAAAACCAAGCTCCGCCCCTGAAAAATGTGTATATGTATGTGTATCTGTGTGTGCGTGTGTGTGTGTGTGTGTAAGGGAGGCCAGGGAAACGCAGACAGCACCGTTGACCCAGACTGCAGATTGTTCCGTCTCGTCAGGGCCGAGGCCTCACACTCGTGGACACGCACACACGCGCGCGCGCACACACCGCCCCGGCTCAGGTCATGTGTCATCAGCATTAATACTCCATTGTCTAAAGGGAGGGAGTTTGGCTGGAAACTTTCCTTGTCATGTGACTCCAGTCAGCACCCCGTAGGACCCCCCCTCACCCGAGTCCCCAGTACACCCCTCCTCCCCCCCTGCTGGCGCCTACACGGTTTGTTAGGGGTTGCCATAGGCCATCATGTGAGCTGGGTGCCATTTGCCAAATGCACACAAACTCACAGAAGCTGGGGGAACAAAACACATGCACACACGCACATGTACACATACACATGCACACACACATACACAGATCAATCTCTCTTATTCATTTCATGTACGTATTAACTGGCATGCGGCCTGGCCCCTTTCATCAGGGTTGAATCAGAGCGCTAACGCTAATCACAACAATACACGGCATTATGCAGCTCACATCACAGGCCCGTGTGTGTGTGTATGTGTGTGTTTGTGTCTCGGCCTGTCAGACACACAGCGTGGCAGTCACACCTCAGCGTCGGTCAGCTCCCTCTCAGTTTGGCCCGACTCTTGGTTCAACCCACACTGGCAATAGGTTAATAAGGACAATGGCCTTTTTTAAACAGGGACTGAAGGATACGACTTTTGAAATAGTTTTTTTTCTGGAAACGCCATCAGGGAAAATGAACTCTGTCTTTTAGTTTTCCTCTCTTTCGTGGAAAAAGATGTAGAGGGGAAAAAAAAGCAAACGCTTGCTCTCTCTCTTTCTCTCTCTCCTTCTCTGGCTGTCTGCCAGCCAGTGTAACCAAAGACGATACCGGTTCTGCCCTTCTTAGAAAATTTAGGAAGCCATTAGCAACATCAAATCATTAGTCTAGGGGAGAGAGAGAGAGAGAGAGAGGGAGAGAGAAAGAGAGAAAGAGAGAGAGAGAGAGGGGAAGATCAGGTTTCTCTGTGTTTTCATGCAGCCACTCCATTACAGTAATGTGCTGGGGCCCATTTAACTAATGCAGAAAAGCACATTGATACCCATAATAAACAGCATTACACAGTGAATTAGAGCCCAGGATGGCACAAATAGAAGCATACTCGTGCACACACACATACAACCTCACACAAACACACACACATATAGACAGACAAGACAAGAAGTGACAAAGAGAAATAATACCAGGTAATGACATGCATACATAAACACTACAACTGAAATCACAAAAACAACGCACAAAATTGGGTAACATTTTAATCTGATGGGCCTCTGTAGATGCACCGTAGAAGCTGAGTCTGTTTTTAAGTAACATCCACTAATAAATGCAAGAGAGCGAGTGTGAAAGATTCTGTTAAATCTAACTCTAACCATAAACCTAAGCCCAACCTCAACTTCAACCCAAAACCTAAACCTACTCCTAAACCTAACCTGATAATCCACTGGGTATCACCAGACAGTTAATAATTGAATTTTCTGTAGATCATCTATAAGAGACCATCACAATAAAGTGTGACCTGAAGTTGTCATATGAGGCTAACTAGAACGTCCTCGTTTTAGGCCTAAAACTGTGAATTCCAGACAAAAAGGTAATGAATATACCCAATATTTTATTTACTTTATAAAATGACTAGTGAACCTAAACATGTCTTATGAGTTTTTATATGTAAAGTTGACAATGGTACAACAGTGTTAAATCTGAAGTTTTCTTTACAGGTTAGTTTGCCTTACAAATAGGTAGAGAAGGCTATCTAAGGCCAAAATATAGTCTATGGACTACTTTGGGCAGCTTAGTTTTAACCCTAGATAAAACTAACCCCACCATGCGGAGGCTGTACTTTGGCTTGACTACATTTTTAGTGATGGACAGAAATGAAGTACATGTACATTAAGGTATTTCATTTTTTGAGCCATTTACTTTCAATCCACTACATTTCACAATAAAATATCACACTTTGTACTCCACTACACTGTAAAAAGTGGAAAAAGGTAGAAGTGGTTCTGAGATTTTAACTGATATAATGCAGTCAACTCCACAATTATTGGCACCCTTGATAAAAATGAGCTAAAAACAAAATATATTAAAATAAACCACACATGCAATGAGTGATATTTCTTCCTTGTTCTGAAACAAAAAAAAATTCTTTAGTTGTACTTTTTTTTTTAAACAGGTTTGAAAAATACTGGTACCTCCATTATTAATATTTGATGAAGCCTCCACTGGCTCTATAATGCTTAACAAAGTTGGAGAACACTTGATGAGGGATCTTGGACCACTTCTCCATGCAGAACACTTTCAGTTCCTTAATATTCATGGGTCTTCACTTGTGGCTGCGCTCTTCAATACACACCACAGGCTTTCAAATGGGTTCAGATCTGAAGACTGAGAGTGCCATTGCAAAATTTAGTGTATGTGTAAAATTTATTAGTGTTTAGTGTAAAATTTAGTGTTTGAGTTGCAAAGTTTATGTGTGTTTGGGCTAAATATCTTGCTGAAAGGTCCACCCATGGCCAAATATCATCCCTCTGACAGAGGCAGACATATTTCACGCTAGAATCTTCTGATATTTAGTGGAATTCATTATACCATTGATTTTCAGAACAGCCTGTGGTCTACTAGCAGCAAAACAGTCCTGACATATCAGTGATCAATGAGTGGCCACTGACAGTAGTCTGGTGCTTTTAATTGTATGCAGTTCCTTCTTTTGTTGCCAAATGTACCGACGGTATGCATGACCAATTTGTGTCACTTCTGACCATATCACACAATTCCATTTGCAGTTTCAATGACATTTTGCAAAGTTCAGGTGCTGCATTTTGTGGCTTGCTCTTCTTTCATGGAACTCTTCCAAAAAGCTTCTGGTCATGGAGGTGCCATATGACAGTGAAATATGAAAACCCCTAGATTCAATTCAACTATGCAATTCCAAAACCATGATCTTTGGGTTCCTCTCTGCCTCTCTTACCATCCTCCTCAACGTACGTGGGGGCAGTGTGTTCATGCATCCTCTTACTGGCAAATTTTCAACTGTTCCGTGCTTTTCAATCTTTATTTATTATCGCCCTGATTACAGAATGAAAACTTTCAGAATTAAAAATGTTGTAACATTTTGCGTAGTATTTTTTAAATCAGATAGCTGGTATCCCATGAGTTTGGAAGGGACTGAAACACTTTCTGTGAAGGCTGTTTTCACAAAAAGTTATAAATGTGCTTATAACTCTTAGTAATTTGGTAACGTTTTATAGGCATACTTAACGATTCTAATAATATCACTATCCATTTTAATGCCTTTTAAATGGCTATAACCTGTACATAATTATAAAGCACCTGTAGTATTTATCAAATATTATGAAAACATTTTGAACATCTAAAATTCAGAGAAATTAAAAAATTAAAATAAATTGCAATAGTGTGTGTTTTTTTAAAGAGAGAAATATTTCCACTTCATATTACAAAAATAAAGTTTATAGTACAGTATAGTATAATGGTGACATTTATTAACAACATTTATTTATAACAATTTATGTATTAATACTTTATTTATAACAAAGAATTACATAAAATAACAATCTCTGTAGAGGACATGTTAACGTATTTTCACTCTACTTGCACTCTGTGATGGGATTTTAAACATTTATAACGTTTTTATAAGTTTTAATATATATTATAGGTGCTTTTTAATTATGCACTGGTCATTATCCATTGAAAAGGCATTATACTGAATAGTGACACTTGTGTTATTAAAGCCTTATGAAACATTTTTAGAGTTTATAAACATGACTACAAAGCATTGTTACATAGTTACAAAGAGTTATGAGCAGATTTATTATTGCTTATGAAAACAGGGTTCATAGAAAGTGTTACTGAAATTTTGATCCTTTTCCTAAACTAGAGATAGAAGGGAAAGTATAAGTATTTAGGATATCTCATATTTCTATTACATTTTATACTTAAGTACCTTTAACCCTTAAAATGCCAGGCTTATTACATCCTGAAGTGTGCAATAAAAAATACTTTAACTCAAGTAAAAATATAAACAGAGCACTTCAACTTTTAGTATTATTTTAAAAAGGGTATCTCTGCTTTCATTTAAGTACTGGATTGGTGTACTTCACTCCTAGCTCTTACTTAGAGTTGTTTATATGCTTTATTTAAAACTCTGCTGTATTACCGGGTGGTTAAATAATATATGCATGAATTTGGTGACTCACACAAAAGATACTTTTGTCATACAAAAACACAAAAAGTCTGTCAGCAAAATTTGCAGATGATGGTCAGCAGAGGCGAGTTGTGTTTGAATTTGTCTAAGTACATAAAAAATCTGTTACATTTGCCCCAGGGTAGGTTATGTTTTCTTTTTGAGATTCATTTAAAGTTCGAATTCTGGCTTCAGATTCAGTAATGGAAGAACAGCAACGGCTCCCAAAATTAAACCATACACAATTCAATTACATACATCAACAAACAAACAGATCTGCTCAACCTGCTTACTCATCTCCCTCTCTCTCTCTCTCTCTCTCTCTCACTCTCTCTCTCTCTCATACACACTTCTCTTGCCCTCTCCCTCTTTAACACTCTCTGTAACATTCTCTCTCTCTCTCTCTCTCTCTCTCTCTCTCTCTCCCTCTCTCTCTCTCCCTCTCTCTCTTGTCCCCCCATGTTAATCCAGTTCAAATGTAAACAGGCTTAGGTCTTCATTCCACACTTAAACCGTATCAGATGTATCAAAGCCGGAGCTCAGTGGCGTCCCTGGCTACAGCGAGGTCACGCTGCGGCTACACGGGGCCACACACCCAACTCAATTAGCCTGAGAGCCAGGCAGTCTGTCTGTCCAACACTACCAGTGTGTACATGCAGCCGTGTGTGTGTGTGTGTGTGTGTGTAGATGGGGATTGGACGGCTCAGAGCTCATAATTGTGTGTGAACAAACGTGTGTTCCACTGTGTATGTTTGTGTGTATTGGGTTAATAGGTCAGAGTAAAAAAAAAAAAGTTGGTAAAGGGAGCATGCAAGTCTCTGAGTCTGCACGTATATATGTGTGTGTGTGTGTTTGTGGGACAAAAGCTCTGTGTTAACGGTCTCAGAAGAGCCTGTAGCTTCATTTTGTTGTGAAGACCCTCTACAGGAAACTTAAATATAATGTGTCATAACTTTTGCACAGGTCACATTTTTTGTATTTTTTTTCTTTCCAAAATGTTAGATAACAGTAAACAACAATAACTATTGTTGTTTACCCACCACTGGGCTCTAGAGCAGTGAAAACATCTTCTAGAGTGAAGAATCACACTTCACTATCTGGCAATCTGATAGACAAATCTGAGTTTGGCAGATGCCAGGAGAGTGCTATCTATCATGCCAACAGTAAAGTTTGGTGGAGGAGGGATAATGATCTGGGGCTGGTATGAGTGGATAAGACATAGCAGTGCTGCTGGAGGTTTTAAACTCTGTGTCTACTCACGTTCCACTCTACTAGGCACACCTATCTTGTTGATCCACCGTTCAGAGACGAAACATCTGTTTGTTTTGATACAGTTTGTGTTGTTCATCCTCTAGTCAGTGGTCACAGAATGCTGCCCACAGGATGCTGTTCGCTGGTAATTTTTGGTTGGTCTGTAAAAATGCTGCTTAGCCTTACCTGGCCTCATGTGAAAAAGTAAGTGCCCCCTAGACTACTAAATCAACCCGTTTACCAAATTCAATTGACTACTGGGCTCAGTTTCACTAGCCACACCTAGGCATTATTACTGCCAGACCTGTAGAACCTAAACATCATTTAAATAAAACCTGTCTGGCAATGTGAAGCAGGCTAGAAGGTCTCAAAAAGCAGCACAATACCAGTCTGGAATGGGTTACAAAGCCATTGCTAAGGCTCTGGGACTCCAGCAAACCACAGTAAGAGCCAATATCCACAAACGGAGAAAACTTGGAACAATGGTGAACCTTCCAAGGTTACCAAAATTTTATCAAGAGTGCATCGGCAACTCATCCAGGAGGTTACAAAAGAACCCAGACCAACATCTAAAGAACTGCAGGCCTCACTTGCCTCAGTTAAGGTCAATGTACATGATTCCACAATGAGAAAGACACAGAGCAAAAATGGCATCCATGGGAGAGTTGCAAGGTGCAAACCACTGCTGACCAAACACAAAGAACACAAAGGCTCATCCTGCATTTGCTAAAAACATCTAGATGACCCGCAAGACTTTTGGGATAATATTTTGTGGAATGATAAATCAAAAGTGGAACTTTTTGGAAGACATGGGTCCCGTTACATCTGGCGTAAAAGCTAACAGCACATTTAACCATAAGAACATCATGCCAACATTCAAACATGGTGGTAGTAGTGTGATGGTCTAGGGCTGCTTTGCTTCTGCAAGACCTGGGTGACTTATCATCATTGATGGAACCATGAATTTTAATCTCTATCATAAAATCCTGAAGGAGAATGTCTGCCAATGAGTTTGTGACCTAAAGCTCAAGCGCAGCTGGGTTATGCAGCAGGACAATGATCCGAAGCAAAAAAAGAAAAAGAGAAGATTTCCTGGGGTGTTATGTCGATAAAAGTGGCCTTTATGGCAGACAATGCCTATTGGGACAAGACTTTATAAATGTTTCTGTAGGTTTATGTCAGCATCGTCATGAAGACCTTTTGTAGGTGTCACGTAGACTCATGAACACTGCCCTACAGTAAAATGTTACAAATAAATCTACCAAATGGTCAGGGATGGATCACCTCCTCGATAGTGTTAGCAGCTATTTTTGTATTATTTGTTGAAAAAAAGGAAAGTTAAATAGCAAAAGTGATTAAAATGCCCAATCCTTAGTCAATACTGACAGTGTGGGAATGGGCCATTCCAAGGTGTCCCACTGACCGTTCTCAACCTGATAGCATCACCTTAAAATTCCCAAGAGGTCATTCACTGATCACTCCTAAAGCAGCTCCAGTGTGGCTACAGGGCTGTATGTATAAAACAGCAACAAAGAGGCCCTCTGAAATTCCCAAGTGTCCACTTGTCATGCAAAGGTGATTTCTATTGAACCGGTGTGCTATGATTCTAATTTGGGAGCATTCTCCTGCCTCTTTTCTCTCATAGTCATCTTCATGCCTAACACACCCTTGACCCTCAGACTCCTCCAAGCTCATTACTCTTATTGGAGCACAAAAGTGTGAATATGTCTGTGATATGGGAAGAGGCTCTTATCTGATCCCTCAGAAGCTCTACCCACCACAAACACACACACACACACACAGATGTACACATACACACACAGAAGCCACAGAATCCCCCCAGGACAACTGCCCCCCAGCCAAGCCAAGCCAAGCCTTCGCATATTCCCACCCACAACATTCCCCAACAAATACACACAGAACGAAAGGTCAAGCCCCTTGAAGTCATTCTGCAATAACGTCCACAGGTCCTGACCCTCAAGAGACAATACATCTGAACACTGGACCAAGTTTAGCAAAAACAAGCAACAAATAAGATTACATTCCTCTAATCTGACCCAGGTAGAACGCATGCACCGCCTGTTCATGTGCAAGGAAAAACACACATCTCTGTATGTGTGTGTGGTAATACACAAAGTGTATTGCTGATCTCTTATAGTTAAACTACAGATCATCACTGTTATAACAAATTCATCTCCAAAATTGTTTAGGAGATAAACAATATACTTTAATCAACAGTATAAAAAACTATGACATTGATGAGCTGTGAACAAATTATCTAGTAAAACTTTAGTTGATTGTCTCTTAGGATTAGGTTTAGATTTTGGTTTGAGATCTAGGTTAGTGTTAGAGTGAGTAAAAGGTTTAGGGCAGGGCTGTCCAAACTGTGGCCCACGGGCCGAAACTGGCCTGGAAGGATGTTTGAGTACCACTGGTTTACGGTTGAGTTTAGGTTTTGGCTTGAGAGTTAGGTTAGCGTTACAATGGGTGTGATAAGTTAGGCTATTAAACTCAATAGAATGGGCAATAAACTAAATTTAATAGATATTTGCCTGAATGAAAACTAAAAACAAGGTGTTACCCTACTTACATATAAAGGTGCTTACATATATTTTACATATGCGACATTATTATTACATATAGGCACCTAGTGATATACAATACATATGGGATATATAATTACAACTAGGCCCTTACAGATATACACTACATATGAAACATATTATTACTGCATAGAGGTACTGACATATTATTAAAAATATGTGCTTACAGATGTATAATACAAATGGGACATATAATTCTAACATATAGGGAATTCAAGATATACAGTACATCTGGAACATTGATATTACATGTAGGTACTTATTCAGTACATGTGGGACATATGTGTGACCCCATGTCATGATGTAGTAAAAAGACTGAGATCTGTACAGATGTCTGAGTATGTGTGTATGTGTGCTGAGTCACTGTAACAGATTGAATTAGTCAGGTATTTCAGCCCCAATCACCCCGTGTCCCGTCCATCACGGGCAGATTTAATTGTGCTGCTTAATTAATAATTGCGTTTATCGAGGGGACATCAGATGCTGGGACAGGAGAAAGGCTTGTCAATGTAATTGGGGAGGTTTGATTAAGCGCCAGAGGAGAGAGAGGAAGCTTTTAGCCAGCAAGGTTATCGGAGTCGCCGCTACTGTCTGTCATTTACCGCTACATGTCCCGTTCTCTTCCTTTCCCGCTCTGTCTCTCTCTCTCCCACTCTCTATCTGTCCATCTCGTTCTCTTTTCATCTATCCACCTGTCTCTCTTCCTCTCTCTCTCTTTCCATCTGTCCATCTCTCTCTCTCTTTCTCTCTCTGTGCCGCCTATCTATCTCAATCCATTCTGAGTTATTACCCTCTACTCCTCTGTCCTTCTTATCCCTTCTTCCATTCTAGTGTGCCATCACATCTCTATTCACTCAGGTAAATACTGCCTGCTTGCATAAGAGGAGTATTTTGAAATTCTGACCTTCAAACAATAAAGGAAATTAAATTCATAGAAATCAATTCAACTAACACACTTGCTTTAATGGGAACTGTGCTGTTAAGTAACCTCAATTAGACTTGCTTATGTGGTTTCTAACACCATATGACATGCCGTACAGGGTGTAACACACAAGAGTACAGACCATTTCAGGCTTCAAGATGTTCAGCACTTCTTTTTTTCAGCCATGTGATGTACTTTTGTCCATTTTGATAGAGAAAAGAATCTCATGCAGCATCAGAAATATCATAAGCAAATCTACTTCAGGTTACTTAACTCCATAAGGCAAGGGAGTGAGTACAGGGGGGACTGGTGGGGCCCACACCTTCCCACTTGGAGGCTAGGCCCCCTAGATTGCTGATTGTTGTAGCTGACTGTTGTAAAGAAAACTAATTTCAAGTTCTGTGAAAAAACAACATGAACATTGCAATTTTCTACCATTTGCCCTAGACATCTATGCTTAAGGCTATAAAAGGTAAGCTTCTGGGTAATTAGCCTTTAGCTGCTACGGTATGCTGTCAGTTGTTGTAGTAGCCTACTAGGCAGTTAAACAGGAGGTGATCATATGTTGTTTATTAATTTATTTTGCTGTGATTGTGGTCATGAATGGGTATTTTTTATAATTCTAGAAATGTGACTGATTTGAGGAAAGTTAGACATACAGTTTTTACAGTGCTAACTAGTGCACATACATTCCAATACTTATTAACTACATTAGACTTGTAGTCCCAGTGCAAAACTAAATAAGCAGATTTCAGACACCAAACATGTCTTATCTGATCAACTACATTTGGGATAAAGGGATAATTGTGTGAATTTGATCTTCGGCTGAACCACTACTCTAAACTGCAGGCTTATTATTCAGTTCATTCTAAAGCTTAATGCTCACTAAGTACAATTAATTATTCTGTAGCTGGTTCAAAACTAATATGTAGTTAAAATGTGGCTGATATACAGACCTTTGCAACAGATTTACTGGTTTAAAGACTAGGAAACTTCCCTTTCAATTATGTATCTTGATGATGATGTATCTGCTTTGTCTCGGGTTTTTATGGGTGGGATACTTTGAACATTTTTTTTATTATTATTACTTCATTAGCGGGTGAATGCAGAAGAAAGCCAGATAGCCAAC